>NC_142625.1:2370249-2675708 GCF_059453375.1 Lepisosteus platostomus
AAAAATCATCCGGACCAGCTCCTTCCGACTCCGGACAGGCAGGGGGTAAATCCTGCCAGGTGGAGTAACAGAGGCAGAATCTCAATTTTCAGCACCAGCGCTTTACCCACCCAAGTGAGGGACCTCTTCTGCCAGAGGCCCAGCTTCTGATTAACTTCCCGAAACCTGGCTCCCCAGTTCAGCCCTGAGGGGTCTTCTGTGTGAAACAGAACCCCCAAGACCTTTACTGGGTCCGATGTCTGCGTCAGCCCGTATGTTGTTCTCACACCGCATGGCCAAGTCCTGAAAAGCTTCACAATGCTCTTGGTTCTATTCAAGAGAGCGCAGGTGCCGCTAGAAAATTCCTCCACAATACTTAGCACTCTTCCCAGGCTCCGCTCCATTCCCAGGAAGAGTGTGATGTCGTCTGCATATGCAGCAATCTTCGCCTCCTGTCCTCCTCCACCTGGCACCTTGATCCAGACCACCTCTGGATCCCTTCGCAGCTGGTCCAGCAGGAGCTCTATATAAATTACATATAGGAGCGGGGAAAGAGGGCAGCCCTGTCGCACACCACACTTAACTGGGACGCCTTCACCTACCATGCCATTAAGACACACCCAGGATTCCACGTTCTTGTACAGCATCCTGACCCAGGTCACGAACGTGTCAGGCAAACCTTCTCCAATTACTCAAGTCTGTCTTGTCCCCCTTCTTGAAGATGAGCATCACCACACCAATCTTCATGGTATATCCCAATTCACCATGATCCAGGACCTCATTGAGGACTTGCTCGAGGATGGATTCCAGCTGCCCCCAAAAGGTCCTGTAAAATTCTGTCGGTAGGCCGTCAATCCCGGGAACAGTGCCCTTCTTCAGTCTGAATACTGCTGCCCTAAGCTCTGCTCCGGACACTGCCCCCTCCAGGGCAGCGGTGTTACCTACCACCTTCTCCACACCAGACAAAAGCCTGTTCTTCTCCGGCTTCTCCGAGAACAATGATGCGTAGAATCCTGTGGCACGCTCCAGCATCCCGGCTGTGTCTGTGACTACAGTGCCATCCTCCCTCCTAATTCTGACAAAAAGGTTCTTCTCCTGTTGGCACTTAACGGAGCTGAAAAACTGAGGTGAGCAGCGCTCCGCCCCCTCCCTCCAGATACCCCTCAGTCGAAAAAGGAAGCCTTTGGCCCACTGTAGCCACTTGTCTCTGAACAGGTCCCGAATCTGATGCGCTCTTACCTCGTCAAAGGTACCCCCCCGGTTAAACCTTGTGTGCAGCGTTTCCAGCTCCCTCTGGAGCCTTGCAAACTGGTGCTCCTCCAAGCTGCGCCGGATCTTACAGTATTTCTTCGATGTCACGACAAACGCACGCTTGTAGGATTCCCACCAGTGCACGGCCGACCTGAAAAATTTCCTTCTCCTTCCATAATCTTCAAGCACTGCTTTAATCTGCCTCTGGTATTTCGCCTCCTGAAGGACTTGCCGATTCAGTTTCCAATAACTGGCACGATGCCGAGGTTCATCAACACCAAAGGCAGCCACTAACACAAGGTGATCTGTAAACCAGGTGGGGATCACCTGCCTGCTCAGAGTTGTCCCTTTTGTGGTGGTAAAGATGTAGTCCAAGCGCCGCAGAAGGCCTCTCCCGTTACTCCAGGTGTGGTGTGCGACTCCATGAAAACCATCCGTCAGTTTAAAATCGGCAATCAGGGTCGGGAGCAGGTGCACCCCTTCACCCTGTGTGTCCCCCAAATCGATATTAAAGTTGCCTCCGATGATCAGCTCCCTGTTGGTGCACATCAAGGGCTCCAAATCCCGTAGGAAGGAGCCCTGCAGACGCCTGTCTGCTGGTGCGTAGACGCCAATAAATCTCAGTTTAATCCCTCTACATACTCCATCCACCACCAGCAGGCGCCCTGGAATCACAGGGCTGACCACCTGGGTGACAAAATCTGGGTTACCACACAGAATACCGACACCAGAGGAGTTTATCCCCCACACACACCACCACGATTGTCCCCTGGACCATGCTTTTTTAAAATCGACGACATCTTCTGCATCCTTCAGATGAACCTCTTGCAGGAAGCAGATGTGGAACTGCCTCTGACTCAGGTCTCGGAAAACCGCCAACCTCTTCTCCAAGTTCCGCAGACCTCTCACATTGGCGGTTACCATTGTGATGTTCATGGCGGCTCTAGAGGGTTTCCTTCCGTACCCTCTCCGCTACTGAGCTCCGAAGAGCTCATGATCGCCACCTGGCCTGGAGTACTTCCATCCCCAGGGGATTTGAAGGATTCGTAGGCCTCCATCATACTCATCGGACTCAACTCCATAGCCACCTGGACTGATGTTCCCGGTTGATAAAATGTCATAGGGCTGCCCTCCACTGACTGGTCTTGAAGCACAGACAAAGGTGGTCTGTCCCCCTGTCCAGGGGGCAGAGATGTTCCGGATCCCTCCACCTCCAGTTCGTCATCGCCTTTACCCAGTCCCGTATGTTCAGTAACCTCTGTAGCCTCCACCATCTCCTCGTCTGGCTCTTTATCCGGCTCTCTGTCCGACTCCTCGTTGAACAACTCCATAGACTCCTTACCCGGCTCCTTGTCCAGCTCCTTACTCGACTCTTCGCCGAACTCCGCGCCAGACTCCACGCCGGACCCCTTCACTTCCGGTATTTTCTTCCTCCGATGTTTCCCCGCCTTCGGCTTCTTCTTCCCCACCGTTGAACCCTGTTCTCCTTTTCCTACCCTCTGCCGTTTCTGGAGCACCTTTCGTGGAAGAGGCGTCATGCTTCCCTCCTCTGCTCCGTCCTTCCGTGCCAAAACCAGTGGCAGTCCTTTCCCTGCACCCAGCAGCCCTGGCTGCCCATCTCTCACGACACTAGCGTAACTCTGTGTTTGACCGTCCCCCGCTCCTACTGCCCTTCCTGTAGAGTCAAGCTCCTGACCAGCCTCCCTGACCTGCGCCAAGACCTTCTGATACCTTTTCCCACGGGTGGCTCCCTCTCCAGACCGTGCGTGGCGTTGCGGCCCCTCCTCTTCTCCACTGTCTTCTCCACTGTCTTCACCTGCTAATTTCTCACAACCATAAAAAGCCTTGTAAAACTCTGGTTTCCTGTGGACACAGGCCCGATATAGATGGTCTACCATCCCACACAGAGAGCACTCCTTTACGGGGCACTGCCGGGTGGGGTGATCCCGAGACCGACATCTTGTGCACTCTTGAGTTTTACATTCATGTGCTTCATGCCCATTCTGACGACACTTGCGACAAAAAGCCGGTATAATACAGATACCCCCTACCTGTACCAATTGAAAAGGTCCCCAGAGGATGCGCAAATCCATCTTCAGACCGTGGTGACTCTAAGAGAAGGACCTGATATCGGTGCTTCCCACCCCAAACATTCTTGGTGTCCCTGATCTTCACGGGCTCTCCTATCACCGTGACATATCGTGCCAAAAAGGTGCTTACATCCCTGTCCGGGACGAAGGGATCAAACATATGCACAACAGTCACCCGACGATTTTCCTTCTCCAATCCGGTACATTCATAAATCGCCAATTTTTCCTTATTTGAAGGTACAACACATTCCTCAGTCGCTCTTCTGTGTGAAATCCACAGCCATACCCTTGTTGCAGTTCTCATATAACAGATTCAAACGCTCCTGCAGTAATCTTCCTTCCTGTTTTTCCTGCACCTGCCTCTCCATACAATATTCCCTTGTGACTCTCTGGATCTGTCGTTTAACCAAATCCCACCACCTTAAAGAGGAAGACTGCTCACCTCTTTCTGCCCACAACCTCTCCAGTTTCCCTTTTATTAAATTCCTGTAAGCCGCATCTTCTAATATCTCAATGTTTAGCTTCCAACACCCCTTACCAAAATTGGAGCCTAAACCAGTTATTTCAACCCTTACGAGGTCATGGTCAGAATGCCAAAAGGGTAATACAGACACACTCGATTTTTAAGAACTTTATTTTCTTTTCACAAGAAAATACAGGACATCACAAATCAGAAAGCTTTACATTAATATACATACTTAAAACAGTATATATGATCACATCTCATTACATTTTGACACGGTAACAGTTACATAGCAACAATTTTCTTTTTTTCTGGTGCAAATCACATTCTTTACTTAAACATGATAATGTTTTTCACAGTTTCTTGAGATATTGACCTATGCTCTCTATTTCCCACAGATTTTCTGCTTCCTCCCTCCCTTCTCTCCACAGATCTCTGAGGTAATAGTTCTCTCGGGTGATGAACAGGGCCAGGCTACCTGCTGCCTTGACTGGGATCTCGATGCCTTTGAACAGCCCCGTGTTCCTCACTCTCCACAGGGCGTCTTTCCCACTGTTCACCACGGCCCAGATCCTGTCAAACACGTCAGGAGGAAGTTTGACAGGAGAGATGCCGTATATGACGAAAGCAGCGGTCAGGGTAAATTGGGGCGAGAGAGCCTGCAACCAATCTTCAAACTGTGCCCAGAAGGCCTTAGCAAAAAAGCAGGACCACAGGAGATGGGTCACAGTCTCCTCCTCGCCACAGCCCACCCTAACGCAGCAAGGGCTGGGGGTGAGGCCCCTATGGTACAAGAAAGTTCGTACCGGTAAGCACTGGTGGACGACACTGCAGGCTAAATCTCTGTGAATGCTGCACAGAAATTTAGAGGATGTGTGTTTCCACACCTTCCTTGTTTGGGCTGATGTTAAAATGCCCACAGGGGTCTGCCTATTGTTCTGGGGTGCAACGAAATCTTCCAGTTTTTGGACGCTGACATCTCGGAGGGGAATATGGCCAATTGGGTGAGATCTTAGAAAACTTTTAACTGTCCCATAAATTGCAGGGCATGTGTCAGAGAGTGGGACGTCCAGCTTGGGTCTGACACCCCACACTCTGAACACCTCCCTACCTACCCAGAGCCTGGAAAAATAAGTCCAGGTACTCGCTGCAGGTGCTGTTGCAAAGCCTCTCAGCACAGAGGCCAGGAAAATGCACAGCAGCTTCGTAGCAATATCTGGGACAGACTTCCCCCCTGAGGGTAGCGGCCTGTACATTATTTCCCTTCTGAGTCTTTCCTGCTTCCCACCCCATAGAAATTGAAACATCAATCTCCTCGGCACCGCCGCAACACGGTGTGGGATTGGGAAGGTAGAAGCCAGAAAATTCAAGACAGGCAAGAGCTCGGCTTTGATGACCAGCACCTTCCCTGTCATGGTGAGGTCTCGGTCCTTCCATTGCATCAGTTTTTTGTTTAAGATTGGCAATTTGTTCTGCCAATTCACTGTTCCCATCTCTTCTCCAAAATACACCCCCAGGACCTTAATTCTCTTCTCTTGCAGCCTGAGATCATGTCCTTCTTTTGGCTCCCTCCAGTTCTGATAAAAAATCTCACTCTTAGATTTGTTAATTTTTGCAGAGGAAGCCAAAGAGAACCGATCACAGCACTGCAGAGCTCTGCTAATTGAGGCATTGTCAGAGAGGAGCAGGGTGACGTCATCCATGTATAGAGATGTCTTTACCTCTCCTCCCCCACTTCCAGGCACTGGTATCTTATTAATGGCCTGATCCTGGCGCAAGGCACAGGCTAAGGGCTCCATAGCAAAAACGAATAACAAGGGGGATAATGGGCAGCCCTGCCTCATCCCTGAACAGACTTCAAAGGGGCGTGATCTATTGCCATTAACCATTACTCTGCTGTTGCTACCTGTGTACAGCAGGTTAATCCACTTTCTCATGATGGGGCCAAACTTCATGTGCTCAAGTACCGATGTTAAGTACTGCCGGTTTAGGCGGTCAAAGGCCTTTTCTAGGTCTACACCTAAAATGCACAGAGGGAGGGAGCGATCCTCTGAGTACAGACAGACATCCCTCAACAAGGCCAGGTTGTCGCTCATCAGGCGTCCTGCTATCCCACAAGTCTGTTCTTTCCCTACCAGTGAGGCCACTACATTTTGTAGGCGCAGGAAAAGGGCTTTGGACAGGATCTTAGTGTCCACGCCTAACAGGCTGAGGGGTCTCCAGTTCTTTATGTCATTCTTTGCTCCTTTCTTTAACAAGAGAGAGATAGTGCCTTCTCTTAAGGAGTCAGGCAGCAATTCTGTCTTATAGCTTTCCTCGAATAGGAGCAGTAGCGGATCCTGAAGCAGATCCCAAAAGGTGCAATAAAATTCTTTAGGGAGCCCGTCAGCACCCGGAGTTTTCTCTTTCTGTAAGATCTCCATAGCCTGTCTCAGCTCTTCTACTGTCAAATCCCTCTCAAGTACTTCCCTATCTTCTTCACTCAAACTGTTTTCTAGCTTTGAGGTAAAAAAATGAATTTCTTCATCCTTTACCTCTGTAGAGCTGTACAGTCTTGAGTAGAAGGCCTCGGTGCAGGAGAGAATAGCACTCGGCTCTGTTCTCTCTCGTCCCTCCTCATCAACTACACTTACCATGACAGACTTGGGGCCTACCACTTTCCTGAAAAAGAAGCGAGTACACTTCTCATTTTCTTCCAAGAACTGCACTCTGCTTCTTAAAAGCACTCCTCGACTACTTTCTTCGGCTATGCTCCGGATGTCCTTTTTTAAAAGGGTGATATCCTCGAGCGCATCGAAGCCACTGTGCAGCATCGTGTAGAGACGCTGCAGCTGCCTCTGTTTCCTGGCTAGCACTCCTCTCCGTCTGGCAGCAGCCTTCCTTCCCTCAGCCATGAAAAAGGCCTTTGTCCTCACCTTCACCTCCTCCCACCACTCTCCTACTGACCCGTACAGACACTGCAAGGACAGCCACTGTGATAGTTTCTCCTTGTAGCGGGATACTACCCCCTCGTTAGCTTTGTGTTGAGTCTAGCAGCTTTGTGTTGAGTTTCCAGAGGCCTGGGCCAAAGACAGTCCCGCCCTGGAGTTCCACTCTACACCCTAAAGCCTGATGATCTGAGAAGAAGACAGGCTGAAGAGTGACCCCAACAACTTTCACTCTCTCTGAGACAAAGCAATAGTCAATTCTGGAGCTGCTATTCCTCCCTGACTATGTATATCCTGCTGTTGTGGGATATATACATCTATATGTGTCTGAGAGTTTAAAGTCTTGAACTAAGTTTTATAGGGCCAGTGAGCTGGAATCCAATTTTATCAGAGAGCTAGACTGCCTGTCTGTGTGCTCTAAGATACAATTAAAATCCCCTCCCACTATCACGTCTGTGCTACATAAAAATAGGGGAAAGAGTGCCTTGAGTAGCTCCACCCTTCCTCCCACGTCAGTAGGACAATACACATTGATTAGCCGCAGGTTAACGGTCCCCCATTCCACATCCACACACAGCAACCTGCCATCTATGACCCTCTGAATACATTTCAATTTGAATGCCCATCCTTTGAAAAGAATGGCCACGCCAGAGGCTCTGTTGTTATTGTCCCCTGACCAAACAGAAGGCCCTTTATCCCACCTATCTTCAAAGCTTTTATACCTCTCTTGATAGGCTAAAGCACACTCCTGCAACATCAACACATCTCCCTCTCTCTGCTGGAGGTAATCAAAGACAGACTGGCATTTAACTCTGTCATTGATACCTCTGGTGTTAAGAGAAATTATGTTTAGAGCCATATTACATAAGAAAGTGGAACCAGTCTTTACAAAACACATTTCTCTTCTGTCTCACCTGTTACCTTCTTCTTTATCTTTTTCTTCTTACCAATTTCCTGCCAGCCATCCTCTGAATGAGCCTTCATCAGGGTGGCAGCAGTAAAAGCATTCACGGAGTCCATTTCAAGGAAGGGGGTAGAGGGAGGGGTGGAGGGGTTCCAGCTGTCCCCATCGCCATGCTCTCCTTCCTCCTCGCTCGGGGAGAAAACAGAGTCATTTTTCCTTTTCCTCAAGTCCAGCTCCTGGGAGCACTGAGGGGAAAGGGGTGCAGCCGATGCACCAGTCTCCTCTTCCCCCTCACCCACCAGCTGCTGCAGATCCTCCGTGATGGACTGGATGGAGGAGAGGAGGGCATCTGTAGCACTTGCAGAGTCTGAGAAAAGCAGCTCCGCTGAATCCTGGGTATCCTCGCTGGACCCGCTCCACCGGGGGGCCCCACACTGGCCCTCGTTCTGAGGAGCAGGAGTCGGGGAGGGGTCCTCGCTGTTCTCGGGGGTTTTCAAACCCTCGTGCTTGTCTGGTGCAGTCTGTGGTTGTGGGGGCGTAGTGGATTTCTCTTCCACCGGCCCCGGAGCCACAGCAGGACTGATCCTGGCTGGAGGCTGAGACTCTTTGTCCAACAAGGGTTCTTTGTTTGACTTGTTGTTTGCTTTGGCTTTTCGGGCCAGTTTGGCTGAAACAAGCACTGCCTCATCCTTTCTCATTTTGAGTTTATTGGCATAGGCGTGAGGGCAGTTCTTAAAAACGTGTCCTTCCGAGCCACATAAATTGCACTTTGGCAGCATTGAACAGTCAGAGGCTAAATGTCCCTGTTTGCCACAGGTCTTGCAGCATTTCACAGTGCAGGACGATGCCAGGTGTCCCACAGCACCACAGCGCCGACACACCTTTGGTTGTCCCACATAAAAAACATAGCCATTGCAGGCGCCCAGCCGGATTGTAGAGGGCAGGTGCCTTAAGCCTCCATTTACATTGTCCGGTAGCAAGCGAACCTCGAATTTCCTTGCTCCTGTTTTTATACCGTCAACATCTCTAACCTCAGTTCCATGGTGGACGGTGCAGTACTGGTTAAGCCAGGTGTGAATGTCCTCCGTCTTTGCCAGTTCCGAGAACATAACAACATGCACCGTTTTCCTCTCTCTCTGTGTCAGAGGCTGCAAGTTGATCTTCTCTAGGGCAGGAACTTTCCCTCTTTTTGCCTCAAACACATCCACACATTGTTCAAACAGAGAATAGGTAGCAAAAACAACCTCAAATGCTTTCTGACCTGGGAGAGCGAAGATGAAATCCAAGTGCCGAGGTTCAAAGCCAAGTTCCTTCTGCAACACTTTTCTGCTGAACTGCATACGATCCATGAAGAGGTCATCCAAAAGCTCAAAACGCACAGCATTCTTGCGGGATCCAAATGTTGCCATTTCGTGAACTTTAAAACAAACACTGCTTCCACAAAACAAGAAAACAATACAACAACTCCACCAAAGACAGACCCGTCAAAAAATTCGGGCCATGTCACAGAGTCTGTTTCCATGTCCCATCTGCATAGCCTAACAAACTTGGAAGGTATTCCCGCTTCAAACCAGACTTCCACAGGCGTTCTACCTAACAAACTTCCTCTCGCAAAGGCGCTTCATCTACAGTTACGTTTGGCCCTGGAGAGCAGGAGGACGCCGCCAGCACATCTTGGAAATTAGGTATGGAGATTGTAATCTCTTTGTGTATATCTGTTCCGATGGGTACTGAGCTGTCTGTTTCTGGTTCCATCTCCATCTCCTCTGTACTCCGTCCTGCCTTCCTACTAGAGACTTCTTCCGGCTCCAAATTCTTCCTTTTACCTTTGTGTTTTGTCATAAGCTGTTCTGACTCTGTTTCTTCCACCTTATCAGCCCAGCTTATTCCTCCAACCGCCGCCTTCATCACCTCCAAGCCAGATGGGCCCCCTGTTCCTACGTCTTTCACTCCACTTACAGTGAGTTCAGACTCTTGCAATGTTTCAGCAATGATGTCTTTCTGAGCCTCTCCCCTTCCAGCCTCTGTACTAGCCTCCGTATCCATGCTACCCTCCTCCTTCAATCCACCTTGATAACCGTCTTCAGGAGCACGTGAAACTGATCCTGCATCCTGTAAGACCGCCGCAAAACTCTTCTTCCTCTGGGAGCAATCCCTGAACATATGCCCCACACCTCCACACAAATTACATTTAACATCTTCAGTACAGTGCGCAGCCGAGTGCCCCACACCCTCACATTTCCAACACACCACATCATGGCAATTGACCACGTTATGGCCTGGCTTTCCACAACGCGGACACACGGCGGGCTGTCCATAATAATAGCAATAACCCCTGTTAGAACCTATCAGAAGGGACACTGGGGGGTGCAGAAGACCATTGGGAGCTTTCACGTCTGCCCGAAATTGCACCCTGTAGCGCCTTTGCCCTGTCCAATACCTCTTCT
This sequence comes from Lepisosteus platostomus, assembly GCF_059453375.1. Taxonomy (NCBI): domain Eukaryota; kingdom Metazoa; phylum Chordata; class Actinopteri; order Semionotiformes; family Lepisosteidae; genus Lepisosteus; species Lepisosteus platostomus. The sequence continues at coordinate 2,380,311 of NC_142625.1, forward strand.
TATCCATTATCTTCTCTCCCACACCTTGTATATCCACAAAGTGCTTTAAATAACAAACGATATCCTCCTCCGGCACGTACAGGTTGAACATGGCTACGGTTAATGTCAAACAAGGGCTCAATAATATAGTCCGAAAAAGGCTTCGCAGTCTGTTTCCCATTTGCAGTACTCCAAACCTTCTGAACTAAATCCTCCGAAATTAGTGACAAATCAAAGATCTTACCAGGGAAATCCTGTAAGCAGTAGACGTCCTCTGGTCGTAGCTGTAGGGCTGTCTGCACCACCTCCTCCTCGAAGACGTCCCTGGAATCCAAATCCTTCTTCGTTCCCTCGTTCCGCAGCACCAACCTCACAAAATGCCGGACTCTCCCCTCTCGAGATCTCGCAGCTCCATCCATAGTAGCAAAGGTCCTGGCCAGAAAGCTCCGCCAAATAAGAAAAAAAAACAGGAAAAAACTCCTGGGGACGATCCCTCCTCTCTCTTTCTTCTGACTAGAATCAAAGCTGCGGACAGGCCACACACTTGATCCTAGCCAAAAGGCCGAGAAGCGATGCCCCTAAAGGTGCGGACTGACACGCGGGCGTTCCGCGGGCGTACAGTGGCGCAGGCCGACTCCTCTGGAGCCCGGGACCTGCGCAGCTGCTGGCCTCCCTGCAGCCAGAGGCCTGCCGCCGGACTCTGCTCCCCCTCTCTCTTGCCTGCCTGCCTGCCTTCCTGCCAGTCCCGGGCGGGGGCCCTGCTCTTTGATCTTCTGTCAACGGCCCGACAACGACCGCAGCCGCAGGGGGCGCCAGCCGCCCAGCCTCCTTAGCTTAGGCCCCTCCCACTGGCAGCAGCTGTGCCCAGCCAGCTGCAAGCGAAAGCGGAGCGCCAGCACCTGCAGGCAGGAGCAAGGGGCAGCTCTCTCTCGGGAGGGAGGGACGGGGACGCGCGCACGCACACACGCCTGCCTGCCTGCCGAAAAAAAAGAAAGATAAGGTGGATATACTACGTTTTTTGGAGGGAAAATGCCCAGCTGTCGAAAGGGGCCCGTCTGCAGGGACGGGGACGAACACACGCACACGCACACGCAAGCAAGCCACGCCTGCCTCCCTGGGAAAAACCTAAGTTTTTTGGAGAGAAAACGCACGGGAGCCGAAAAGGGGGCCGGCCTGCTTGCCCAGAGAGTCGAGACGCGGGAAAGCGCACAGAGGGAGCACGGGAACGGAGACGGAGATGGGGAGGGGGAGAGAGAGACAGACACAGAGACACACAGATGGACGAGAGACGAGACCGGAGAAGAAGAGCTCCAGTCCACCTCGCTTGCTTGCTCGCTCGCTAGCTAGCTACGTCTGTCTTTTCACCGCTGAGAGAAGGTGGTGCACCGCTCCCGGAGGCGCTGCAATACCGGGCCGATGCGTGGAGAGGACGGAGCAAGCTCCTGATCCAGCTCCCTGTTCCAAAAATCCGTTTAATATGTGGTCCCCCGATGGGGGACGTATCAGATATTAAACTGATAAGAACAGATACAACACTTGATCTTAGCCAAAAGGCCGAGAAGCGATGCCCCTAAAGGAGCGGACCAACGCGCGGGCGTTCCGCTGGCGCACAGTAGCGCAATTCTTTAGACAATCCATCAATCCCTGGCACTTTCCCACTTTTCATACCTTTAAGGGCTACCTCCATCTCTGATAAAGAGACTGGACCGGACAAGTCTCCAGCCTCTGGCACCTTGGTAAGACCACTACAGAAAGCTGAAGGTGCCGACCTCGTCACACGCTTCTGAAACAGCAGAGTATAAAAAGACTCAACCGTGTCAATTAAACCTTTGGGTGATCTCACCAGCTTTCCATCGGCCGCATATAACTCGGAGATTGCCCTCTATTTCTGCTGCTGCTTCACCTGGCTAAAGAAGTAAGCAGAACATGTCTCTGTCTCTTCTGTATACCTATCTTGGAGGCCGATCAGGTACTTCCTCGCTGCTTCAATGTAAAAATCTTTCAGCCTGGCTCTTGCCTGAGCCGCACCCGCTACACCAAATCCTTCCCTTTGTTAAACTGAACATAATACTCTTCTAAATTACGCTGCAGTCTGCGGTGCTCTCTCTTCCTCAGACTGCTTTTATGTTTACAATAAGCTATGGTGAAGGTCTTGATCTTTACCTTGAGGTAATCCCACCATGCTCTCAGACTCGGATAGAGTGGTTTCAGATCAAACCAACTTTGGATCAGGGCTCTTACTGCAGAGCAAAACTTAGCATCTCCCAGTATGGACACGTTTAGTTTCTAATACCCAGGCCCGAAGGAAGGGTTACCATCATTTACCTTTACCCAAAGCATGTCATGATCAGTAAGGAAAGAGGGGACAATACCTGCATCTACCACGGCTAGAGAGCTCTCCAAAAACACATAATCCAGCCATCTCACACACCCTCGGCTATTCCTCCATGTTGCCCCAGAAACCCTGGGAAAAAGGGATCTGAAGCCATCTGCCAAACAAAAGTGCTTCACCAAATCCCGCAAGGCGGTGGCACTGAAATCAGTGTCAGTGTCCAAGTCAACATTACAATCACCACGAAGAAAAACAAAACGGTTAGTAATACACAAAGGTTCGAGAGAGGCAAAGAAATCTTTCCTCTCTAATCTCTGCGAGGGAGCATAAATACATATGAACCTATATTTCTTGTCATACCTATCAGCATCTAGCACCAACACCCTCCCCGGTATCCCAACAAAACTATTCACCACACACAGGCTGTTGTCATTTAGTAAGATACCCACCCCTGCAGAATGCGCACTCCTAATTCCCTATACTGACTGACCACAATGCCAGTCAATGGAAAAATTTTTAGAGTCCACACTGTCTCACACATGAGCTTCCTGTAGGAAAAAAAACTGAACACCGAAGGCTGCGTAAAGATTGAAAGATTGCCAATCTCTTAAGGTGCTTTCTCAAGCCCCTGACATTCGCCGAGCAGACGGTGAGTCATGTGTACATGTTAGTGTTGTCAGCACCCGGGGATCCTGCAAAAGGCACCTCGTTCTGAAGTTTGTCCATTAAGAAGTCCAAGCCGTAATAGTCAGGACTTTGCAACGGTGAGAAGAGGGAGTCCGGCAGCAGTCCTGGAGACAGTACCTGGCCTCCACTGCACTCTGACCACTGGTAGCTGGTGCCAGGAGGAGTGTCAACATCAGACCCATCAGGCCCTCCCTGCTCAGTTTCCATCTCGAGAGCGGTGCCAGCTCTCTTAGATTCATCATCATCCACCGAAAGATTGTCTCCTGCTCCTGCCTCTTCTTGCTGCCCTCTTCCCTTTCTCCTCCTTCTTTCCTTCTCCATCTCCTTTTTCTTTCTCTTTCTAGACTCCAGCTGCTCTCCCCCACTGCCCTCAGTGGGAGCCTGGTCTGCAGCGGGGTCTGTGGGAACCGGCCTCTTACCTTGCACTTGGCCCCGAGGTCCATCAGCCACAGGCCCGGAGGCAACCGGGAGATCCTCTCCCACGCCTCCAGATGGTGCCGGACTGACGTCCTCAGATCCTCCAGGCTCCTGCAGTGAAGTCCCTTCATCTGCCGTGCCGGTCGTCTCTTTGACAGCGTCCTCCACGGCCTCGGAAGTGTCTTCCACCTCCCCGTCGACGATTATGTTCGCATAGTTGGTCTTCATTGCCTGGACTCTGTCAAAGGTCCGGGTGTAACAGTTCTTCCACACATGGCCCTCTTCACCACAAAAAGTGCACATAGCCCCTTTTTTGCAGTCTTTCATTAGATGCCCAAGTTCATTGCAATTACGGCATCTTATCTGCGAACATGTGTCTGCTGTGTGGCTAGTCTCTAGACACCTTCTGCAGGTTTTGGGCTGGCCCGCGTAAAAGAGGTAGCCCCGATCAGACCCAAAGGCAAAAGATGCAGGAGGGTGCTTGAAGCCATCCAAGGAGGTGGGATCAGGCCGAAGAATCACGGCGAACTGCCTTCGACCTGTCCACGCTCCCAACCTGTCCAAAACCCTGGTGCAGTCAGAAACTGTCCACATAGCAGCTCAGAAACAAAAAAATATAATCATTCCTCACAAGGGGTTATAAACGTGCACCGTGATCACCCGACGTGCTTTAGCCCAGATACCTTCAATGTCATAATGTATGAGGGGAACAACTTTCTCCCTCTCTCTGCAACGCCGCAAAACTGAAAAATAAAAGGATTCCTCTGCAAAAGTAACTTCCACCGATTTAGAAGTGGTATATCCTTGAACACAAAGTAAGTCCTTAACTGAAAGATCAAGTCCCTTGCACAACACTGACTCTATGAAAGAAATCCTATCAGGAAACTCCAAATTCAAATCCTCCCTCAGCTTAAACCTAATCGTATTCGGCAGCCCAGTCAAATTGACCGGCTGACTAGACCTCCAAAAATAGTCCATCCTGACGCGGAAAAAAAATAAGGAAAACACTCCCGAAGGAGGCTCCTCACCGCCCGACGTCTGGTCTTCCTTCTCGGCAGCCCTGGCTTCACCCCCCAGGCTTCACCTGGAGCGATTCCACCAGTGGCTGTTTCTTTGTCTTCGGTTCTTCCTCCTTTTCTTGGTCGTCGTCTTCGTCACTAGCCCGACCCCTTGAACTAAGATCTCGGAGCTGCGGTCATGCCACTTGAACTTTGATCTTAGCCAAAAGGTCGAGAAGCAATGCCCCCTAAAGGCGCGGACTGACGCGTGGGCGTTCCGCTGGCGCACAGTTTTTTGGAGGGAAAACGCACGGGAGCCGAAAAGGGGGCCGGCCTGCTTGCCGAGAGAGTCGAGACGCGGGAAAGTGCACAGAGGGAGCACGGGAACGGAGACGGGGAGGGGGAGAGAGAGAGAGACACAGAGACACACAGATGGACGAGAGACGAGACCCGAGAAGAAGGAGCTCCAGTCCACCTCGCTTGCTTGCTTGCTCGCTAGCTACGTCTGTCTTTTCACCGCCGAGAGAAGGTGGTGCACCGCTCCCGGAGGCGCTGCAATACCGGGCCGATGCGTGGAGAGGACGGAGCAAGCTCCTGATCCAGCTCCCTGTTCCAAAAATCCGTTTAATATCCGTTTAATATGTGATCCCCCGATGGGGGACGTATCAGATATTAAACTGATAAGAACAGATTTTTTTTAATTACAAAAATGCAAAAATTCTCAAATTTAAAAACAGAAACAAAAAACAATCCCTTTCTTGGCTTAATCAACACTTTCTCCTCCCAGTGTCACCTTCTTAGCATAATCCCACCCCATATGCAAACATAACCCGCCCCCATCACAAGTTCACCCTTCTGCAAACAATTCGACATTGAAAATATAGATTGGATACGTATATAAACATATTGGATTCCTTTTTTAAACCAACCAATGCAAATCCCAAGGTCAATCCTTCAGCAATAGGCCCTTAATACACAGAAAACAACCCCTTCCATCGTTCTTTTGCTGCCGAAAAACCCCAGCGAACCACATCCATTTTAAGCCGCCTGCGTATATCCACTCTGATCCTCTCTACCACCACCCTACTTGTAACAAAAACGTTGTGCTTAGCTGCCTCTTCCCTGGATGACCAAATATGATACTTAATTAAACTAATCATAAACCAAAACAAGAAGTTAGCGCTCCACCTCTTAATTCGTGGCAGTCCCTTCATAATTAAACCAAAAGTAAGGACAAACTCCTGGGTGGTCAAAAAACACAAGGGGGCGCACTGACTCCACACCTCCGTTGCAAACCTGCACTCCCAAAAGGCATGCTTAATCGATTCAACCTCCTTACAGCCTTGTCTGGGGCACAAAGGCTGCTGCGACAGACCATGCTTGCACATAGTCTCTCTAACTATGGCGGAGGGTGGCTCTGTGGCTAAGGATCTGCGCCTGTGACCGGAAGGTTGCCAGTTCAAATCCCGCGGCCGGCAGAGGAATCCTACTCCGTTGGGCCCCTGAGCAAGGCCCTTAACCCCAACTGCTCCAGGGGCGCCGTACAATGGCAGACCCTGCGCTCTGACCCCAAGCTTCTCTCCCTGTCTCTGTGTCTGTGTCTGTGCAAAGCTGGGGTATGCGAAAAGATGCATTCCTAATGCAAGAAATTGTATAGGGCTAATAAAGAAACATTATTATATTATTATTATAACTGGCAGCCTGCTCCAAACTCCCAACCAATTTAAGTCCTTGTGTCGATTGTCTAATCCCTTGGGTTGAAATCGCATCCATATCTCAGTTGTTACACCCAGCACGGCATAACCCTCGTCTTTTCTAAATGTTCTATACATACACCTATGGTCCATAACCATTTTCCCAACTCTGGCCTCCGGATGCTTCTTAATCCAATCTAGAGCGTGCTTGTAATGCCAAGGCAGTTGTTCTGCCTTTGGGGTTGTATTGGACCAAGGCACTAAGTGCCTCATCGTCTGGGACAACCATAGCAATACAAAATACTGACAAGGGTGGGACACAGGGGTGTGCAATAAAATGCCCAATCGGGCAACAAAAAGGCAGTCTAGTTTCAGGGGGATATCCGAGACCCCCCTGCCCCCTTCTTCTACAGCCCTATACATATCTACTCTTCTGATGTATTCATATTTCCCATTCCAAATGAAATTAAAAACAGTTCTCACAACCTCTCTCCGGAAATGCACTGGCAGCAGGAAAACCTCTGCCAAGTACAACAACAGGGGCAGAATGTCGACTTTAATTATTAATACTTTACCCACAAAGGAGAGGGGTCTTTGTCTCCACAGGCCCAGCTTCTGATGCATCTTATGAAGGCAGATTTCCCAATTTATTGCTGCAGAATTTGTAAATTGGAAATGGATCCCCAGTACCTTAACAGGTCCTTCTACAACTAGTATCCCACCAAATCCGTCCTTCCGGCCCTTCCATACCCCAAAATATTTAATGGTGCATTTGTTGATGTTTAAAAAGCCACCTGTCCCCACCGTAAAATCATGGAAAATGGATAAGACTCTGTGTAGACTAAAATCCGAGCTTAAAAACAAAGATATGTCATCTGCATAAGCGGCGACTTTAACTACCAAACCATTACTCCCCGGCACTAGAACGCCCTCAATCAGTCTGTCATACCGTATTTTCCTTAGAAGTGGCTCAATGTATAAGACATATAGCAGAGGAGAAAGGGGACAACCCTGCCTCACTCCGCGCTGGACCCACGTGTTTGGTCCACACCCACCATTGCCCCCATCACCTTCTTCAACAGGCACCCTAGTACTCTAGCTAAGATCTTATAATCACAGCAGAGCAATTGGATGGGCCTCCAATTGTCTAGGTCCCTTCTATCCCCTTTTTTGCAAATCAAAGTGATGATGCCTCTCTTCATAGTGCTACCCAACCCGTTTCCAGCAAGAATTTCACGGAAAACTTCCAGTAACAGGGGTTCCAACTGCTCCCAAAAGGTAAAGTAAAACTCAATAGGCAAGCCATCAACCCCAGGGGCACTACCCCTTTTTAAGCCCTGCATTGCTTCTTTCAATTCAACAATCGTAAGACTCTCCTCCAGCTTGGATACCTCCGACAGACACTCAACACCATCCAACAGATCGTCCCACCCCTCTCGACTTACTGTTTCCTCCCCAAATAACTTCTTATAATAATTGGTGACAGAAACCTCTATCTCCTTTATATCATCTGTGAGGCACCTTTCCTCAGTCCTGATCTCACTAAAGAGGCCTCTAATCCAAGCCTCTCTTAGCCTTGTTTTTAAACTGGCGGCCTTATCCGCCTGAAAGGTGCCTCCGGAGTTGTATTCAATATACACGGCCTCTAGTTCTTTTTGCAATGTGACAAGCACCTTGCGTTCCTCGTATCTCTTTCTCCTACAGAAGTCAATCGTGAGTTGGGCCACGATGCACTTACACGCTTTCCACCAAACGGTTTTAGATGTATAATCTAAAACCTTGTTCTTAAAACTGTCAATAAAATCTGAAATTAAAATGCGATAAGCAGCATCGTCTAAGACAGACACATTCAATTTCCAGTAACTGGCCCTGCAATTAAAACCCACTGGTTCAAAAGACACAGTTAAAACCAAATGGTCTAAAAACCATACTGGTGTGGTTTGCAGGTCCTGAATTTTAAAGTCCAGAGAGGTAAAAATGTAGTCTAAACGACGTCTGTGGCCCCTGCTGTTTTCCCATGTAAAATTACTAGGACCCTGTTTGAAATCAGTAAAACAATCCTTTAATTTAAACTGCCGTATACACTCCCTCAAGCGACATGCACCCCCCCCTTGTAGGTCAGAAATGTCTATATTAAAATCCCCTCCCAATAAAATCCTCCTGTTAGTATACAACCATGGCTCAAGTTCTTTCAAAAAGATGGACTGTAAAGCCCTCTCGGCCGGCGCGTAAATCCCGGCAACCCTCATCCTGGCTTTCCCCCAGCACCCATCAACCACTAAAAGGCGACCGGGCACGACGGAAGCTACCTCAGTGGCTTGAAAACTAGGGTCCCCGCATAAAATACCTAACCCTGATGAGTGTACTCCACCAGGACGGACCTTTCTTCCACTCCTGGTAAAATTTATGAACATCAGCGGGACCCCCCAAGTGTGCTTCCTGTACAAAGCAAAGGCTAGGGTTAAGATCTGATAAATACGTAAACACAGCCAGCCTTTTTACATCATTTCTCAGTTCCTGTGTATTACTGGAGACAATCTTACAAGTGTTCAGAACTGTAAGAATCAGAAATCAAGTCAAGCATCTAGGAACTCCCGAAAGGCTGGACTCTCCACCCCACTCCCTTCGGCAGATGAAAAATACCCTCCAGGCCGAGAGGGGAGGCCTCACTCTCCCCAGGAACACCACTAAGCGGTAGAGTCCCACTCTCGTCCGAATCACTGGGTCCTTCAGGGTCTCCCTGACTTTCTTCCTGGGGTGGTACTCCTTCATGATCCTCTAAAGATGGATCCGGCGGTTTCCCTTCTGCCTCTTGTGGAGGATCGGGTTCTGCTGCTTCATCCCTCTCTAAAACTTCTTCCTGAATCCCAGCCACCCCTGCGTGCAAGTCTTCCATCTCTTGACTGAACTCAGTTCCCACAATCACCTCAGACTCTTCCCCTTTCCTCCTCAGGCCCTTCTCTCCATCTGGCGCCTCTTCTGAGCCGGACTCCACCTCCTCTACATTCAATATTTTAGGATCTTCATACTCCATATCTGACGATAACGGCCCTTCCTCCCCTGATGTTGAGAAGGTTTCCTTAGACCTCTTCTCCTCATTCCTGGGACTGTCCTCTCCTGGTGCATGCCTCCCCTTTCTTTTACGTTTCCTCTTTTTTTCCACGATCGTCCATCCGGATGTCGAAAGTCCCTCCTCTTCCAAATCCGCAACAGCTGAAACAGGAGGCAAAAGAGCCGTAAAAAGTTCTTGATGTTCGTGGCTCAATCTTCCGTCCGGGGCCTGCTGTTCTCACGCTTCCCTCCGTGTAGATGGGCCCTCCCCAGGATCTTGGTCTGTCGCCTTCCGAGGATCCTCCCGGTGAGTATCGTCTCCTATTCCTGTCTCGCCTCCCTTGACTACTGATGTCGCGGAAACTGCACTCGTAAATTCCTTTTCAGAAACAACAGAAGCAAAACTCCTAGCCTTCTTAGGACACATTCTGTAGGTGTGGCCTTGTTCTCCACACAGATTACAGACTAAAGGATTCTTGCAACCTGCTGCCACATGCCCTGCTCTCCCACATCCTCTGCACATCTCAGTAGTGCAGTCTACTGAGATATGCCCTAGTTGTCCACACCTGTGGCAAGTTCTCGGCTGCCCGGGGTAAAGCACGTAGCCTCTATTTGGCCCAATGTTAAAATTAGCCGGGGGGCTCATAACGCCGCCCACCTCCACATCGCTTGCACGGAAATGCACCATATACCAACGCTTGCAAGTCCAATAACCTTCTTCATCTTTAATCTTCTGTCCCTCCCCATGAATATCCATGTCACCTTTGTAAAAAGGTGACAATGTCCGCTTCCGGCACATGAGGGTTGAACATGTGGACTACCAAAGGTCGTAATTCTCGTGCAAACAAGGGTTCCACGTAGAAATGGCACAATGGCTCCCGCTCCTTCAATAGTTGCGCCTTGCACCAGACTCTAGTACATTCTTCCCCTGATGTAACTGTCAGATCAAAAATACACTTCCCCGGGAAATCCTGAATAGCCATAAACATCAATCTTCTTAACTTCCAAAACCTTGTCCACAATTTCCTTCTCAAACCTTCCTCGAATCATCCACTCCCCTCTCTCGTCTCGATTTTTAAGAACGAAGCGCACCGTGTCCCTCATTTGCCCCTCACGGGACATCGGGCGCACGGCCGCCGCAATAGAAGGCATCTCACCCCTCGTCATCGTTATCGGGGAGCCCCACCTTCACCCCCTGGGCTCAACCCAGGGAGATTCCAGTGGCTCTGGTCTTCTTCCTGCCGCTGCTCCCTCCGATGTCCAGAAATCCGACTCCTCGGTAGTGCCTTCTTCGATGTTGCAAACGTCTTCTCCCGTAGTCTTCCACCGACTCTCCCTCCACGCCTTTCACGACCCCAGGCAAGCCGTCGAGCCGCGGTCAAGCCACGTACTCTCAGGATCTTGGCCAAAAGGCCGAGAAGAAATACTGTGAACAGATTAAAAAAAACGTTTATTCCAAACAATCAATTAACAGAACAAAAATAAAACCATCCAACCACAAAGAAACCCTACAACCTAATGTACATCCTGTTACACCCTACACTGCACCTCCCCCTACACCCAACCCACTGCTTCACCAAGTCATCCTAGCTTCCCACAAAGCTAAAACACCCCACCAAATCAATAGATAAATCCCTAAAAGCATGCCTCAACGTCTCCACAGGCTCCCAAGGTCGAGATAACTTATGCGTACATAAAACCTCCTCCACAGGTAACTTCTCATGAACCATCCACTGATTGAGATCATTCAAACTGTTATTAACACACCTATGGTGCATATAATCCCCACACTCTATAATCTATTTTCAGAATCAAACCACCATGTTTTGCCAGGTGCAAGTCATGCTATGTCTTCGAGACTTAGGAAGTTGTAAGTATTGCATGCAAGAACACACACACACTTACCTCTAGGAAGGAAGAAATTGCTGGTTCCCACCCAGCTCAGCTGTTGCTGCTTGGTCTTAACCTGATGGGCTCAACCCAAATTGAGACCAGCTCAGGCACTCTCAGCTCAGGCACTCTTCAATCGCATTCCAGACCTCGGGAAAGAGAATTGTGTTCAAGCCACATTAATTTTATCTTGGCCAAACGGCCAAGAAGCCATATTGGGCCTAGCATCCCACAAAGCCTGCTTCAAGTAACATTGGCTGACATCCCACCTTCATCCTCACCAAAATCACATGACAAAACAATAGATGGACAAAAACACAATCCTAAAATGCATGCCTCAAAGTCTCCACAGCATAGTTCCTCTAACAAAAACTAAAAAATAACTTATGCCTATATAAAACCTCCAGCACAGGCTACCATCCACTTAATGAGATCCTTCAAACCGTTATCCAAAAACTAAATATGCACAATCCCGCATTATATTCCACCTTCACAATCAAGCCACCATGCTCTGCCAAGACATACAAGTCATACAATTCCCTGTGATCGCCACATACAGCCTTATTCGTACACATCGAACACTTCTTCCTCAAGTTCAAGCCCAAAATAATGCACCAGGGCTTTCTCAGCATGCAACATTAAATTGGACCACTCAGTCTCCCCTCATCTATGCCCTAAACTAAATGAGAAAATACAAACCTCACACAACAACTACTATCCAAAGTCCTACATAATACAGTAAAGAGCAGGCAATCCAGTTTCAGGGAATGTCAGGCACACCCCTACCCCCATCCCCAACAGCCTTATACATCACTTCCCTCCTCATGTACCCACAGTCCTCCACCCCCTCGTATAAAATCAAACGCCAAATGGGTCAATAGCCATTGAAATGAGAACGTGATAGCTTAAAACATTGGCAGCGCACCCAACTTCAAAACCTGCACCTTGCCAAGAAATACCAATAAAGAATAAACCAAAGATTCCACATATAATTCATACAATAATAGCAACAAAGGACACCAAGCATTCTCATGATTGCTCAACCCGTGTACAACAATTTCAACCACTTCTTTACAAAATCCACCAAAACCCATACAAGACAATACAAGCAGAAACTGATTCATATGATATATTAACCAATAAAAATGAAACCCCAGTCCTCCAACCATGATATTGGGTCTGTAAGTCATACTATTTGAAATTTCAGAGATAAGTCAAATTCCACAGGAATAAAGTTGGCTATTATAGTTTTGAGTTAAAAGCTTTTATGTTTCCTTGGTCGCTATTTGCAAACAACCGAAATTCCTGTTTTTTTGCGTTTCACAGTCTTCATAAACGTCTTAGATGTATGATTTTAGAAATCACTATTGCTTGTGTGTTTTCATATTTCTATGCATTTTTATGAGGTTTTTGGTCACCTGGCACTAAAGTGTGAATAAACAGACTCGTCTGCAATTACAGCCAGGCAAAGTTTGCTCATTCTCCAATGCCTTGGTCTGGAGCTCAATCATTACACATGTGGAGTGCGATCCTATTGCCCTAACTTTGTCACCTAGCAACAAAGGCTGTTGCCAGTAATAAAATAATGAAACTCATTCCTAGTTTCAATATTTGTTTCCATTTTCTTTCAGTGAGGACACTGAAGAACCACCCAACAGTGCAACAGGTGCTGAGGTTCCTCAGTCAAAGAGAGGGTGAAAGATTCCCACCCCTCCTTCCAGAAGCACCACACACCAGCCCACAAGACCTGTTCGGTTTAGAAAGAATAAAACACCCCCCAGTTGAAGAGACAGAGGACAGGTGGAAGACGGAAGCTGAACAGGATGTGATGAGACCTGAAAAGTTTCATTTCAGTCGAACACGGACACCAGGCGGTCAGCTGGCCACTTCCCAAAAATACAGCCCTCTAGATTTATTCCAGCTATTTTTCAGCATGACGGTTATACTCACACTCTGTAAAACACAAATAAAAATGCAATCAAAGAAAGGCCAGAAGACAATGGAGGAGAGTAACCAAAAACTCCTTAGTAAGGAGAAAAATAAACCTCTAGGAGTCCAAGGGCAACTGGCTGCCCAACCCCTCTGGGCATACTAACATTATACAAATCATTATACAAAGCTGAAATCAGTCCTGCCTAGCTACAACCAACACATTGACTGCCCCACCAGTGCAAACAACACACTTGACCTTGTTTATACTAATGTACATGGTGCTTACTAAGCAGTACTTCACCCCCCTCTTGGACAATCTGACCACATCTCCCTGTTCCTACTCCCAGCCTACAGCCTACTTCTCAAACGCACCAAGGCTCCAGTTATAACTGTAAAAACATGGACCAAAGAGGCAGAATCAATGCTTCAGGACTGTTTTGAGTGCACAGACTGGAGTGTGTTCAAAGATGCAGCCTCCCATGGATCCCACACCGATATTGACATGTATGCATCAGCAGTCACTAGCTACATCAGCAAATGTGCCAGTACTGAAAAAATCAGCCCCCAGATACCTGAACGACTACCGCCCTATTGCACTCACCCCCATTATAATGAAGTGCTTTGAAAAACTACTTATTCCACACATTAAAGCCAGCATTCCAAAAACACTGGATCCTCTCCAGTTTGCCTATCGCACAAACCGCTCCACAGAGGATGCAATCTCTATAGCTTTACACACCACACTAACCCACCTGGATAAAAGGAACACCTATACAAGAATGCTGTTCATTGACTTTAGCTCAGCATTTAACACCATCATACCCCTAAAACTTTTTACGAAACTCAGGGCTCTAGGTTTAGATACAACCCTCTGCAGCTGGATCCTAGACTTCCTCACCAGCAGACCCCAGACTGTCAGGATTGGCAACCTCACCTCCAACACACTCACCCTTAACACTGGTGCCCCTCAAGGCTGTGTGCTCAGCCCGCTGGTTTACTCCCTGTTCACCCACAACTGTACTGCCAAGTTCAGTACAAACACCATCATCAAGTATGCTGACGATACCACAGTCGTGGGCCTGATCACTGACAATGATGAGACTGCCTACAGGGAGGAGATAAAACAACTCGCAGACTGGTGCCGAACCAACAACCTATGTTTCAACATCAGCGAAACCAAAGAGCTGATTGTTGACTTCAGAAGACAAGGAAAAGTTCACTCCCCCATCTACGTAGAAGGGTCTGCGGTGGAGATGGTGAATAACTTCAAATTCCTAGGTGTTCACATCTCTAAGGACCTTACATGGACACTGAACACCTCCAGTCTCATCAAGAAGGCACAACAGTGGCTGTTCTTCCTGAGAAGGCTAAAGAAAATACACCTACATCCACAGATCCTCACCAACTTCTACATGTATACGGTGGAGAGCATACTGACCAGCTGCATCACAGTCTGGTACGGCAACTGCACCGCATCCGACCGTAAGGCACTACAGCGGGTGGTCAAAGCTGCCCAACACATCACCTGCAGTGCCTTACCATCCATCCAGGAAATATACAACACCAGGAGTCTGAAAAAAGCCACCAAAATTATGTCTGACCCCATTCACCCCAGTCATAACTTGTTTGTTCCCCTACCATCTGGCAGAAGGTTCTGGTCACTCCAGTCGCACACAACTAGACTCCAAAATAGCTTCTTCACCACAGCTGTCAAGTTGGTGACGCCCCAACTCCCTCCCACCATATTATGATCTCTCCTAATGTCTTCCTGTACCCACAATGACTGTACTCCTACACCACTACACACACTTAAGCCGAAATTGTACTGTCCCCTCGATAGCCCAGTAAAACTGTATCGGTCGTAATAATATTTAATATTTATTAATTAACCATACTATTTTTAACCATACTATTTGCACGGTTCCAAGAATTACCTTGCACTGTTTTTGTCCTGTTATATTTTCTCTGTTTGCGGAATTTTGCACAGTTTTGATTACTTGATTACATGTTATTAATGTTATGTTATTACATGTTACTGTTATTGCTATTGTGTTACTGTCTATTGTCTTATCTTCTGTCCTATTTATATACTGAACCTGAGTGACTAATGAGAAACACTCATTATACTATGCACCTGTGTAAGGTTAATGACAATAAAGTTGAATTGAATTATACAAAGAAAAGAAATGAATGGGGGTATTAATCCATCCATCATGTCTTCTGTATGTCAGTACTCCATGCAGATCGCTGTAGACCAGCAAAATCCTCCTAAATGAAAATTACATCCACGCTGTCCCTCATTCTGTGATCTTTTTCAACTTTAGGTACTGCAAAAGATCTACAACTTTGAATAAATTATATGTAAAGATTGAAAGAATGTACACAGGTTTTTACACTTTGCATGTTACAAAGTAGGCAGAACCATTAAATAGACAGTTTTACAGACTACAAATCATGAACATAAAACTATTATTATTTATTTGAAAATACCTAAAACATGAATTATCATTTAATGGCATTTATAATTATGTGAATATACATGAACTAATGATCTTTTAATCAATATATAATGTTTGTAAATATCTCATTAATGAAAGTTATTATAAAGTGTTGCTGATATTTTTAACTGCCAAAATTCTTTAGTTGTGTGGTTCAATGTTAATATTACTTATCATTTGGTATCAAATCGGTATTACACATTTTTTTACAAAAATACGTTTTTAGTATGTATTCTTAGAAAAGGATAAAACATTATAGTTTTTATGGTTTATAGACTATATAGTTAGAACAAGCACAAACATTTCCAAAATATCCACAGTAAGTTACAGAGTTGAAGACTTTGATGCACAAAATGTTTATGGAGATGGTGGAATACTGTGTGTGCTTAGTTTTTATATTTAGCCACCACTACCATCTACTGTATATACATTAGGTATATGTTATGCATGAGACTATGAGACCAAATGGCTTTAAAGCCACTACAGTACAGCATGTGTGAAATATATTTTTTATTATCAATATTTAATTAGATTGTTTCCCGATTACTTGTTGCTAAAATTTGCATTACTTTAGGTATATATTATGCTATACTAACATTTTTACTTTCAGCTTCAAAAAAATTCCCTTTATTTGTAAAATTCCATATTAATATTCCAAGGGGATTTAAACATGTACAGTAGAGATAAAGACTAAATGAAGTAATCGTTTCACTAACACCTAACGTACCGCAAGTGACATCTATCGATCGTCTTTGGCCAGTGAACCACACTTCCCTGCCGTACTGCAGTGCTGTGTGGTACCACTAATGCAGTAATAAGGAGTGGCTGCATCTCTACAGGCTTTTGAGTTACAGGGCTGGAGAATGTAGGCCTCTGAGATTTTTTTGTATGCAGTGTAACATCATATGATGTGTAAATGTATGTGCTGTCAAGTTGCGTTATTTTAAAATAAATCTTTTTGTTTGCCCTAGTTTGTCTCCGGTTTTATTGCACATCTGATCTGCAATAGAGAACATAATGAATTTGCATGACAGCAAGAGCATGAGGCTGTAATCAAACCCCAGAGCAAATGAGCTGAGCGACATGGTAAATATTCGGTACGAGCAGCAAAGGAAATTAAGAAGATGTAGATGGAATTCAATACTGGACAAACACCTGGCAGATAACTTTTAATATTGCAAAAGTCTGCATACAGGAAGCAGAATTACACCATACAGAATCATACTTCTATATACTTCTCATACCCTTAAGTAACCAAAAAAAAAACCTTCCGGTGCAACCACTAAATTCAGTTTGTCAACCGTTCGTGCTGACACTTTGAGAATAAGAGAGACTTATTAAAGTGTGTCTGAATGTGTCCGACATCATAAGGCATCTTTTGTGTGAATAACTGTGCAGTCTGCTGCAGGGCAACACCTAACCCTGCCGTACACTGGGCTGATCTGAAAAGGAATAGAGACCTACAAACTGGATAAAGTGATCATACTGGTCTGAATGCCACTGTGTGCTGTGCTGGTAAAAATATAAAACTATTCTAGAACCAGTTGAGGACCTTTTAAAACAATTAGCTCATTTTAATCACTGACACCCTCTCTGTTCATCATAGTAATTGCTTGCTCTCACTACTTTTATATAATGCTGTAACAGAGAGGACTGGGAAAGATTCAGCTTGAAAGTCTTTTATTATACAAGATGTGCAAGAAGCTAAGATCTCTGAGCTGTATTGAAGTGTGTTCACGTCCTGAGCCACACTCAGCTCTGCACCAAGACCAGAACTGACATCCAGGCTAAATCTCCACAAAGGGAAGTGCTCAGCCTGCTCTTAAAGCCCTCCCACAGCTGAAGCTCTTTAACACATAAACTTTGTTCAGCTGTGATCTCCTAGTAACCCCTACCCCTCAAAGAGAGATTCCATATGCTGAGCGATATTACAATATTTATTATTGTTGTTATTGACTTGATAAAAATTGACCATTTAAAGCTCTAATTATTATTATTATTATTATTATTATAGAAATTATTATAAAATAGAAATATATTATAAATTATTATAAAATTATTATAAAATCTCATGTTAGTGTTTCTGGCCTGTAGTGTCTCAGTCTTGCTCACGGTCTCACATTGGTCACTGATCTCTGATGGGGACCAGCTGATGGCCTGTCAATCATCTTTTAATCTTTTACTGGAATTACAGTTTAAAACCCTTTTTTGTTTAATTTCAGCCTCTGTTGGTGGATTTTGAAAAAGACCTGTTCATTCTTAAACCTTGATTATTAATGATTTAGCACAGGAAGTCTAATACAGTATATGCTGAGGCTGCACTCAAACCAAAGAATTTAAAGCATCTTTAAAATTGAGGAGAAGTTAAAATTAATTACAGGAATGTGAACATTAAATAGAACTAACCTTTCACAGCTCTAGAAAATATTCTAATGTGTAAAGGTTTTTCCCTCATAGATACACTTTACACATCTATTTCAGTGCTCAAAGCTGGCTGCACCACTCTGATCCCTATTAATACTGTAGCTCTTTGATTGCAGCTGCACACTTTAATTTTATACATCATAGAAATTTCTTAAACGATTATGGTTTATAACACTGTGAAACAGTCAGAGCTCATTTGTATTCATATTCCTTAATTTATGCAAATGAATTAAAAGTGTGTGTGAGTTCTGTAGAAATGTTTTCCTAATAGCCCAGTGGGCATTGATTCGTCGAATATACGTATATTCACTGCGAAAATACGGCTATACGTATATATACGTCGCCGCGACGTATAATCAACGTCGAATTGCAACCATAAAATCGATGACATTAATAAACGCATATATAACGTCGAAAACACATCTAACAAAGTGCCTGAGGCTTTTTACTGTATATATCGTGTGTGCCGCAACTAGGAGTATACGGCACTCTGCACAGTGTACGAAGTAAATTATTTTCGCAGTAATTAATTTATTTACACGTGTATAATAAATATAGTAATAAATATAATAAATGAATTAATTACTGCGAAAATAATTTACTTCGTACACTGTGCACTGTGTACACTGTGATACCATTTCCTGGACATCCCATCCCCCATCAGTGCGCGGTGCCCGGGGAAAAATCTGTAGGGGGTTGTCTGAAATTCTGAGGGGGGAGGGTGATATTTCGGTTGAAACGGAGCTGTATGGTGCAGCAACCCAAATGAAATCTCGCAGCTATGCCATTGATTAGTGCTTCATGATAGAAGATAACGACTAGCAATCTGGTATTTGCGATGAAGTTCAGTTTCACATTTTTCGTTACTCTCGTGGTTTGTATTGCCTAGAGCGAAAAGGACCATAAGCGTTCATTTTTGCAGCTACATGGAGGTTCTGAATCGTTAAGAAAAAAATGTTGTAAAACCAACAAAAAGCACAGACTGCTATTACTAGTCCTAGTTATATAACAATTTTAAGTATAATGATAAACTACTGCTAGGAATCGGTCCACCTGAGCAAACAGGATCGTAATGTTGACACTCAATAACGACACTAATATGTGCAGTTCCTGGACGGATAGCCCTCCTGCACATCAAACAGTCCGAGTGACTGTTAGTGTCATTTAGTGTTGTCTGACCATTGACAAAGTACAACTATTTTTTTAGGGCGCAAATTAAGTTAGGTAAATCTTTTTGCCCAAAACTGAAGAGGCGACACTCCTCCCTCCCCCCGTGATGCCAGGCCTGTCCCCATCCTATTCCATAATGTCATTATATATAAAACCATACAACAGTACGATCCTTACTAACTGCATGCGTTAAAATTGCACATCAGCACATAGCAGGGGGCACATAGCCGCGATGTATTATCAATGTTAAATTTCAACCATAATATCGACAACATTAATAAACGCATACGTTGAGAAAATATTTAACCCAGCATATTTTCCGGTAATACTGTATACCACAATGCATTGCTAGTATTCGTTGGTCACCATTTTGGACACGGTTTTCAAACGTAGAAGATTGAAGTATTTATCCACAAATATCTCAGCAATCCTCTTTTGACGAGTAAGTATGAATAATACTATCTGAATACATACAGATCTTTCTTAATATTATTTTGATTAAAATAGTACGTGAATAAGCAAAAAATGGCACATAAAAATAGTGTGAATGGGGAAGATGACACAAAATCATTTTGCCGTTTCTCTAATTATTCTTATTCTATGTTGTACTTTCAAACTTTGGGTACTCTTTAATTAGGACAGACTTTATTGCTCAACTGCTATGATGCAAGCCAAATTTTATACATTTATTTCAGCTTTGAGCTTAGTAAACCGTTCATTTTTTAGATTATACTAAAGAAGATATTAATCATCATTTATTTGGGAAGTAATATTATATAATTTTCTCCTAGCTGCGGTGCTGAAGTCCCACCCTACATCAACAGAAAAAGAAATAAAGGAGCACGCAATGTGTTACTTGAAGAATGCATATGCAAGGCAGGGGGCCAGGAGATCTGGACACTGAAAATAATAGGTTTCTGGTTCTAACTGTTAGGACAATTAGACAGGGTTTGCAAATAGTGGACAAAAATCGTCTTAACTTCCATTGTTATATTTTTTTTCTTGGAAATATAGAAGTTGTACATTTTAAAATTTATATTTGAATCAAAATGTGGTTAATGTAATTAGTTTGTGTTTGTCATTACTATACTGTATATTGCCATGTTACCAGAATTTGTAGTTGAAGTTTAAGACTAGTTGTGTTTTTTATGATTATTGCCCATATGTTGATTGTTGATTGATTGTATACAATGTATAATTTGAAATACATATTTTTCAGGTGTGAATGTGTATTTTCAGAATAAATTTCTAAACCAAATCATTGGCTTGATTTACTGGTTTCTACACCTGTAAAACCTATCTTTGATGTATAATAGACCTCTAACCATATACGTATAATAGACCTCTAAAGTTATCCGTATAATAGACCTCTAACCATATACGTATAATAGTCCTCTAAAGTTATCCGGAACTCCAACCATATATGTATAATAGTCCTCTAAATGTATCCGTATAATATAACTCCAACCATTTACGTATAATGAACATCTAATCATAGACGTATAATTGACGTATAACAATAGACGTACAATATATTAGAATTTCATTCTAGACGAATTGTGGACCACATTTAGACGTCTAAGGTATACGTTATATAGACGTATACTATACGTCTTTTGCCCACTGGGAGGCTGCTTTGCCACTGAGGAAGATGAGAAGCAGGGGTAAGAGGAAGGCTGGACAAGTGTCTCTTGACTCTTAAACACCCACATCCAGGATTAATAAATAAGCTGCAAATTTACAGACTAGAAAATTAAAACAAAGATATAAATGAACATGGCATCACTAATACTCTCACTGCATTACCTGTTACTAACTGACAGACTGAATATCTAGTACCTGTTAGTGTCACAGAGGTAATCTCCATCTGGAATGAATTCCATCAAACATTTTGTAATATAGCTGGAAGTACAGATGCAGCCATTCAAAATGGGTGAGATATTTCGCGGCATACCCCGGTGGGCATGTCGCGGTATCACGCGGTATCACGCAGTTCACGTGTGTCACGTGACTAACTATCCGGCGTCGCCTTGTAAAACCGCCAGGGGGAGCTTAACCTCTCATGTACAGCATTTGAGCCTTTAATTTTGAACTGTGTATTACAGCATGTTAATCATCAGTCATTAAAATGTTGGTATATTTTATGAAAGCAAGATTGCTCAGTTGGACAAAAGTACACAACCTACCTTTATCAGAAATATTTATGCATCAAAGCCTTTACTGAAGATATTACTAATAGTATTAATAATGGATGACTTTGGACAAGCTGTATACTCAAAGTATAATTTCTTTAGCACATTTGTACAAGCACTTGGAATCTGTCCAAGCCATACTTTGTCAGGCATTTTGTTTTACTTCAACGGGCATAAAAACTTCCTTGCTTTTAACAGGGTGTTTCATAATTTCTAGCTACGAAAATGATTTAAAATGCGACACCTATCATTCAACTAGAGCTTAAAATATCACAAGGAAAAATACACACCGGTATTCCATTTCTCCCTAAACATTGTAAGCTTCGAAGTCTTTAACTAACGTGATACCGGATACGTCAACAAGCATACTTTTAGAATTTGATTAAAAGGGAATATAATATGGAATCGCGTATCTAAAGAATTTAATAACGGTATGATTATATCCGTGTACTGCGGCAGGACTGTGTAAGGCTGTTTCGCCTGCCTGTTCATGCAAGCTGTCTTGTAGCCTACTGGTCTAGGTGCATGACTACCAACTGGCAGGTTGTGTGTTCAAAACCAGCTGGTGCTGGACTTTTCATTTTTATTTATTTATTTTTTAATTGCGTAACATAAACATATTACCGTATGCAAACTGTACTGTATACAGTATGTATATGTATATTTAATGTCTTAACTGTTCCCGTTTAATTGAATTTAAAAAAAATATTTAACACGAACATTAAGCTGTTTACATCTTCCGCCTGAGAACAGTCACCCGTTGCTACCCAACGCAGAATGGTGATTGGCTGACACCATCTGACACCCCTCTGATTGGAGAAAAAAGACGTGCTGGTTTGCTATACATACTGTACCAGGAAGAGGATTTCTTTCTATTCAAAACGTGTATTTTAAAAGTTTAAGAAGTAAAAACCTTACAGCGTACACAGATTTCTAAACTGATCAGGATCATTATCTTTGTCTTATGCATAATAATGTTCACCGCTCTGTCCAGCAAATTAATAATAAACTTTATTTTATATAGCGTTTTAAACGAATAAGTAATTAGATTGCTCATAAACCTAATCACTTGCTTTTTCTTTTTATTTAGGCTCAGATTTCAACTATAGATCGTATTATTAATAACCATAATAACAACCAACCAACAAAAACAACCATATAAACATAATACCAACCAAAAACATAGATAACAACCACAATACAAAATCAAATAATCAAACCATTTTACTCTCGCAAAGTCCTCCAATTAACATAATCCCGCCCCTTATGCAAAACCAAACCTTCCTCCCATCCCAGTTTATCCTGTTTATCATAAACAAAATCCACCTCAATTTTCAACATAAAGCATTACACAAAATCAATACCTCAACACTCCATACTCAACAACAATAATTCACAAACAGCCAGAACATGTAACTACACATTCCCAAACAGACCTAATGTCCATAGCCCCGCCCCTTATGCAAAACCAACATCCCTCCCCTGTTCTCTCTCTCCCCTGGCGGTTGTAATTGTTTTTATTTTCAAATAAATTTTAGCAAAGTCATGTCTTTTAAAAATCTTAAGATTTTTAGATTGATGTCTTTATTTAGTGGTTTCATTAGTGACAAAGGCTAAACTTTCTTGGAAAAATGTCTTTTATGTAAACCATGTTTGCTATTAATTCATTCAGGGCTAAAATATGTTCATTGTCTTCTAATGAAAGAAGGGTTCCTTTCGCCGTAGTCGGGAGCCTAGCCTTTAACTAGTAAGTACTGTACTTACTGGGTTTTTGAGGGGGGGGAGGTGTCTTTCGCTGGAAATCTCACCTCCTACTTTGAAAATACCCGTGAAACCGGTTCAATTCGTCACAGCCAGCACTCCTGCAGAGAGGGGGGTTGTACTTGCAGTGTATACAGTACACGCGTTATGCTCTTCGTTAATGTCTAAGCCGGAACATATCATTATATCTCATTTTGTATTTCTTAAAAAAAAATCGTTTTCCCAGCCTAACAGTATTGTTTTTAACCTGTAAAGCGCTTTGAGGAGCCACCTTTAAAGGCGCAATATACAATAAAGTTCATTATTATTACTATTTTAAATTTGCTGGACAGAGAGGTGAACATTATCACACAGAAGACAAAGATAGCGATTTACGTTGCATTGTGTATCGTGCTGCTTTAATACAGTTTTAAATAATTGAAAGTCTAAACAGTATCAGCTTTATTTATGGGTTTTAAATAAAGGTGATTTAAACGCGATTTTAATCAATATAAATGTTTATATTGTAACGCATAGGTGACTATTCATTGTTATTAAAATGACTTAAATTCGATCATGTTGTGATATTTAGAAATATACATTTGTTTGGTGCGAGTGAAGTTTTATTTAATCTCTGAGCCATACTGATTCTTCTGGAAGCCAGTTTCCGCCAGGGAGTAAAAAAAAAAACACACTATGGTATTCTCTCCAATGCAGTGCAGTTAAAAACATACCTCTGATGCTGCTCCTAAATGAATATCGTTTATGACCATCAGAAGCTTTATGCTCCTTTTCTTTTTTCCAGTGGATTGAACAGGGAGAGGCATTTCATGATGTACTTTTCACTGGTGAAACAACAGTGGCTCTGGAACAGTTTTCAACCATGTCGTTTTATAAAAAGGGGAGATATGTACACGTTACTGAAGCTAAAAGTTTAGCCTTTGTCACTAATGTAACCACTAAATAAAGACATAGAAATCCCTACGTTACAGACTGTATATGGCTGGTATTGGTAGTTTAAAGAAAAAATACACACCAGTATTCCACTTTCTCCCTAAACATTTTAAGCATCAGAGTCTTACATGTGGTTATTTATTGCATAATTTAATTTTGAAAGCCACTGAGACATCAGGTACTACTGTTGTATTTATGAAAAAGAAACAAAACAAAAAACATACTAACAACTGTGCCATCCTACTCCTTAGTTAATACATTTTATTATTCATAAACAGTTAACATTGTTAGCAAAATATTTTGAATTATATTTAACCCTATTTTTTCTTTAGTTTTGTATTTAACTTATTATATGATAGTCAGACTTAATGTATATTTGAACAATGAAAATATATTTTTACAAGATTTTACATTAAGCACTTAAAATTAATATGGTTAATAATAGTAAACTGTAACATGCTGTAACAAGATCGGTTAAACTGCGAAGAAAATGCTTTCAGAGAAAATGTTTCAGGTGTGAAGAACATAGATCTCCAATGCAATTTCAACCAAACCTGTTCCCACACACCCTGCCCCCACTACCATTAGAATACACACAAACATTTTAGCGTTTCATTCTGAGCAGAAGACCCTCACACCTGAAGAGTGCTGGCTGTGACGAATTAAACCGGTTTTACAGGTTTCAATCACAGACCATGTGACATGGGACTCAGTAAACTAACACACAGCGCCACTGAATTTGATAATACCTAACCAAAATCCGCAATATGGAAACAGAACCTGTGTAATTGTTGATAGATGATGTACTCGTAACATTTTTTCAAGACGAACTACAACATTTAAAAAATGACTTGTATGTACTTGATATCTCTAATCAATCCACGGGTCCCAGCACAAAACGAAAGTAAAACGCATACCGTTTCGCGCTTCTTATTAGTTGCTCAAAAGTAATTTGACCGTATGAAATGCATAATATAAACCTAGAAACATATACGTGAGCAGTACTTAAGCACTATAGTATCGGTGTTAAGACATACCTCTCAAATACTGTAAATCAAGTTAAAAATATCTCAAGACCGATTCTGGTCGTAATGAAACCATGTTTCGTGTATGTTTTCTTTTTCATCTTGAAATAACTCATTTCTAAACCCGTTGTTTATTTATTTATCCCGTATTAATAAATAATAAATTTATTTTATTATAAATATAATAAATTTAATATAACGTTTATGTTTATTTACTTATCCCCCGCCAGGGGAGAGAGAGAACAGGGGAGGGATGTTGGTTTTGCATAAGGGGCGGGGCTATGGAAATTAGGTCTGTTTGGGAATGTGTAGTTACATGTTCTGGCTGTTTGTGAATTATCGTTGTTGAGTATGGAGTGTTGAGGTATTGATTTTGTGTAATGCTTTATGTTGAAAATTGAGGTGGATTTTGTTTATGATAAACAGGATAAACTGGGATGGGAGGAAGGTTTGGTTTTGCATAAGGGGTGGGATTATGATAATTGGAGGACTTTGCGAGAGTAAAATGGTTTGATTATTTGATTTTGTATTGTGGTTGTTATCTATGTTTTTGGTTGGTATTATGTTTATATGGTTGTTTTTGTTGGTTGGTTGTTATTATGGTTATTAATAATACGATCTATAGTTGAAATCTGAGCCTAAATAAAAAGAAAAAGCAAGTGATTAGGTTTATGAGCAATCTAATTACTTATTCGTTTAAAACGCTATATACAATAAAGTTTATTATTAATTTGCTGGACAGAGCGGTGAACATTATTATGCATAAGACAAAGATAACGATCCTGATCAGTTTAGAAATCTGTGTACGCTGTAAGGTTTTTACTTCTTAAACTTTTAAAATACACGTTTTGAATAGAAAGAAATCCTCTTCCTGGTACAGTATGTATAGCAAACCAGCACGTCTTTTTTCTCCAATCAGAGGGGTGTCAGATGGTGTCAGCCAATCACCATTCTGCGTTGGGTAGCAACGGGTGACTGTTCTCAGGCGGAAGATGTAAACAGCTTAATGTTCGTGTTAAATATTTTTTTTAAATTCAATTAAACGGGAACAGTTAAGACATTAAATATACATATACATACTGTATACAGTACAGTTTGCATACGGTAATATGTTTATGTTACGCAATTAAAAAATAAATAAATAAAAATGAAAAGTCCAGCACCAGCTGGATTTGAACACACAACCTGCCAGTTGGTAGTCACGCACCTAGACCAGTAGGCTACAAGACAGCTCGCATGAACAGGCAGGCGAAACAGCCCTACACAGCCCTGCCGCAGTACACGGATATAATCATACCGTTATTAAATTCTTGAGATACGCGATTCCATATTATATTCCCTTTTAATCAAATTCAAAAAGTATGCTTGTTGACTCCGGTATCACGTTAGTTAAAGACTTCGAAGCTTACAACGTTTAGGGAGAAATGGAATACTGGTGTGTATTTTTTTCTTTAAAGTACCGAGACCAGCTATATACTGTATGTTTACGTTCCAAAATTAATATCGTTTATGGCCTTCACACGCATTACAGTATGCTCCTATTCTTTTTATGCTCAGCTACTAAGATTTCCCTTCAGTGGTAAAATTCAATATCTACAACGGGCACAGTAAAGACGTTTACAGTAAGTCTTTCTACGACAGACCAACGGATCACGAGTGCCCCTGTCGGTCAACCAATCACGCACCGCGGTACCCCGTGTCATCTTACCTGCGGTACGTGTCTGTACCGCACACTTTGAATGGCTGCATCTGTATAGATAGTAGAGATCTAGTCTAGGGCTTAAATTGAAGCTTACCCCTTGGGCAGTAAATGTAAACCACGTTTCTAACATGTCTCCACACACCAGACAGAAATATGCAGAAGAAAAAGACAAAACAACAAGAAACAGATTTTTTTTTCTTCTTCAAAGATCAATTTTTCATGTTGTGGTCCTGAAAAAAAGATGAAAATACTTGTAGATTTTGCCCTGTGTGTATCCCAGCCTGGATACAAAATTGAGACAAATATATAAAAATTCAACATATTTTTGTAAAGGCAGGACCTGGAATGGTATTGCTCACATACTTGGAAATTTTGTAAAAAGTATTGAAAAATAATAAAAAGCTCTAAAAGCTATTTCAATAACTTGCTCCACCTTCTTTTCAGTCAAATAAAGGAAAAACAAAGGAGAAGGATGATGGAGGGAGTTCAGAATAAGGACGGTGTTGTGGTCACGGAGAACAAAGGAATGTTGGAAGCAGCAACTGTTTTCTACCAGGACCTTTTTTCTAGCAAAAAAGTAGATGAGGAACTGAGGGAGTTTTCTGGAAAACATGACGCAGATCCCAGAGGAGCACAAAAGAGACTTGAGAAACCTTTTCATTTAGAGGAGCTGAGAGCGGCTCTATTAGGAATAAATTCAGGTAAAGTGATTTTAAAGTGATGGGCTGCCTACAGAGTTTTCAGGTTTTCTGGGTTGTGTTGGGACTGATATTGTTGCAAAATATGGGGGCATATTCTTCGTAAAAGAAAAATGGGGGACCCTGTGTGAAGGTGTATTTACCTTGCATTTTAAAAAAGGATAGACAACTGACTTGAGAAACTGGAGACCTTTGACAATGCTTTGTACAGATTATAAGATAATATTTATTTATGGGAGTATGTAAGTATAATAAGTATGGTGAAGTTTTTTGGGTTATGGAAAGGACGGACAGATGCACTATTGAGACTGGAGAACTGTGAAGGTTCAATACAGATTTTTTAAGGGACAAGGAGCATCTCAACATAATTGGTTACAGAGATTAGAAAAGGTATGGTTATGGAAGAATAAACACTTTTCCTTTGTTGAGAAGGTTTTCATATTAAAGGTGGATATCCTACTGGTGTTGGTTTATTTGATTGCTGTGTATCCAACGCCTGCAAGATAAGGTATATATTTGACAAGAGATTTCCCCACACAAATATTAAATATGAGTACAGATCCAGTCATTCAAAATGTGTAGTATGCTGCATTAAAATGTGGTAGGCATGGCTCATCACAATGCGGGTTATGATAATAGTATCTGGAATCATCTTGTAAAACTGCCAGGTGGAGCAAACGGAGCTTAACCTCTCATGTACATCATTTGAGCTGTCGCCAGAAAATGCCTGGTTAAAAATCCTGATCACTGCTGAGGGACAATCTTTTTCCAGTTAAGAATTTAAATCATAAACTCGTTTCAGTAACATTCAGTAATGTTAATCATTAACATGGGTTAACAGATATAAAAACTCCCTTGCTTTTAACAGAGCATTTAATAATTTCTAACAATGAAATTTATTTAAACTGCGACACTTTTATCATTCAACAAGAGCTCAAAATATCACAAGGATCCTCAAGAGATCAACAAAGACATGTGTATAAGATACTGTTCATGGGAATCAAAGCTTTTTTATCTACGCTAAGAAGTAGTATTTAACATTTCTTCATTACACAATGGAGTCTAACTTCTGGGATGTGCATATATTAGTACGCTGGGCAAACATTCAGAGGTAAAACTCTTCCAGCACAGGGGTACCTTTAAAGTGGAGACGACGGCACCGAAATTTTTTGGCATGCATAAAAAACAGCAATTCTGTCAGTGAGCCCTAAATGAATTAATAGCAAACATGGTTTACATAAAAGACATTTTTCAAAGAAAGCTTAGCCTTTGTCACTAATGAAACCACTAAATAAAGACATAAATATAGACATCTTAAGATTTTTTTTCAATGTTGGTAGCAGGATAAACTGTCAGGTTGAGCTAAGTGTATATTTTGTCGCAGAGTTGCTGCAAGATGTTAATAGTGAAAAAAGGTATTTAGAAATGAGTAAATTCAAAAAGAAAATTTTCAGAATAATTGCAAATCTAGCAGGATAGAGAAAGCACAGAAAATAGGCAGTTAGATTGATCAGATTAGTATGAAAAGCCATTTAACAAAGAGGGAATGAGAAGAGTGACAAACTAGTATACTTTAGATCTTTTTTCTGAACCAGGGAAATATGATCATGTTTCTCTATAACAATAAAAAAAACTTTATTTTACATATCACCTTTAAAAATGGCATCTAAAAGCAATACAGTAGATGTAAAAACAGTTAAAAGGACCACAGATTACAAGGTAAATACCCAGACAAACGCAAACGCGTTTTTAATTAAATGCTTTTATTCATTCTTTATCAGACTCACATTCCCGAATGTCCCCCGCCCCAGTCAACAATCCTAGGAAGAACACGAAACAGCCTGTTAATAAAATTGTTGCAACTTTGTTTGGTCAGTTCTTCCTCCCAGAATTTGTAGATCGCATTGATCAGTTCTTGCTTTGTGCTGGGTTTAGCAGTTTTCCGAACATGCCAAACCATCTCTATTAGATTTAAATTGGGGATTCGGCTGGACTTTTCACCCAGTTCACTCCTTCTGCTACAAGCCTCGCCCTTGCTGCTGTGTGTTTCTGATCGTTGTCTTGAAAGAGACCGTGCCTTGATCCAAAGTGCTCCCTGATATATGGGGCGACATGCTGTTTCACCACGATTTCCTCGAAGAATTCACGATCCATAATTCCTTAGAAAATAAGAAGTGGTCCCGGGCCTCTTCTAGATATACCCCCCCAGACGTGAACCTTCAGTGGATGTTTGGGCTTTGGCTTGTCCACATATCTCCCCTTTTTACAAAATGACATTGTTGAAAACTGTTCCAGAACCACCGTTTCGTCGGTGAAAAGTACATCATGAAATGCCTCCCCCTGTTCAATCCATTGCAGCACTTGTTTGAGTCTTTCCTTTGTTTAAACCCTTATCATGGGGCATGTGTTGGTTTTTTTGTATCTCCATCCAAGCCTTCTGCGCACTCTTCTAATCAATGTCCGACTAACGCGCGCACCGAGGTCAGCCCATAGCCGTCTTTGAACTTGCATTGCCTGTAGCTCATTATTTTCATCCGTCAGTCTGTCGATGGCTCCCACAATAGGACTTGGAAAAAAAAGAGATCAACAGTTAGTTATAAAAATAATGTGCGTACATGCAAGAAAAGTATTTTTAGAAAGTTATTTACCTTTGAATCGTCCTCGGTTTAGATTCTCTTTGCCTCCTCTCCCCTTTATAATGTCGGCTCACTGTGCTTTCACAAATGGAGATGTCCATCCAAGCCAAATGCTGTACAATGTCTCATGTTGACTTCCCGTTTCTTTTCATCTTCATTATTTGGTGTGAGAATGTCTTAGTGATTTTGGCCATAGTCCGTCTCCTTACCAAAGCACAGTGGTGCAGCTTGAAGTCTGTACCTGTATACAGTATGGTACAGATAAAACTTACACCATACCGATGAGCTAATACCAGGGAAAAGCACTTCTATTTTATTTAAAACACAATACGCCAGGAAATGTGTCTGATGCATTAGCAAGTTAAAAAAAATTGCGTCGAAAAGCCGGTTGTAACAATTTTTTCCTTTTTCTGATCACTCACTGTCTGGATACTCGTCTCACCTGCCCTGTTCTTTGCTTTCTTATTTGCTGAGTATGCCAGCTGCGATCCACTCCTGCCCGGTCTCTTCAAAGTATGTGCTGTCCTTTGAAAGCGAGATGATCTCTGGTTCTTTGACAAAACAAGGCTCGCCAGATAATGTGAAAAAGACATGAATCGAAACCTGTTTTTATAGCTTTTAAAGTCGTGCAATGTGTAAGCAGGAACACATTATTATATCTTATATATTAAAAATACATAATATAGCTCCCAAACAAACACAAATGTGTTTTTAATCAAATGCTTTTATTCACTCGTAATCTGACAATTTCAGGAAGACTAAGGAAGGACTAAGGAAGTTGTCATCTGTTGTTGAAGCTCTGTGAGCTCGATGACTTTGAGACCACTTGTGTTCCCAAGTTGTTTGAATCGCCACAATTCAAATAGAGAAATTGACTGACAAGATTTAAGATGTGGCCGTCAATGTTAGATTAAAAAAAAAACACATTGCCCGACGTTAGTTACATTGCTTAAAAAATAATTTTATTTTGAGAGACTGGATTAGTAATTCAAGTGTTTTTTTAACTTCCTGAAAAACAAGTAATAATTTAACAATATATGCAAATGTTTTATGATATGTAGCTGTTGTGAATGTCTGTGGAGTGTATCTTATTTGCCTGTCCTGGCTGGTGGAGCTCATCCAACTGTGTCTGGATATCTTGGTCAAAATTTGGCTAGTGTGTATTGTCTGTTTAGGGTTCTGTAGCATTCCACATGGCTGGACAGCTTGTTCCCCCCTCCCACCTCTCTCTGTGTACAGTAGAGCCTCCTGTACTGGCTGGACAGTTGGTTGAAGCTGATACCCTGGATTCTCTCCAGATACAGCTGTATGGGCTCCACCATCCAGGACAGGAGGCTCTACTGTACAGAGAGGGGCAGGAGGCGGGGACAAGCCGATACATACTCTTAGAGTTTGATCAAGAAGGAATAAAATATAAAAATATAGTACTAAAAATAAGATACACTCTACAGGCATTCACAACAGCGACTGTCAGAAGATAGGACACAGCAGCTCAGACACCCGCTGAATGGAAAGGGGCACTTTAATTTTCTGTACGGCTACTATTAAAGCCAATACTTTTATATTCTTTTCTGTATGATTAACAATAGTGCGTACTGGCCTATTTCGGCCCTGCACCCGTTGTTAGGTGTTAATGTGTTGTTGTTAAGTGTGAATTTCTACCTGTTTCCCTGAGGTCTGGCTTTTTTTCTGGAAAACCATAACTGTGGTCTTGTCTAGATTGACTGTCAGCGCCCAGGTCTGACAGTGCTGCTCCAGCAGTGCCAGGTTCTGCCACAGCCCCTGTTCTGTGGGCGACAGCAGGACCAGGTCATCTGCATATAGCAGGAACTTGATTTCTGTGTCGTGTAGTGTAAGACCCGAAGCCGCAGACTGTTCCAACATTCCTGCTAATTCGTTAATATACTGTAGATATTAAACTGTGTTGGGATCAGGCTGCAGCCCTGTCTCACCCCACGACTCCACGGCCAGTGGTGGTGATGTAATTAATGCAGATCAGAAAATCAAGGAACAAAACAATTATTGTGCCCAGCTCCTCAATGGGATAGCTTTGACGTGCTAATGCATTGGTTTAACAGTCCGGGTGTGGCAAGCTTCTAATGTCTCCCGACTTCGGCAAAAGGAACCTGCCTTTCATTGGAAGACAATGGACACATTCTAGCCGTACATGAGAATATAGCATAAATACACCAAGGGAATGGGTGAGGTCCCATCACAAAAAAAACTGGGGAGCCTGCACTACAGCGACCATAGTACAGTATGGAGACCAAGACCTTTTACGGGAAGAGACGAGATGCTTCTGCCGCCCCAGCTTGCAAAGAGCAAAGGGTAAGCAAATACAGCAGGCTTCATCTGAAATACACGATTTTAGCACATATTACAAGGTATTATTGCCGTTTTGAATTATACATTAAATTATAAATATTTCTTCGCAGCTGTTCTTCAGGAAAACACAGCACGGGCGAAACGATCTTCTAAATCTACCACCTGGACAGTAAAAAAGAAAGCAGTAAGACGGATAAAAAGAAGTTTATTTTTGACATCTGTTCCGCAACTGATGAATACTACTGTGTGACTTTATTTCTTACATGAATTATGTTATTTTGCCACAGACCGTGGGTCTCTGCTCTTGGCCACTGGCCAGGGTGCCAACCTGTAGAAGCAGCACCTGTATGGAGACTTTTCTGCAGCAGCGGGAGCAGTACGACGCATTACTGGGGAGGATTGGGAGTTAAGAGACACTCCTGAAGATGCAGAAGGAGACAGTATGTTCCGGTAGTCAAATGTTAGGGCAGCTGTCTCCGAACAGACCTTAATCTCCCGATAAATGCCTCTCCCCGCTGCGCAGGTTGCAATGCCTGGTGGAAGCTCTGCCCCCCACAGAGCACACACCGCCTCAGGACACTCCATCCCGGCCTCTCTGCTCACCACCGCGCAGGAATTGGCTGATGCCCACCGTCTATCTCCCCTCAGGAAGCATCGTTTGCAGAGCAGAATTCACAGATGCCAGTGGGACGAACAATTCTCCCAGATATCCAACTGTTGCCCATCACTCAAGAGAAAGAGGGGGGGTTGTACTTGCGGTGCATCGGTATAGATGGGAAAGCGAGAGCCGACTGCTATGCCGCCCTCGTGTTTCGAAATCTTGTGACTTTTGAAATTTACTGGGGGTGGACCACATCAGTAAATTTCGATGGGTTCAGAGGCAAAAGTCTCAACACTTACTTCTTGCGACTGGAAAAGAATTCGTGATTGGATCAACAAAATGCTTCGAAGAAGGAGGCACTCTTTTCCTCTGGTCTAACAGTCTGTCCACAAACAAAACATTCCTGTTAAACAAGAGGAATGTAAAAAAAACAATTACTTTTTGACAATGAAAACCGGTGTGTGTGTGTCTCTCTCTCTCTGCTGGATGTGTCTCTCTCTCTCTGCTGAACGAATAAAAGCATTTAATTAAAAACGCGTTTGCTGTATTGCTTTGAGATGCCACTTTTAAAGGTGATATATAAAATAAAGTTTTTTATTATTGTTATAGAGAAACATGATCAGATTTTCCCTGGTTCAGAAAAAAAGATCTAAAGTATACTAGTTTGTCACTCTTCTCATTCCCTCTTTGCTAAATGGCTTTTCATACTGTTGTAACAGAACGAATAAGGTTCTTGATCCCGAGATGAAGTAAAACAGATGAGTTTATTGCATGCAAGGAACAATAAAACCGAAGTCTTGTTTCCCGCAAGAAACAACAAAACGGAAGTATTGTTCGATGTGCCGGTACAAACTTTTAGGTTATATAGTCCTTGCTTGCTGCTTCAGAAGTCATTCGATGTTATGGTAAGGGGGGGGGGGTCATGGTATTTGGCCAGTTAAGAGGCCCTGGCCAAATGGTCAGTTTAAGATTATGCCCCCAGGGGGTTCCTTGCTCGCATCTGGAATCCTTATTAGTTGACCCCCTTTCCTGCCATAAACCTCTGTTGCTTAGAAGTATAATTTTCAAGCAAAACTGACTTAAGTTATTAACCCTTTTAACATCTTGTCTCTTACTTCAATCCTCCCTTATAAAATATGGCATACGTCAGGATTGCCTATTTTTACACATACAATGTCAGGGCAGATATTTCCTTTTTAGATGTACAGACATGCATTACCATGACATTGTGCGTTCCACAGTTACAACAAGATGTTATTGATGTTTTTGTACAAGCCATGTGGAGATCTATCGTCAGGATCTTGGAACAGCAATATTGACCCAACTCCGATTATAATTTTTTTGCTGAATAGATATGCCAACACCCGGAATGTATTGATACCATATCCCCAGTAATGCTCTTCAGGCCTAACAAGCACACTGTTGGACTTAGGAAGCATCAGACACAGAAATGGTAACAACATCCTTCTTTCTGTTCACTCAGTCTCTTGTGCCGTGGGTCGGTGAAAGTGCGATGCGCGGATCCAGTGATCTCATCCTGTCACTCAGATGGCACAATCAGTAGTTGGTGGCACTTGATATGGTCCCTCCCAGCAGGATTGCAACGTCTGGCAGGGTATCTCTTCTTCACCTACACCCACTCGCCAGGTATCCGGTCGTGTCTCCCCTCTACTGGAGGTCCCCAAGCGTCCAGCACCTGTTCACGAGCCCTGTGCACCGCTTCAGTTAACAAACCTACAACACTTTAAAAGAGAGTTAGTAAATTCATCAGTGCGTTAGCCAAACTTGGCCTCCAGGGAGTTTCTTTGGCTGCCCGTAATGATCTCAAATGGGCTCAGTCTCACAGTTCCGTTTGCTCCAGCCCGCAAACCGCACAGGACTGCAGGTAGAGCATCTACCCACGGTGTTCCTTCAGTTGATATTTCCTTAGTTGGTCTTTCAGACTGTGGGTGATGGGGGCAATGTGACTTCCAACTTACCCCCAGTGAGGCAATTACAGCCTGGCACACCTTCCCAGTGTAGTCTGCCCCTAGATCAGTATCCAAGGGGCAGGGCAGTCCGTACCATGGGATCATCTTTGTCATACACTTGGGTATGTGCCAGCCCACATCCCATCATCATACAACCCCACATTCTTTACATTTGTTCTAACCACTATTAAACATCTATTAAAGGCCTCAACCTGAATTCACCCTTTTCCCCAATAGAGGTTTCACAGGGGTCTTAGACTCCCGCTCTCCCAGTGCCGCTCGTCTGGCATCTGCATCTGCATGGTTGTTACCTTGAGTTACTGGAATTCTTTATTTATTGTGTTATTTATACCTTACTCAAGCTGCTTCTGTCGGCAGCTGTAAAACTACAAATCAGTTCAGAGACAATCCCAGTATTCTTAACTGGAGTCCCTGCCGTTGTGAGAGAATCCTATTTCTCCATAGCCATCCAGAATTGTGGCTTACATGCAACAAATACATACATTATATACATATACAGTAACCCTTCGTCCACACTTACATACAAAGGAATGGTTGATCCATCTGAGGAAACCCCAGTCTCAGCACCTGTAAGAGAGCTTGTTTCAAATTATTACAGGCGGCTTTTGCTGCGGGAACCAAGGCAATCTTGTCCTTGTACTGCACTCCCCCCTTAAGCAGATCTGTTAAGAGTTGTGCTCACCCCGTAAAAACATTGCACCCAGGCCCTGTTAAAATTTCACAATGCTAGACACAAAAGGGCCTTATCATAACTGCTTCTATTAGACACTCTAAAGCTGAAGCAACTCAGACTTGTGGGTTTCCTCGTCAGGAGAAGCACTCAGAATACCATCAACATACTGAGTGATCACAGTCAGTTGAAGCCACGTGATACCCTGTTCTGGATAGTCATTCTTTGTAATGCATAATATTCCAACCCAATAGATCTGGGATAAAACCACCCATTAAAATCTGGTACTCGGCAAGTAAAACTTGCTGCCCCAATACTCCTGTGGCCTCCTGCCGTCTTCCCATATACATTACTCTATAGCACACTGTTGAACAGAGGAGTGAAACAAGCATGACAGTAGTGCTCCAGTATCCCCTAATAGAGAAACCAACACTCCAATGACAGTACATTTTTATCCACTGGACTGGGACAGACTTAGGGAGGCTACAAGGGATTTACAGGATCTAATCGTTAGGTAAACAGATCTTCTCACAAGACGTTATTCTCCCCAGTCTCGATTCTAAACCTACAGCGTTTCAGCATGTCTGGTTTCGAGACATTCAAATAAATCCAAATTGTTTCCACTATTGCAACTAATTGTATAAAAATACAAAAACTGTTTATCTAACTACTTTTACGTCCACCTGTACTGTACTTATACGTTTCAGACGCTCTTATATTTTCCAATCTCCTTAAGTTGATTTTCGTCAAGTCTCTTTAGTTATATCTCTAGCCAGTCCCACTGGCTAAACACACTCACACCGTCATTTAGTATACCAAAACTCACAGTTACACACATACATGCCGGCACACAAATTCATAAAACACACATACACATCGAGAATATATTTTTCTCTTCGTACTACAATGTGCTGTATTCTTGTTTTACTTTCTACATGAATCCTTTTAATTCCTGAACCGCACTCCAGGTTCGCTGCATTCCTAATTTCGGGTGCGGTACTTTAGCCCACCGGTCAATATCTTCCGGTTTTGGATTTGATCGTATGGGGGAATCAGGGAAGGTAAGTGTGAGTGCGGACCCCCCTCGACGGGGTGCTAGACACTTAGAGTGACGCTGTCATCAACAGCGCCAGCCCCCGCTACATCAAGTCTTTTCCCACTTTGGGTGAGAGTACAGTACAGATCTGCGGGCGCCCTCCCTTTAAGAAGGGAGTCCCTGTTCCGTCTCTATTACACTCGTACCAGGTGTCATCCCACTCGGACCCCCCCGTCTCCATATGGTCACTGTGGGAATTGATCCCAATTATTTTCATTTCCTGCCTGTCTGTTCCCCTATGGGAGAGCAGGATATAACACTAACTAGTGCAGTGCGACCAGGAACTAATTCTTCTTTTAGTTTCTGATTCTCCTGCACTGCGTCTTTTCGCTTTTGTTTATAATCTTTCGTAGCGAGTAAAGTATCTTTTCTTCCGGGTTTTTGTTTTCCCCGTAAACACACTTTTAAGAAGTCACATTCCAATTTCTTTTTTTTTTTCATGTATCTGCCACCACTGGTGCCGGCCGTGCACCAGGGTGGGAGCTACATGCTTGTGCTTTTGCCAATCAATACGCATATGCTTTCTTTACAGGCGTCTTCACCCCAGACTCCCTCTGACAAACTCAGCTTTTCCCATATTTTTCTCCTTCTTTTCCTTCAACTTACACTTTTCCGATATATAAACGGACCCTTCCACCACTTTCTCAAACCATCAGTTAGTACACATGTTCGGTCTCTTTTACTTTTGTCGTGTGTGAGGTAACAGCTCATACAGTAAGAGGATGCTTTCACTTGAAAAACCTGTGCATTCCTGCACTTATTCAGCCAAGGGCGTCTGTTACCTCCAGATCTAAATGCCTCTCAGAGACTTTAAAGAGGACTTACACCGCACTGTTCACAGGTAAGGAACGAGACCTCAAAAACCCCCTTTCCTGATCAGTAATTCACCATCCCCAGAACGCCAGCATCGCTGCTTTTGCCCCGGGGTGGACTTACACGCTGAGCTCAATCAGGGTGATTCTCGGGTCTCAACGTCCTTTAAATTCTGCTACTTAATGCTTTGCTCTTTTATTATGAGGTGTGTTTGTTAGTGTTGTGCGTGTGTATATGTATTAACAAACAAGGAAAACACCAAAATCATATATATATATATCTTCTACTTCTGTTTCCTTTAAAACAGAAAACCACGCCACGCCAATCCGTGCACGATCAAGGCGTAGCTAATCTCAGGACCCCGGGCGCAATTAAGGCTCACACCAATCCTGGATTATACGTGCATTTAATGCACCACTCAGCTCCAGAACCCCGGGCGCAATTAAGGGCCACACCGATCCTGAGCCTCAGAACTCCGAGCGCAATTAAGGCCCACACCAGTCCTGAACTACGTGCATTTAATGCACCACTTGCTCTAGAACCCCGGGCGCAATTAAGGCCCACACCGATCCTGAGCCTCAGAACTCCGGGCGCAATTAAGGCCCAAACCAGTCCTGAACTTCAGAACTCCGGGCGCAATTAAGGCCCACACCAGTCCTGAACTTCGCGGTAAGGTCCAAAACCCCTTCAAAAACTCCACGCGCAATTAAGGCATACACCAGCTTCGAACGCCTGTACACAATACCGCGGACTGCCTGCCAGACCAAATTCTGGGCTTACAGCAAACCACTCATTACATACACCGGTGTCTTCCCCGGGCCAGAGGAATTCAGGAACTCACGTTTACTCCGTCATCTTGCGTGATTCTCGCAGGGAGCAGAGACTTCTCAATCGGTCAGAGAGAGTCGGGACTTTTTTTTTAAAAGAGGAGTCCTTACCTCTTAGTAATGTGAGCGCTGACCGTCTCTCCTGCCGATGGGAAGTTCTGCGCCTTCTGGAGTATCTGCTGACTACGCCAAATTTGTTGTAACAGAAGGAATAAGGTTCTTGATCCCGAGATGAAGTAAAACAGATGAGTTTATTGCATGCAAGGAACAATAAAGCCGAAATCTTGTTTCCCGCAAGAAACAACAAAACCGAAGTATTGTTCGATGTGCCGGTACAAACGTTTAGGTTATATAGTCCTTGCTTGCTGCTTCAGAAGTCATTCGATGTTATGGTAAGGAGGGGGGTCATGGTATTTGGCCAGTTAAGAGGCCCTGGCCAAATGGTCAGTTTAAGATTATGCCCCCAGGGGGTTCCTTGCTCGCATCTGGAATCCTTATCAGTTAACCCCCTTTCCTGCCATAAACCCCTGTTGCTTAGAAGTCTAATTTTCAGGCAGAACTGACTTAAGTTATTAACCCTTTTAACATCTTGTCTCTTACTTCAATACTTATCTGATCAATCTAACTGCCTATTTTCTGTGCTTTCTCTATCCTTTAAAATAAACTATTATTCCACAATGCAGAGTATTACATGGCCAGTATTTACATATGATATTTGTGATTTAAAGAAATTAACACAAGCAGCTTTTGGGGATTTAAGTGTTGGCTGAGTTATTGCAGGATAAAAGATTAGAGATGTTGGTAAGAAAAATATAATTTTGGGAAACTTGAGGAATACACTGATAACAAGAACACTTCCTAATGGGGTTAGGCATACTTTTGATGAATTAACAGACTGTATGTTTACATAGATACTGAAATGAGGATTTTATTTTAGATTTTGTGTAGTTGCTAGCATTGAACTGTGTGTTGGATGCACATGAATTGAAGGAATGGGCAAACATAGCTGATGCTTATCCACAGAGCCAGCATATTAAGATGTTTATAATTAGAGGCAATTTGTTTAATTAACTAGGTATGGATACTTATGTGCAAGAGAGGTGGAAAGGCTGTTTCCTTAAGCCAGCACTATAAAATATTTTATTCGCCATGAGATTCTGCCACTTCATAGTGGGTTTCTAACACTGTATATAGTTCCATCCACATAGTGCCTTTACTTCCATCCATTTTCTAATCTCTTTATCCAGTACAGAGGATTTGGAGCCTATCCCAGTAAGCAACGGACACAAGGCAGAATACACCCTGGACATAGCGCCAGTCCATCACAGTCCATATGGGCCAGGTTTCCCATAAACCAATTAACTTACCAGTATGTTTTGGAGTGCCAGAGGGAGTCATATCACACATATGGAGAAAAACCATGTATCCAAAATAGAACATGCAAACCCCACACACACAGGACGGCAGGAATTGAACCTAGGACCCCAGTGCTGCAAGATAGCAATGCTAACCACTTCGCCACCATTATAAATGGATGGATATTTTAGTTATCTTTCTAGTTCACAGGTTTTCATACATAATTTAATTTTGAAAGCCACTGAGACATCAGGTACTACTGTTGTATTTATGAAAAAGAAACAAAACAAAAAGCATACTAACAACTGTGCCATCTTACTCCTTGGTTAATACATTTTATTATTTATAAACAGGTAACATTGTTAGCAAAATATTTTGAATTATATTTTACCCTGTTTTTTCTTTAGTTTTGTATTTAACTTACTATATGATAGTCAGATTTAATTTATATTTGAACAATGAAAATATATTTTTACAAGATGCGGGGGAAAGTGCAACAACTTATTACAGTGCTTAATTTAATATTATTGATTACTAATAGTTTATGCTAACACCTAACTTTCTTAATTAGATGTATTTAAAACAGTGAACTAAGTGTAACATACCATTCAGAAATACAATTGAGAATAGTTTTCTGATGTTTGTATAGATTAAACGTTTCTAAAATGTATAATGTAACAAAATTAAAGACGATTCAAATCTGTAATCTTTCCACTTGTAATGTCATTAGAAAGTACAACAAGTTTCTGCTTTGTCTAAGGATAGTATCAAAAAGTAGTCTAAGTGGTGAGAAAGCTGTGCTTAATGATAATTAAGGGACTTAAAAGTAATAAGAGATGCTTCATATTGCTTGATTAATTTTAAAAAATAAGTTATAAATGCAGACGCGATTGGTGTCATTAAGCGCCTCCGCGCCTCCTCCCTCTCTCGGTGCCGCACGGGTCTAAACATCTAAACATATGTATCTATATACAGATGCAGCCATTCAAAATGCGCGGTAAAAACCCGCGGTACGGTAACCTACCCACAAGCCACCGCGGGGCACCGGAGCATACCGCAGGGCAAGTGATTGGCTGGCCAAAATGACCGACAGGGGCACTCGTGGTGCATTGGTTGGTAGTGCAAAGATTGAATCATTTAATGTCTTTACTGTGCACATTTTAATCCGCTTAGTTTTGAATATTTATATGGATTTTACCACTAAAGGGAAATTTTAGTAGCTGAGCATAAAAAGAAGAGGAGCATAACGCATCTGAAGGTCATAAACGATATTAATTTAAAACATTACTGTATGTATGTAAACTGTACTGTGTATGGCTGGTCTTGGTAGTTTAAAGAAAAAATACACACCAGTCTTCCATTTCTCCCTAAACATTTTAAGCATGAAAGTTTTATGAAACGGTACCCAAATATGCGATTGCTGTATAGAATGAATTTTAATTTAAAAAAAATATTTGACACGAACATTAAGCTGTTTACATCTTCCGCCTGAGAACAGTCACCCGTTGCTACCCAACGCAGAATGGTGATTGGCTGACACTATCTGACACCCCTCTGATTGGAGAAAAAAGACGTGCTGGTTTGCTATACCAGGAAGAGAATTTCTTTCAATTCTAAACGTGTATTTTAAAAGTTTAAGAAGTAAAAACCTTACAGCGTACACAGATTTCTAAACTGATCAGGATCGTTATCTTTGTCTTATGCATAATAATGTTCACCGCTCTGTCCAGCAAATTAATAATAAACTTTATTTTATATAGCGTTTTAAACGAATAAGTAATTAGATTGCTCATAAACCTAATCACTTGCTTTTTCTTTTTATTTAGGCTCAGATTACAACTATAGATCGAATTATTAATAACCATAATAACAACCAACCAACAAAAACAACCATATAAACATAATGGTGGTGCTGGACCTTCCAGTTTTATTTATTTATTTTTTAATCGCGTAACATAAACATATTACCGTATGCAAACTGTACTGTATACAATATGTACATGTATATTTAATGTCTTAACTGTGCCCGTTTAAGTATTGAATATTCATATCTAATTTTACCACTGAAGGGAAATCTTAACATAAACATACAGTATATGGCTGGTCTCGGTACTTTAAAGAAAAAAATACACACCGGTATTCCATTTCTCCCTAAACATTGTAAGCTTCGAAGTCTTTAACTAACGTGATACCGGAGTCAACAAGCATACTTTTAGAATTTGATTAAAAGGGAATATAATATGGAATCGCGTATCTCAAGAAATTAATAACGATATAATTATATTCATGTTGCAAAAGAACTGCAACGGACATAAAAACTCCCTTGCATGGTTTCATTACGACCAGAATCGGTCTTGAGATATTTTTAACTTGATTTACAGTATTTGAGAGGTATGTCTTAACACCGATACTACAGTGCTTAAGTACTGCTCACGTATATGTTTCTAGGTTTATATTATGCATTTCATACGGTCAAATTACTTTTGAGCAATAAGAAGCGAGAAACGGTATGCGTTTTACTTTCGTTTTGTGCTGGGACCCGTGGATTGATTAGAGATATCAAGTACATACAAGTCATTTTTTAAATGTTGTAGTTCGTCTTGAAAAAATGTTACGAGTACATCATCTATCAACAATTACACAGGTTCTGTTTCCATATTGCGGATTTTGGTTACGTAATATTATTTTCTAGATTTCACGTTGTGAATATGATGGGATGTCTGATGGGATGTTTCTAAAAATCCACCCTCTGTAAAACGTCTTCTCTAGTTGTCCTGCATATGTATTCGCTAATGAAGCTGTGTGTTCTGAGCCTAGATCTCTACATTTCTGTATGAACCAGCTTAGAGGGCTAAAGACAGCTTGTGTTTAAATTGAGTGTAAGGCAATTTATGCTTCTAAAGTCATGGTCAGCATTTATCTTTGTACTGTGTTGTAAACTTGTTCTGTGCCAAGTCACATTATTTTATAGCGTTTTTAAAGCGTTATCAAATACGGTGTTACTGTAGTTTACTGAGTCCCATGTCACATGGTCTGTGATTGAAACCTGTAAAACCGGTTTAATTCGTCACAGCCAGCACTCTTCAGGTGTGAGGGTCTTCTGCTCAGAATGAAACGCTAAAATGTTTGTGTATATTCTAATGGTAGTGGGGGCGGGGTGTGTGGGAATAAGTTTGGTTGAAACATTTTCTCTGAAAGCATTTTCTTCTTGTAACCGATCTTGTTACAGCATGTTACAGTTTACTATTATTAACCATATTAATTTTAAGTGCTTAATGTAAAATCTTGTAAAAATATATTTTCATTGTTCAAATATACATTAAGTCTGACTATCATATAATAAGTTAAATACAAAACTAAAGAAAAAATAGGGTTAAATATAATTCAAAATATTTTGCTAACAATGTTAACTGTTTATGAATAATAAAATGTATTAACTAAGGAGTAGGATGGCACAGTTGTTAGTATGTTTTTTGTTTTTTTTTAACCCAATCTCCGGGAAACCATTAGTACGATGGTGAATCGGAGATTCTCAACCCTTGCTGCGTACGACTGGAAAAGAATTCGTGATCGGATCAACGAAATGCTTCGTAGGAGGAGGCAGTCTTTTCCTCTTGTCTAACAGTCTGTCCACAAACAAAACATTCCTGTTAGACAAGAGGAATTGAAAAAAAAACAATGTTGTCAATGAAAACCGGTGTGTGTGTCTCTCCCTGCTGGATGTCCCTCTCACAAACTGCTGAATGAATAAAATAATTTTATTGAAAACGAGTTTGCGATTGTCTGGTCTTTAAATTCTGTAGATACGCGATTCCATATTATAT
Organism: Lepisosteus platostomus; assembly: GCF_059453375.1. Classification (NCBI taxonomy): domain Eukaryota; kingdom Metazoa; phylum Chordata; class Actinopteri; order Semionotiformes; family Lepisosteidae; genus Lepisosteus; species Lepisosteus platostomus. Next base: position 2,423,833 of record NC_142625.1, read on the forward strand.
TCCCTTTTAATCAAATTCTAAAAGTATGCTTGTTGACTCCGGTATCGCGTTAGTTAAAGACTTCGATGCTTAAAATGTTTAGGGAGAAATGGAATACTGGTGTGTATGTTTTCTTTAAAGTACCGAGACCAGCCATATACTGTATGTTTAAGTTCCAAAATTAATATCGTTTATGGGCTTCACACGCGTTGCAGTATGCTCAGGCACTAAGTAAAAGGAGATGCTTCGTATTGCTTGACTAATTTTAAAAACTAAGTTATAAATATAAAAATTGCAGGCGCTGCTCTGGTGCGTCGGCTCCTACACAGTGCCTGTCTGCCGTAAGCGTTACAATATACATACAGTACCCAACACTGCTTGTACCCATCTGTCATGTAAATAAAACACCTTGAATTGAATTGAATTGAGGGGAGAAGGGGGGGATACTAAAGCCAATACTGGCTCAATGGGCTTTGACGTGCTAATGCGTTAACGGTCCGGGTGTGGCAGGCTTCCAATGTCAACTCGACTCGATTAGAAGACAATGAACGTATTTTAGCCCTAAATGAATTAATAGCAAACATGGTTTACATAAAATACATTTTTCCAGGAAAGTTTATAATAATACGATCTATAGTTGAAATCTGAGCCTACTTTAAAAATAAAGGAAAAGCATTTTCAGAGAGCAATCACGCTGTGTTTATGAAGAAAAAGTGATTAGGTTTATGAGCAATCTAATTACCTATTCGCTTAAAATGCTATATAAAATAAAGTTTATTTAGAGATGAATGATCAGTGTCGCAGTTTAAATAATGTGAGTCAGGAAACTAACACAGCGCCACCGGATTTAATAACGCAATAAAAACGCTATAAAATAATGTGACACAGTACAGCACAGTACAACAATACTGACCATGACTTTAGAAGCATAAATTACCTTACACTCAATTTAAACACAAGCTGTCTTTCTGTATGAACCTCTAAGCTGGTTCATACAGAAAATGTAGAAATGCATTAGCCTGATCATGATTAAAAAACACATAATTAAACACGCGTTTGCGATTTAAATCAGAACACGATTTAAATCAATATAAATGTTTATATTGTAACGCATACTGTCCCGCCTCCATTTCTCTATAAAAATTTACTGTTGCACACACACACACAATAGAAGCAGGAACCACTGTCAGAAGGGAAGATATATTCAAAATATCGCAAATATCGATCATGTTGCGATATTTTGAAATATAAAAGTCAATTGATTGTCCATAATATCGCTTACCTATTTTTTCGAAGAAATGTTTGTTAAAATAAAAGTCCAGCACCAGCTGGATTCGAACACACAACCTACCAGTTGGAAGTCACGCACCTAGACCAGTAGGCTACAAGACAGCTCGCATGTTCAGGTAGGCGAAACAGCCTTACACAGTCCTGCCGCAGTACACGGATATAATCATACCGTTATTAAATTCTTTAGATACGCGATTCCATATTATATTCCCTTTTAATCAAATTCTAAAAGTATGCTTGTTGACTCCGGTATCACGTTAGTTAAAGACTTCGAAGCTTACAATGTTTAGGGAGAAATGGAATACCGGTGTGTATTTTTCCTTGTGATATTTTAAGCTCTAGTTGAATGATAGGTGTCGCATTTTAAATCATTTTCGTAGCTAGAAATTATGAAACGCCCTGTTAAAAGCAAGGAAGTTTTTATGCCCCGTTGAAGTAAAACAAAATGCCTGACAAAGTATGGCTTGGACAGATTCCAAGTGCTTGTACAAATGTGCTAAAGAAATTATACTTTGAGTATACAGCTTGTCCAAAGTCATCCATTATTAATACTATTAGTAATATCTTCAGTAAAGGCTTTGATGCATAAATATTTCTGATAAAGGTAGGTTGTGTACTTCTGTCCAACTGAGCAATCTTGCTTTCATAATATATACCAACATTTTAATGACTGATGATTAACATGCTGTAATACACAGTTCAAAATTAAAGGCTCAAATGCTGTACATGAGAGGTTAAGCTCCCCCTGGCAGTTTTACAAGGCGACGCCGGATAGTTAGTCACGTGACACACGTGAAATGCGTGATACCGCGTGATACTGTGACACGCCCACCGGGGTATGCCGCGAAATACCTCACCCATTTTGAATGGCTGCATCTGTATGTGGCTTGACCGCAGCTGAGGGAACATCAAAAGACCTTGAAGAGAAGACCGGAGAGGACACCGCCTGGAGGAGACTACGTTGCTGGATTTGTCGGTTTTGGACCTTGGATTGTGCCTGGACGACGGTTTTGGATCTCATTTCTTTGGATTGGACGTTTGGAAGCTTACAGACCCCGGGTTTGGTGAGTAGGCTGCTTCGGCAGCCGAAAAGGCTGTGCAATGATGGCTGCGGACCCCGGGGCAGCGAGGACGCTTCATTTGGAAGGCAGATGGAGAGATGCCGGGGAGGGACGTATTTGAACCTGGATGTGACGGAGATCAAGTGCTTGCAGGGGAATCAGGTGCAGCGCTACATGGATCTCTCTTTCGTGGAGGAAAAAGGACATCGCAGCGCTTCGGAGAAGATCGCGAAGGCTATGGAAAGTGGCAGGCTGGCAAATAATAAGTGTGTGGGGTTACAGAACAACAATGAAAGGTCAGTAATTCTACATATGTTTGACCCTTTCGTCCCTGATAGTGACGTCACGACCTTTCTCCGCTGTTACGTCGACGTGTTGGTGCCACCAAGGATTATCATGGACTTGTACAAGGTTTGGACGGGGAAGAGGCAGTACCACATTGAGTTGTGGCCAGACAACAGAAGCAGGGATGGGTTTGCCCACCCGCCTGCCACTTTCACGATCAGTCCAGGTAGGGGGTACCTTTTCTATGGGAATCAGCCGCCGTTCTGTCGTAAGTGTCGGGAGTCCGGGCATCGGGAGGCCAAGTGCAACGCGACGGAATGCAGGAAGTGCCATCAGCAGGGCCATCAGGCACGTAACTGCCCTGTTAAAAAGTGTTCCTTGTGTGGCAATTCTGGCCATTTGTACCGCAACTGCCTTCTCAGGAACGCCGAGTTGGCCAGAGCCATCCATGACGGAACAGGCCTGGCAGTGGGAGAGACGGAGTCAGAAGGCAGTGAGGCGGGGGACAGCGAGGATGAACGTCAGGATGGTGGTGGAGGAGTCCCTGGAGAAGCCGGGAAGGACACAGAATGGACGGTAGTAGTAAGGCCAAGACGGAAAGGGAAGGAGAAGGGAAAGGGGAGACAACAAGAGGAGGGCGAAGACGACCCACAGGAGGGACCATCACGGGTAGAAGATGAGGTTGTAGGGAGCTGGGCGGATGTTGTGAAAGCTACACCTGCCCCAGCGGACGCAGGACCACCCGCAGCACCAGGGCCAAGTGAGGAGGAGGGGGTGACACACCACATGCCCGTGCTGAAGAAGAAACCCAGGAAGAGGTCGCAGGCGGGCAAGGGACAGACGGAGACGGGCGACAAGAAGAAGAGGTCTAGGGAGTACTACGAGGAGGTAGAGCTGGTCCCGGAGATGGTAGCAGCTCAGGTGACGGCGCCAGAGCAGGAGGTGACGGCAGACCAGGAAGAGATGGAGGAGGGAGCAGTACCAGAGTCGACACAGGACGACCAGAAACTGGGAGACACCGCAGACTCCCTCCCCCCTAGGCAGGGAGACAGAGTTGTGGCATGGGGCCCCTTCTCCGTTGTGCAGTGCCTTTCAGGTGATGGGAGCCCCGTGGTAACGTGCCAGGTCGCCACCCTGGACCGCGATTATTCACTCCGGCACGACCCTGACCCGGGCTCCAGCCCCAACCCTTATCCCGATCCCCCTCCCCCCGACCCCGACCCCGACCCTGACCGCGGCCCCGGTCCCGGTCACGGCCCCGGATTTGTTCCCGATCTCGTCTCCGACATGGAGGTCGCCTTGAGTCCAATCTCTTCGGTCGCCTTCATTGAAGAGACAGACACCAACAGTTCGGTCAGTTCAGCAGGGGCAGAGCATCCATCCAGCTCTAGCTCCAGCGGGGGTATGGAGAGTGACAGTCCCCCGGAGCAGCTATGACCTTCACAGTGGCTACGGCTAATGTGAGGGGTCTGCGAAACCGAGAAAATCGAACTGGAGTTTTCCGATACTTGTCCCAAAGGTATTTGGATATTTGCTTTTTGCAGGAGACCCATCTGAAGGACCATGACGATGTGATTGCTTACCAGAAGGAGTGGACAAAGAGGCCCTCGTGGTGGAGCGTACTCCTCTAGCATGGGCATCCTGTGTGGTTCCCCAGGGTTTGCGGCACAGGTGGTCAGCTCTGTGGTCCCCGGGCGCCTGCTGGTGGTCGACAGGACCCGGCACGGGGTGCGGACCAGGCTGATTGGTGTGTACGTTCCGGCAGACAGGCGGTAGCAGGGCTCCTTCCTGAAAGATCTGGAGCCCCTGCTGTACACGAACAGGGAGCTGATCATCGGTGGGGATTTTATCATCGACCTGGGGGACTCACAAGGTGAGGGTGCCCACATGTTGCGGTCTATGATTGCAGATTTCGGCCTGCAGGACGGATTCCAGAATGTCGCACACCACACCTGGGACAATGGAAGGGGAACCTTCAGGAGACTGGATTACGTTCTCACTACGGCGAGCTGGACGTCCCTAAGCAGGCAAGCGACCCCTATTTGGTTATCAGACCATCACATGCTGACGGTCTCATTTCCAGACCGGTTACTGGAAACTGAACAGGCAAGTCCTGCAGGAGGCAAGATACCGAAGGAAGATTGCTACAGTGCTGAGAGACTGTGCGGAGAGGAGGGAAGCCTTCAGTTCGGCAGCGCACTGGTGGGAGTCCTGCAAGCGCACCATCTTGGTGGTGACAAAGAAGTACTGCAGGATCCGCCGAAGCTTGGAGGAACGCCAGTGCACCAAGCTCCAGGAGGAGCTCGAGGCACTGTATGCTCAGCTGAACCGAGGGGGCGCTTACGATGGTGAGAAGATCGCCCAAATCAAGAGCCTGCTTAGGGCTAAGTGGCTGCAGTGGGCTAAGGATTTTCTTTTCAGGCTACGGGGAGTCTGGAGGGAGAATGATGAAAGCTGCTTGTCCCAATTCTTCGGCGCCGTGAGGAGACAACAAGAACGAGGTTTCTTTGAAGGCGTTTGGAGGGCGGACAGGTCTGTAGCCACTTCCATACCTGTGATGTTGGAGTGTGCCACAGAATACTACAGCACCCTGTTTGAGGAAAAGGAGACCGACGCCGGCATCAGGAGCAGGCTCCTGGACGGAGTGGAGACGACGGTAGACGACCCCGCTGCTCTGGGCAGGGCAGTGTCAGAGGCAGAAATCAGATCTGCCCTGTTGGGTATGAAGAAGGGCACTGTCCCTGGCATAGATGGTCTACCGACTGAGTTCTACCTCACTTTTCTTGACCAGCTGGAGCCGCTTCTGGTGCAGGTGTTCAACGAGGTGCTGGATCGTGATGGGCTCGGTTCCACCATGAAGATCGGTGTCATCTCCCTCATCCATAAGGGAGGTGACAAGGCAGACCTGGGTAACTGGCGACCAATTCAGCTCCTGTGCACTGATTATAAGACCCAAGGCCGGCGTCCGGCATCGCTTCTCGGCCTTTTGGCTAAGATCAAGTTCAAGTGGCATGCCCGCAGTTCTTGTCTTTCCAAAGGTCTAGAAGGCGATCGAAGATCCTGAAGAGTGCTTGAGCTGGTTTCGCTCTAGGTTGAGCCTAGGGGGTTAAGGCCAAGCAGCAGCTGAGCTGGGTGGGATCCGGCAGCAACGTTCTCTCTCTGCTCTCTCCTCTCCCCTCCCCCTTTCTCTTGCTCCGCCTCCTTGGCCTCTGGGCTGGGAGTAGGTACACGTGGCCTGCCCGAGGTGCTTGCTTTCTTCCTCGAGACTCGGAAGCGCTATCCGCTCCCTCTCTCTCTCGCTCTCTCTCTCCCTCCCTCTCTCTGCCTCCTCGGCCTCTTGGCTAGGAGCAGGTACTCGTGGCCTGCCTGCCGTGCTTGCTTTCTTCCTCAAGACCCGGAAGCACTTTCCGCTCTCCTCTCTCTCTCTCCTCTTGCGCCTGCACCTAGCTGGGCTTTGCCCACAAGGATAAAGGCCAGGGCTCCCTCGCTGCTCCTTTAGCTCCTTTTGCTCTCTCTCTTTCTCTCCTTTTTTCCCTTTTTTTCTCCTTTCCAGATGGCAGACAAGAGGACACTGATCCGGTTCCACTGGACCAAGAAGACGGAGCCGATGCCGACTGCGAAGTCCTTCTTTATGACCTTCCTGCGAGGGATCTTGCAGTTGGTGGCTGGAGATCTCTACTGCCTCCAAGACAACAAGGCAGAGAGATACATGGAGGCCTACATGGCCACGGACGCCTCGTATGAAAAGGCAACGAGACTGATCAGAGAAAAAGGTAAGCACCCCGGATTCTCTGATTTCCTCACATACAACCCCTACGTACCAACGGAACTGTTAACAGCGTACCTAGGGAGGTATGTAACTGTGGTGGGCAAACCGACAGAGATCAAGGACAATAGCGGCGTCTGGTACGGCAAACGCCAGTACCGAGTCCTCCTGAAAGAGGACCCAGAGGGCGTCGACGGTTTCCAGCACCCCCCGGCCCGCTTCAACATCGGAGCCGACAGGGGGTACCTTTACTACCCCAGGATGCCGGATTTCTGCAAGAAGTGCAGACAATCCGGCAACAAGGCAAACACATGTGACATCATCAGATGTCACAACTGCAACAAAGAGGGGCACCTGGCAAAAACCTGCCAGGCAGCCAAAAAGTGCGACGGATGCGGCGCCAAGGTACACCTCCTTCGCCAATGCAAGGTAAGAAAACCTTTGTTTGTGCAGGTGGTGGAAGCCGGCCGGCAGAAACCGGTCTCAAGACAAAGGGAGAGAGGTGAGAACAAAGAACCCGCACCTCCCCCGCAGAGAACCGAAACTGCCGAGGCCACACCCCCAGCCGCACAAGATGCCACAAGATGGCCGCCAGGAAGATGGACAAAATGGCCGACCAGAGGAAGGGCCCTGGATAACTCCCAGCAAGAAGGGAAAGCGAAAGCGGGAGAAGAGACCCAGGGCGGATCCACCTTCGGAAGGACAGAAAAAAAGAGTGGTAAGGCACGAGTACCGGAGGAGGTGAGGGAGGACTTGGAGGGTCCGATCACGGCCGAGGAGCTGAAGGCGGCGCTCTTGTCCATGGAGAATGGCAAGGTGCCAGGGCCGTACGGACTCCCCAAGGAATTCTACACCTGCTTCTGGGACACCCTGGCGGCAGATCTGGTGGAAGTGGCGCAGGAGATCTTCCGCCGGGGGAAACTCGGAGACACCATGAGGGAGGAGACGCTGCCGACCTCAAAAACTGGAGGCCGATCACGATGCTCTGCGTGGACGTAAAGATCCTGTCCAAGCTCCTGACCGGCAGACTGAGAACCGCCCTCCCCCACATCATCCACAGCGACCAGACGTGTGGGGTGAAAGGGCTGACCAGTTGGAACCTCCAGCTGACCAGAGACGCCATCGCCTGGGCAGAGGACCAGAACGTGCCCATGATGGTGGTCAGCCTGGACCAGGAGAAAGCCTTTGACAGAGTGAACCACAGCTATCTGTTCAGGGTGCTGGAACGCTTCGGTTTCGGAGAGAGTTTCAGCCGCTGGATTCAGATTCTGTACTCTGACGTGGGCAGCAGAGTGAATGTGAACAGAAACCTGGGGGATTTCATTCCCCAGGAGTTCCTGATGTGGCTGCTGCTGTCCCTCACTAAAAAAGGCCTGTGGGACGCGAGGAACAATCTCATCCGGCACAACATCGAGTGGGGAGCGAGAGAGCTGGAGGAGAGGATCCTGGCGGACCTCAGGAGGAGGATGAAGCGCGACGTTGCCAAATGGGGTTTCCCAACAGCAAAGGAGCGCTGGAAAGGACTATGGACCCTGTACAGGGATTAATGGTTAACAGCAAGTGATAGGGTTTGGAGGGACTCTCATAATAGCACAAATCCGCCCACACTTGCAAGGATTGATAACGGACAATCACCGCCGTTCCGCCGTTGTTTTAATTATGTGGAGTGTTAATGTGTGAGATGTTTCCTTTTGAGATGTATTTTTTCGGAATAAAGTATATTTTATAAGAAAAAAAAAAGATCTTGGCCAGGGTGCTGGGCGGCCGCCAGAGAACAGTGATACCGGCCTTGGTGAAGGCTGACCAGACGTGTGGCGTGGCAGGCCGCAAGATCAGCAGGACCCTGCAGCTGATCCGCGATGTCATCGCGTGGGTAAAAGACAGAGGTCTGCTGCTCATGCTGGTGAGCCTGGATCAGACCAAGGCCTTCAACCGAGTTCATCATGAGATTCTGTGGGCACTCCTGAAGAGGAAGGGTCTGCTGGACAGGTTTGTCGGCTGGATCCAGACCTTGTACAATGGGGTGACATCCCGGGTATGCGTCAACGGAGCGTTAGGTGAGCGTATTCCAGTGCGGTGTGGTGTGCGACAGGGCTGTCCTCTCTCGCCCCTGCTGTACGTGATCTTCATCGAGATCCTCCTGGACCAGCTCAGGAGGGACCCGGAGGTGGATGGGATCCCGGTGCCAGGTGGAGGAGGGCAGATGGCGAAGATTGCGGCATACACAGATGACGTCACGCTCTTCCTGGGCTCTGAAGGCGGCCTGGGAAGGGCGCTCAGCATCGTCGAGGATTTCTCGAAAGGTACTGGCGCCCGACTGAACAGGGCCAAGAGCCTGGTGAAGGTATTCGGGACCTGGCCGAGCGAGCCGAGGGACTTCGGCGGTCTGTCACAGACGACTGGGCCGCTGAAGATCTTAGGCATGAGCTTTCACTCCACAGATCCCGGAAGTCTCAACTGGGAGGCCAGGTTCCGGAAAGTCAACCGGAAGCTGGGACTTTGGCAGCAAAGATCGCTGACCTGGATTGGGAAGGCGCTGGTCCTGAAGACAGAAATCCTGCCTCTGCTTCTCCACCTGGCGGTAGTGTACCCCCTACCGGTCCGGAAGAGGAGAGATCTAGTAAGGTGCATCTTCAACTTCGTCTGGGGTCACACTTACGAGCGGGTCAAGAGGTGTGATATGTACAGACCCCTGTGCACGGTCCTGCATGACAACCCGGCCCACCTGTGCAGCCTGTTTGTGAGTCTCTGGCTAGTGGCATGCGGCACCTGACGGTATGGACCAACACGACCCCCAAAGCAGAGCGGCTCCCTCTGCACTACCGCCACGCAGTGCGGTGGCTGCGGGCACACCCAGAGGTAAGAGAGGGAACAAGATCCCTGAATCACCGGACAATGTATAAGATGTTGAAGACAGAGGAAAAGCCGGCAATCCCGGGTGTGTCCAGGAATATCTGGCAGCGGGTCCAGCCGAAGGGGCTTGATAATAAGCTCAAAGACCTGAACTGGCTCTGCGTGTGGGGTCGTATGACAGTCAGGGCCGTTATGCATGCGCACGGGCTCTCCAAACAGAGCTTGTGCCCACGACACGGCTGTGCAGGTGAAGAGACGGTGAGCCACGTTTTCTGGGAGTGTGCCTTCGCCCAGAGGGTGTGGAGATCGTGCGGGACTCTTTTTGCGCAGGTAAGCCCTGATTCCCCTATTTCGCAAGTGGTCGTCCTGAAAGGGATATCCGGCATCCGGGCCTGGAACCGGAGGTTCCTCTTGTGGCTGCTGATTAGCCTGGTCAAGGCTTTCTTGTGGGATACCTGGACGGATCTCATGAAGCAGCAAGGAGAAGCCAGCGTCGGGGATCCTGAAGAGGGTGAAGGAGGAGGTGGCCAGGAGGGTCCAATGGGACATCCAAAAGTGGGGTTTTGATGCCGCAAGAGAGCGGTGGAAGGACTTGTGCACGGGACATTAGGGGGGTGTTGGTGTAGGACTGTTTTTTTATGATATGTTATGAACTTTTTTCTAAAAATCTGTTCTTATCAGTTTAATATCTGATACATACCCCATCGGGGGACCACATATTAAACAGATTTTTGGAACAGGGAGCTGGATCAGGAGCTTGCTCCGTCCTCTCCACGCATCGGCCCGGTATTGCAGCGCCTCCGGGAGCGGTGCACCACCTTCTCTCAGCGGTGAAAAGACAGACGTAGCTAGCAAGCAAGCAAGGTGGACTGGTGCTCCTTCTTCTCCAGTCTCGTCTCTCGTCCATCTGTGCGTCTCTGCGTCTCTCTCTCTCTCCCCCTCCCCGTCTCCGTTCCCGTGCTCCCTCTGTGCACTTTCCCGCTTCTCGATTCTCTCGGCAACCTGGGGTCTGGCGTGGCGTGGCGTGGCGTGGCGTGGCGTGTGTGTGTGTGTGTGTGTCCGTCCTTGCAGGCGGCCCCTTTTGACAGCTGGGCGTTTTCCCTCCAAAAAACTTAATATATCCAGCTTTTCTTTCTTTTTCTTCGGCAGGCAGGCGTGTGTGCGTGCACACGTGTGTCCCCGTCCCTCCCGAGAGAGAGAGCTGCCCCTTGCCTCTGCCTGCAGGTGCTGCAATCGTTGTTGGGCCATGGCCAGAAGACCAAAGAGCAGGGCCCCTGCCCGGGACTGGCAGGAAGGCAGGCAGGCAGGCAAGAGAGAGGGGGAGCAGAGTCCAGTGGCAGGCCTCTGGCTGCAGGGAGGCCGGCAGCTGCGCGGGTCCCGGGCTCCAGAGGAGTCAGCCTGCGCCACTGTGCGCCAGCGGAACGCCTGCGCGTCGGTCCGTGCCTTTGGGGGCATCGCTCCTCGGCCTTTTGGCTAAGATCGAAGTTCAAGCAGCATGACCACAGTTCTAAGTTCTTAGTCAGGGGGTCGGGAAGGCGGCGGAGGAGACAACGGCGGAGATGGAGGCGTAGAGTGGATAGCGGATAGCGGAGTTGGAGACGGAGACGGAGTCGAAGTTGGCCGGAGGGAGAAGGTTCCTGCGATGGCGGTGACCGGTGGTGCTTCGGCGTTTGCGGCGGCTGGAGAGCGGCTGTCCAGGGAAGGACAGCTGCGAAACTCTGTGCGCTTTATGTGGAGGGAGAATCCGGACCAGGAGAGACCGGGAAGAGAAGGATTTGCGGATGAAGTGATGGACAGAGCCTTGCATCTGAACTACCTGGATGTTTTTTGTTACCAGGATTTCCCAGGGAAAGGTATCTTTGATCTGACTTTCGTTTCGGAGAAGATATGCATGGAGAAGTGGGACTTTATACAGGCCCGGAAGGACTCTTTGCCTTTTAAGAATTTTAAATGACCGGAATGCACGGTCATTTGCTGTAGAAGATGTGGCGGTTTGGGACACAAGGCAGGGCAGTGCAGCAAGCCTTTAACTTGTAATTTGTGTGGGGAGGCGGGCCATTTGTACAGGACCTGCCCACAGAGACCAAGGAGTTATACAGGGGCGGCTCAATCTCTGCTGATGGTAGTCGGTCCTCAAAAGAGGCCGACGAAATTTCGCAGGTTCACTGGTTTTCTGGTCAGGACGCTACAGAAGGTGCAGGGACTTCTACTGGGAAGGATGGGGGTGAGAAAATTGTTGATCAGGGTTCTGAGCCTCAGGCTGGTGTTAGTGGTGTCAAGACAAAGGCTTCTGTAGAGAAGCTGACAGGGCAGCAGGGGGCGTCCTTGGGGGATAGCCCCATGGACATAGGGGAATCGAGTAAGTTTTCCTGGTCCTCTTCTAGAGACCAGCCTCGAAGACGGAAGGTGGTAGCAACAAAGCGTTTTGCTAGGAAAGTCGTGCAAGCAGTCGCAGGGGGGTTTTAGAGGATTGTTTGCGTCCATGTTGACTAGCACCTCAGAGGACGACGATCCTGGAGCGGTGCAAGAGAAGAAGAGATTATGTGAGGAGGTGACAGCGGAAGTAACAGCAGGTAGGAATGAGAAAGACGAAAAGTGTACAGATGAAGAGGGGGTAAGGAGCACGCAGACGGGTGAAGAAGTAGAGACAGGAGAGGATAAAGATGAAACGGGGGACGGGTCAGGAGAGCAAAAAGGGCAGGAAGAGGAGGAAAAGGGAAGAAAGGACATAGCACAGCTGGTGGGTGGTGGATCCAGTGCAGATGAAAGCGAGAGCTCTACTGAGAGACAGCAGGAAGATAGGGAGAAGGAACTCGGTGTTAGTGTACAAAAAAAGGAGACTCAGAGAACTAGTGTGTCAGTTGTGGGGCCAACTCCCGTGGAGAGTTTTTGGGAGCCGACCCGGTTTGGTCCGGGAATTGCAAAAGGGCAGTTTGCACACGGTTTGTATTCACACACGATATACCCTGAAAAGTCCTTTGTGCCTTTGATTACTCAAAGACCCGGATTGTTTGACCGTTACAATTTTCCCGAGAGAAGTGGAAGAATTGTTTGGTTCCAGGAGGTACAACACGGTGGCCGTGGATACGGTAAAGCATCCAAGCGGATACATCTACTGGACTTATTCTGGTCGGAACAGGAAAATAATCGATGAACTGTGTTTGAAAGTTTGGGATATCATTGTGAGATATGATAAAGAGTCAAAGTAAAGTGTGCTGTGTTTTGTTGGTTGTGGGGCGGGTACTTGATTTACATTCGGGGCGGGTTTATGCAAAGTTTATGTCTGATGGTCTTTGGGTTACGAGCTTTAGTGTCTTGTTTTGTTTTGAGGTTATTTTCGAATGTGTAATTGTGCTTTTGTTGTTGTTTGTTATGGATGTTTTGTAAGTTTTATAATAAAAAAAAATCTGTTCTTATCAGTTTAATATCTGATACGTCCCCCATCGGGGGACCACATATTAAACGGATTTTTGGAACAGGGAGCTGGATCAGGAGCTTGCTCCGTCCTCTCCACGCATCGGCCCGATATTGCAGCGCCTCTGGGAGCGGTGCACCATCATCTCTCAGCGGTGAAAAGACAGACGTAGCTAGCTAGCGAGCAAGCGAGGTGGACTGGAGCTCCTTCTTCTCGGGTCTCGTCTCTCATCTCTCGTCCATCTGTGTGTCTCTGTCTCGCTCTCCCCCTCCCCGTCTCTGTCTCCGTTCCCTTGCTCCCTCTGTGCACTTTCCCGCACCTTGACTCACTGGGCAAGCAGGCCGGCCCCCTTTTCGGCTCCCGTGCGTTTTCCCTCCAAAAAACTTTTTTCAGCCTTTTCCCAGGGAGGCAGGCGTGGCTTGCGTGTGTCCGTGTCCGTCCCCTTTTGACAGCTGGGCTTTTTCCCTCCAAAAAACTTAGTATATCCACCTTCTTTCTTTTTTTTGGCAGGCAGGCAGGCGTGTGTGCGTGCGCGCGCGTCCCCGTCCCTCCCTCCCGAGAGAGAGCTGCCCCTTGCCTCTGCCCGGAGGTGCTGGCGCTCGGCTTTCGCTTGCAGCTGGTTGGGCACAGCTGCTGCCGGTGGGAGGGGACTAAGCTAAGGAGGCTGGGCGGCTGGCGCCCCCTGCGGCTGCGGTCGTTGTTGGGCCGTTGCCAGAAGATCAAAGAGCAGGGCCCCCGCCCGGGACTGGCAGGAAGGCAGGCAGGCAGGCAGGCAGGCAAGAGAGAGGGGGAGCAGAGTCCGGCGGCAGGCCTCTGGCTGCAGGGAGGCCGGCAGCTGCGCGGGTCCCGGGCTCCAGAGGAGTCGGCCTGCGCCACTGTGCGCCAGCGGAATGCCCCCGCGTCGGTCCGCGCCTTTGGGGGCATCGCTTCTCAGCCTTTTGGCCAAGATCACCTGATACGTGGCTTGACCGCGGTCAGGAGACTTTCCAGAGGACGAGAAAGGCAGAGGAAGAGGAGGGCGGAAAACCCAACCGGAAGGACCAACTCTCCCAGACGAAGGGGTTGAGCTCAGGGGGTGAAGGTGGGACTCCCGGATGGCGACAACGGTGACTCCGGGTGAGTTGCCTTCTTATTTGGTGGCCGTGCGACCTCTGTCCTGTGAGGGGCAGATGAGCCGCACGGTGCACTTTGTCTTGAAGAATGCTGAGGATCATATCGAGTGGATGAACAGAGGGCACTTTGAAAGGAAGATCTTGTTCCAGGCACTTAAAGTTGAGTGGAAAAATATTCTAGGAGTCCAAGATTTCCAGTCCAAGTATACTTTTGATGTGACACTCGCCTCTGACGAAGAATGTTCCAGGATGTGGTATGAAGCTGAAAAGAAAAAGGATGAAGAACCATTGGCAAAATTCTATATCGAACCTTTATTCGCACGGGAATTACGTTCCTTGATCATCCACATGTATAACCCCCACGTGCCGGATGATATTGTCACCTTTCTCCGTAGATTTGTTGATGTTCAGGGAGGCGGCCAGAAGGTGGTGGACGAAGAAAGGATCTGGACCTTCAAGAGAAGGTACCTGGTGAGGTTACGGCAAAGCCCAACGACACCTGGAGGTGTGCTACACCCCCCAGCCAACTTCACCATCGGACCTAATAGGGGTTACCTCATATACTCCGGACAGCCACAGACGTGTCGGAGGTGTGGACAGGAGGGTCATCTGGCAGCGGAATGCAGCACCGAGGTCTGTAGACGGTGTGGTCGCACGGGACATGTGGCTATAGCTTGTACTTACCAGTAGCTGTGTAACTTGTGCGGGGAGCCGGGACATTTGTATAGGGTATGCCCCAACAAAACCCGTAGTTTTGCATCAGTGGTGTCCGGGAAACCCACGCAGCCTAGAGTGCACCCAAAGTGCTGAGGAGCCTGGGAGTGAGTGAGGGGTTTGTGAGGTGGATTAGAATCTTATATAATGGCGTTGTAACGAGGGTGCGCGTGAATGGGAATCTGGGCCCCGGGGTACCGGTCGGCCGCGGAGTGAGGCAGGGGTGTCCCCTGTCCCCCCCTGCTGTATGTCCTGTACACCGAGCCCCCCTTACACGCCATTCGCACAGACCCCCTCATTGAGGGAGTGACAGTCCCAGGCAGCAAGGGCGAACAGGTGAAGGTCGCAGCCTATGCTGACGACATCTCCCTGTTCTTGACCACGGACAGAAGTTTACATAGAGTATTACAGATACTGGAAGATCTGGCCACCGGCACGGGGTCCTATCTAAATAGGACCAAGTGCACAGTGAAATACTTCGGGAACTGGAAGGACAGGAGAGATGTAGTCGGTGACCTCCCTTTAGAAACTGGTCCCTTGAAGATCTTGGGGGTTCATTTCCACACGGGCGACTCGGCTACTGCTAATTGGGAAAACAAGCTGTCGAAGGTGAAGCAGAAACTAGGACTGTGGCAGGCCAGGTCCCTTTCCTACACGGGAAAGGTCCTGGTCATTAAGGTGGACGTGTTACCCCTGTTACTCCATCTGGCAGGGGTCTTCCCACTACCAGTTTGCCTTCGGCAGGACTTGGTGCGGGCCGTCTTCCGCTTCATCTAGGGCGGGAGATACGAATGTCGCCCGTGTGGATATGTACAGACCTATAGCAGAAGGTGGAAGGGCAGTTCCTAACCTGCCAGCTAAGCTGGATGCCATTTTTGTAGCAGGGCTGTGCAGAACACTTTGCAGTGACCCAGACCACCCCTGTGTGTATTTCATGAGGCTCTGGCTCGCGGTGTCATTTAGACACTTGGTTCCATGGTCTAATACAGCGCCGAAAGCCGAGAGGCTGCCTGCACACTATGCGCATGCAGTCAAATGGATTAGGAAACACCCAGAGGTCAGAAAGCAAATGTTTCTTGATCACAGGGCCCTACATAGGTCGGCGACAGAGAAAGGGAACTCTGCTGTGGTCGGGGTTACCGAGGAAGCATGGAGACAAATCCAGCCTGCAGGCCTCGACAATAGACTCAAAGATCTTAACTGGATGGTCGTCTGGAATCGCCTGCCAGTGAGGGAGATCCTGTACAGCCACGGCTTGACCAGACAAAACAAGTGTCCCCGCTCCAGCTGTACAGAAATTGAAACAGTCCTGCATGTCTTTTGGGGGTGCTGGTTTGCACAAGAGGTGTGGGGACGGTGTGAATGGTTGGGGGCCCGGGTTTTAGACACCTTCAAATTAACAAGTAAGATGGTCATGAAGGGGGTGCCGAAGCCAAGAAAATGGAACCGTAATTTTTTATTTTTGTTATTGATTAGTTTGGTTAAGTTTCAAATTTGGGCATCCCGCAAAGAACTTATTGAGCACGGGAGGGAGGTCGCAGCAGATTCTATTATTTGAAAGTTGTGTTTGATATTACAAGACGGGTGAAATGGGACATCACAAGGTGGAGTTTTGCTGCAGCCAAGGAGAGGTGGAAGGGTTTATTTCAGTTGGGGTCCTGATTTTGTACTGTACGTTGTTCTGTTGATTTTTGTACTTTTGTAATAAAAAAATCTGTTCTTATCAGTTTAATATCTGATATGTCCCCAATCGGGGGACCAGATATTAAACGGATTTTTGGAACAGGGAGCTGGATCAGGAGCTTGCTCCGTCCTCTCCACGCATCGGCCCGGTATTGCAGCGCCTCCGGGAGCGGTGCACCACCTTCTCTCAGCAGTGAAAAGACAGACATAGCTAGCAAGCAAGCAAGCAAGCAAGCAAGCAAGCAAGCAAGCAAGCAAGCAAGCAAGCGAGGTGGACTGAAGCTCCTTCTCCGGTCTCGTCTCTCGTCCATCTGTGTGTCTCTGTGTCTGTCTCTCTCTCCCCCCCTCCCCGTCTCCGTCTCCGTTCCCGTGCTCCCTCTGTACACTTTCCCGCGTCTCGACTCTCTCGGGAAGCAGGCCGGCCCCCTTTTTGGCTCCCGGGCGTTTTCCCTCCAAAAAACTTAGTATATCAACCTTTCTTTTTTTTCGGCAGGCAGGCAGGCGTGTGCGCGCGCGCGTGCGTGTCCCCGTCCCTCCCTCCCGAGAGAGAGAGCTGCCCCTTGCCTCTGCCCGCAGGTGCTGGCGCTCGGCTTTCACTTGCAGCTGGTTGGGCACAGCTGCTGCCGGTGGGAGGGGCCTAAACTAAGGAGGCCGGGCGGCTGGCGCCCCCTGCAGCTGCGGTCGTTGTCGGGCCGTTGCCAGAAGATCAAAGAGCAGGGCCCCCACCCGGGACTGGCAGGAAGGCAGGCAGGCAGGCAAGAGAGAGGGGGAGCAGAGTCCGGCGGCAGGCCTCTGGCTGCAGGGAGGCCAGCAGCTGCGCGGGTCCCGGGCTCCAGAGGAGTCGGCCTGCGCCACTGTGCGCCAGCGGAACGCCCGCGCGTCGGGCCACGCCTTTGGGGGCATCGCTTCTCGGCCTTTTAGCTCAGTTCCGAGAAGTACGTGGCTTGACCGCGACTTGACGACTAGGCTGGGGGACGAGATAGCAGCGGCGGAGAGGAGAGAGAGGAGAGCGGCGGCGGTGGCAGCCTTTTTTTTTCCCTGCGACTTACCAGAGGGAGCGGCGGAGCAGAGAGGATAGAGGGATGGAGCCGGCTCCTGACGGTGCATTCGTTACGGCAGGGAGGACCCTGGCCGGAGAAGAGGGTAGAAGACCTGGAAGAGGACCTGAGAAGGAAGGAGGGAGAGTTTATGTGGCAGCTGCAGCTTCGGTGAGCAGTGTGGCGGGAAGACCATTAGAGGGCACTGGTGGCAGAGAAGGAAGACCTGAAAAAGGACCGGAGAAGGAAGGTGGGAGAAGCTATGCGGCTGCTGCTGGTTCAGCGAGAAGTTCAGCAGGAAGACCATCAGAGGGCGCTGGCAGCAGGGAAGGTCAGTTCCAGCACACAATTCGGTTTGTGCAGAAAGCAGAATTAGGGGAACGGGCCTTGAGAGACAGGGGAATCTTCGGTGACGACAGTTCGTGGAGTTTTCGGTCTAAGCCCCACTGATGTTTATTGTTTACAAGACTTTCTGGGAAAACGTATGACTTGTTTCTTGTGAATAGAGTGGTCTGCCACAGAATGTGGGAGATGGTGAAGGCTAAGAGAAATGAGAAGCCCCTGAGCGATTACATCATTGAGCCTTTGTTTGTAAGAGAAAACAGGCCCTTAGTAGTTCAGATGTTCAATCCTTACGTGCCGGAAGAGGACATAGAGGTGTTCTTGAAACGGTTTGTGGATGTAACAGCAAAAGGCGTAAGAATAAATGACAGGAACGGCTATTGGTCGGGGAAGTTCCGGTATTTTGTACGTTTAAGGACCCTCAGTGCCCAGGAGGATGGTTACGTGCATCCTCCTGCAATGTTTTTTATTGGGGTGAACCGGGGTTAAGTCAACTACCTGGGACAGCCGCTAACCTGCAGGAGATGCGGAGGAGAAGGTCATTTTGCAGCCAACTGGAGGGAGACAGTCTGCAAGCGATGTGGCAGGGCGGGACACCAAGGTGCTGAGTGCAAGGCGGCAAGGACCTGCAACCTGTGCGGGGAGGAAGATCATTTGTATAAGGACTGCCCCTTGAGCCATGATCCGGTAAGCAGGGGAGCGGCAGGGGGCGTGCCCGAGGCTGCTGGGCCTTCCTCGACCATTTCTGTTTCAGGTGCAGAGGACAGGGAGGAGGAGACCGGGGAGATGGGGGAAATGGAAGAAGAAACGCCTGGGGGACCGACAGATGACGATGGGCAGAAACCGGCGGCAGACCGAGAAGCTGAGGACAGAGAACCCGCTTTAAGCTCAGAGGTAAACCTGGAGGAGGGTTCTGCAGTGGTGGAGGACATAGCGGCTCGGACTGCCAGAAATTTGGAGACCATGCAAGACATTATGAATACTCTCCAACAGACTATGGGGGAAAAGGAGGGGGGAATGGAATGGTCGGGTGGGACTGCAAAGAGGAAATTGGAAGGGGGGGAGAGCAGCGAGGAGGACTCTACCCCTTGAGGTAGTAGCAGAGACAGCCCCTCAGACTAGCCCTGAGCCTGATAAGCAGGCGGAGGGAGACATGGGGCATAGCAAGCGGCCCTGTGGGGCTGTAGTGGTAATGGCCGCGGTGACAGAAGACTTTTTAGCGGAACAAAAGATAGATGAAGAGGGGCAGATTGATCTGTCCTCTTGCCCCACTTTGTCTGCATTAGTACAGGAGGGGGTTATTTTTGAGTTGGAGGGTAGAAATCTCATTAAGATCACGAGTAGGGACCTTAACACAGCTACGGATGCACAACGAGCTCTGCTAGACATACTTAAGGACAGGGAAAATCAAAAGGCAGGGGAAATGGCCAAAAGAGACCGCCAAAGACGGTATGATGACTTATGCCGTAGAGTACGACAGTCGGGGAGCCTCTACAGACTTGACCTCGAGACCTCCAGTGCTTTCCTGAAGCATTCCACCTGGTATCGAGAAGGAGTGAGATACCCCCAAGGGTTTTGAAAAAAATCAAAGAATTCCTGAGACAATTTGGTAGTGTCAAACCTAGTTTTGATCACAGCGGAAGGGAAGTGCTGGGAATGGGTCTCAAGGGAAAGAAAAGGAGGACGTGGTAAGGTGTGCATATGAACTCCAGGCCTACATCAAAGAGGGAGAAGGAAAGGTCCAGAAATCCTGGACCTAAATAGCCAAAATGATTAGCAGCTACTCGACTTTGAATGTGCGAGGGCTGCGAGATAAGTCTAAGCGGATTGCTGTTTTTGAGGCTTTAAAAGACCTAAGGCCAAGTGTGTGTTTTTTGCAAGAGGTACACCTTAAAGATGAAAAGGACGTGGAGGAACTGACTGCCTTGTGGGACCGTGGTCCCTCAAGGTGGAGTACTGGAAGTGTGCACTCCTCTGGAGTAGGGATCCTTTTCGGGGACCCTCAAACAGAGTGTGGGGAGGTGAGAGTGAGTGTGCCGGGAAGACTGTTGAGTGTCGACGCAAGAATGAATGGGGTCGATTTTAGATTTGTGTGTGTATGCGCCAGCAGCGATGAGGGAGAGGAGAGATTTTTTAACTCATTTGGGCACATTGTGTGTCACAAATAGAGTTGTAGTGATTGGAGGTGATTTTAATATAGATATTGATAAGGAGAAGGATGGGGATACCAGAGTGGTCAGAGACACATTAAGAATTTACAACTTAATAGACTGCTACAAAGAGGCTAATCCGCAGCGAGGGGGATACACCTGGAGCAACACCAGAGGTCTAATTAAAAGGCTTGATTATATCTTTGCCTCTAGTTCAGTGGCAGTGGAGACGGTAAAGGTCACTCCAGTGTGGTTTTCTGACCACTGCACGGTAGATGTTCGAGTAGCAAGATCTGGGCCTGAATTTGGCAGGGGAGTTTGGAGGTTGAACTGCGCCGTCCTAGAGGAGACAGCATATTTAAAGATGATGGAGGGACTTTTAGTGCGGTGCTTGAATAAAGGAGTGGGAGATAGGCCCGGGCTGGAAATTTGGGAGGAAACTAAAGAAATAATAGGGAAGGTTTCTAGAAAGTACTGTAGGGAAAGGAGAAGGAGGGAAAGGAAAGACCTTGAAAGCCTAAAGGAGTTGGAAGTGGCTTCTAGGGGTGGAGAGGATGGGACTCCTTCAAGTGAAAACCAGATAGCTGCTTTACTGAAACAGATTAGGAAGCACCATGAGCGAAGGGCGAGAGAATTCCTGTTTCGGGCGGGTGTGGAGTTTTTAGATCATTATGAGACGTGCTCTAAATATTTTTTTTTAACAGGATCAGAAAGAGGCAAGAGAAAAAGGTTTTTCATTCCATCCTAGCTACCAGTGGGAAGCAGGTTACGGACCAGGATGGGATGCTCAGAGAAGCAGCTAGGTTTTACGAAGAACTTTTCGCTGAGAAGGTATGTGAGAGGAAAGCTACAGAAGAGGCCCTTCAGACCCTGCAGGCAACCCTGACGGAGGAAGAAAGGGACAACTTGGGAAAACCCTTTGAGCTATCAGAGCTAGAAGCAGCAATGAAATCATTGAAAAAAGGGAAAGTACCGGGGGTGGATGGGATCCCTGTAGAATTTTATAGGACCTTCTGGCCGATTTTAGGACCCTTCCTCTTGGAGGTGATGGGGGAGATTTTCAGTAAAAAGAGCATGGGAAAATCAATGAGGGAGGGTATTTTAACTCTGGTTTTTAAAAAAGGAGACCGCACCGAGCTAAAAAATTGGAGACCCCTAACTTTGTTGTGTGTGGACTATAAAATCATAGCTAAATTGCTTGTCCACTGTAATGTTGCCATAGCCAAAATGTAAATGTAGTGGCTCTCTGAAGGCACCAGTTCTGTAGGGTTTGGGCATTTACTGAGAATTATTAATTGTAGCAGTAAATCACAAAGTTGATTCTTTTGATGGCTTTAGAATCCAACCATGCGACATAACTCAAACAACGCACACACACAGGTACTAATACACGAGGATACATTTATTAATACATAGAATATGCATATAAACCTAACAGATCTTATCGAGAGGGTTATCAGAATACAAAAGATATATATTCAGTCAGTTACAAAGTGTTACACATATCAAGAGGACATACGTTCAGTATATCATTCATTTAGACCGTTTCATAAATGAACTTGGTTATAACTTCTACATTAGATACTCAAAACAAGTACATAAATCTTAGGAATTAAATTGATATCAACTGGTTGGGATAATTGAATTCTCGAGCAGTAATGCAGTGAAGTTGAATACTCATCCAATCTCTGGGGATTCAGATCTCCTGCGGGCACAAAGAAACAGTTGCAGGCTTGTTGCTGTCCAATCCGCGCTCTCTGGCTTGGTGCCAGGCTGTGCTGTGCGGCTTGCGATAGTGCGCTGCTGATGTTCACTGACCGGCTAGTTAGTGTTGGCTTTAACTAGCAAAGTTGGTGCACAGGAGAAAAGATGACTATGGGGGTCCCAGCAAGTCAGGAAGAGGACCAGTTCGTTCCTGATGAAGAGCTAGTTCTGAATAGTGATTCAGCTGTCCACAGTTCCGACCTGTTCACAAGGCCTGCTGCTGTTGCTAGCCTCGGGTGCATCCTCTGGTTACTCTCTGGCAACCTCCGCTCTAGACTCTTAGAACAAAGGAAAGTTCTGGCACTCGGACACACTGGCCGTTCCATGGTTGTCCGGGCTGAGTCTCAGGATGGTCAGGAGGCACGCTGCAAGAATGTCCTGCCCTTGGGAGCCTTCTGCTCCTGGGCCGTCCTGCCCTGGAATTCTCCTTTGAATTCCCTTTAGAAAAGTCCACAGAATTCTCCTGAATCCCTTCTGAATCTCACACTGAATCTTACAGGCTCTCTGTGTTGCCTGTTTTTACCTGGAGGAACTTCAGCTCGTTGATTGGCTGAAAGTTCCATGGGCATCAGAGTCCCACGTGGGTTACTCGGCCCTACCAGTCCCTGATTGGTTGATCAAGGTGAGATATGAGTCACTTACTCCTGACACTTAGGAATGCAGTCCAGATGTCCATCTGGCACTCCCTAGACAGATAGGCGCCAATGGATAACCATTGATCATGATAGCCAGGCTTAGCTAAGTGCATCCCCCTTTGGGAGCTGTCCTTATCAAAGGAACCTTAAATCAGCCTGCATGAATAGTTTCTCCGTGGCTGCACCACAGAGATGAACAGAGAAATGAGGCCTAATTTGGGAAAGCTCAGAAACACTTAATTCTGCCTTATTAATAAGCCTCACCACTACACCACAGACTCTCGCGTGTGATGACTAATGTAATCGGCAGGGACCAGACATGCGGAGTCAAGGGAAGATCAGGGAGGTGGACGCTGCAATTATTGAGGGATGTCATCGCATGGTCGGAACAGAGGAAGGTACCTTTAATGCTTGTCAATTTAGACTTCGAAAAAGCATTTGATAGGGTGTCCCATGATTTTCTGTGACGGGTTTTGGAGAAGATGGGGTTTGGGCTAATCATGATTGACTGACCTTATACAGCGAGGTAGGCAGTAGAGCTGTCATTAATGGTTGGCTGGGCAACCTAGTGAGTCAGAAGGCGGGGGTGAGACAGGGCTGCCCTCTCTCCCCTTTGTTTGCAATCTATATGGAACCTTTTGCATCAGCCATTCGAGCTGAAATAAGAATAAATGGTTTGATGCTGCCAGGCAGTGGGGGAGAGAGGGTTAAGCTGACAATGTATGCAGACGACGTGACCCTCGTAGTAGATTTAACATTCGGTCTAAAAGCCGCCTTGGAAGTTTTTAAAACTTTTGCGAGGGCGTCTGGGGCAGTCCTTAATGCAGGAAAAAGCACAGTCAAAACTTTCAACCCCTGGGACGTGTCACAACAATGGTTTGGTGATTTTAAACTGTGCACAGGACCCTTTAATGTCCTGGGAGTGGATTTTTTGCGGAGAGGTTCAGGAGGCCACAACTGGAACTCCAGGATAGAGAAAGCGAGGAGGAAAATGGGGTTGTGGACCAAGTTAAAATTGACCTTGGTGGGCAAAATCTTAGTATTAAAAGTGGACATACTGCCTCTTTTTGTCTACTTGGTGTACGTGTATCCCTTGCCGCCAAGATATAGACGGCTCCTGGTCGGCGAAGTCTTCCGTTTTGTATGGGGTGGCAGGTATGAGTATGTCAAACGTGTAGATATGGTCCGGAGGCTGGAGCAGGGGGGCAGGGAAGTTCCAGACTTTCCAATGAAGCTAGATTGTATTTATGTTTCCAACTTGTGTCTAGCATTGGTTTCCCCTACAGAACATGCATACCAGTACTTCGTACGCTTTTGGTTTGCACAGTATATGACATTTTTGACAACATGGTCCAACTCAGTGCCACATGGAAGTGATTTGCCCTGGTATTAGACGCGCTAAAGTTTGGGTGGCAAAGTACTGGGACAGGCAGGACGCAACAATATTTTTGAGTCACAAAAGGTTATACCAACGACTAATAGAGACATCTAAACCCCCTCCTGAGCAGAAAAAGAAAGCAGACGTGTGGACCAGGATCCAGCCACGGGGCCTGGATCACAGACTTATTAACCTCAACTGGAAGGTGGTATGGGGTAGACTGCCTGTGAGAGAGGTGCTTTACAAGCATAAATTGACAAAGACCTACACATGTCCACGAGAAGGGTGTAAGGCCACGGAGTCAATAAGACATGTTTATGGATTGTGTCTTTGTACAAAAGGTTTGGATGAAATGTCAGCGATTTTTTTATCTTTTAGAGTCACGACATCAGTTGTTTTGTATGGGATTAAGGGGGGGGCAAGAAGGGCAGTCTTCAGTTTCTGTTATGGCTGTTAATAAGCTTAGTTAAATCAGAAGTGTGGGAGGCACGGGATATTTTAATAAAAAAGGGGAAAGAAAGGTCAGCACAAGGTGTTTATCAGAAGGTGCTGTATGACATTAAAGGGCGCATACAGAGGGACATGCAAAGATGGGGATACCATGCAGCACGGGAAAGGTGGAAGGGTTTGGTTTTGCTTTAACGTTTTTCATGGGTATGTTGTGTTGTTTTTGATTTTGTGAATAATGTATATGGACGGTTTTGTTTTTTTGTCTTTTCCGTTATGATTAATTTGTACCCTGTTTTTCTATTTTTGCATTAAAAACAACAAAAAAAATCTGTTCTTATCAGTTTAATATCTGATACGTCCCCCATCAGGGGACCACATATTAAACGGATTTTTGGAACAGGGAGCTGGATCAGGAGCTTGCTCCGTCCTCTCCACGCATCGGCCCGGTATTGCAGCGCCTCCGGGAGCGGTGCACCACCTTCTCTCAGCGGTGAAAAGACAGCCGTAGCTAGCAAGCAAGCAAGGGAGGTGGACTGGAGCTCCTTCTTCTCGGGTCTCGACTCTCGTTCATCTGTGTGTCTCTGTCTGTCTCTCTCTCCCCCTCCATTCCCGTGCTCCCTCTGTGCACTTTCCCACGTCTCGACTCTCTCGGCAAGCAGGCCGGCCCCCTTTTCGGCTCCCGTGCGTTTTCCCTCCAAAAAACTTTTCAGCCTTTTCCCAGGGAGGCAGGCGTGGCTTGTGTGTGTGTGTGTGTGTGTGTGTGTGTGTGTGTGTGTGTGTGTGTGTGTGTGTGTGTGTGTGTGTGTGTGTGTGTCCCTGCAGGCGGGCCCTTTTCGACAGCTGGGCGTTTTCCCTCCAAAAACCTTAGTATATCCACCTTTCTTTCTTTTTTTTCGGCAGGCAGGCAGTCGTGTGTACGCGCACGTGTCCCCGTCCCTCCCTCCCGAGAGAGAGAGCTGCCCCTTGCCTCTGCCCGCAGGTGCTGGCGCTCGGCTTTCGCTTGCAGCTGGTTGGGCACAGCTGCTGCTGGTGGGAGGGGCCTAAGCTAAGGAGGCCGGGCGGCTGGCGCCCCCTGCAGCTGCGGTCGTTGTCGGGCCGTTGACAGAAGATCAAAGAGCAGGGCCCCCGCCCGGGACTGGCAGGAAGGCAGGCAAGAGAGAGGGGGAGCAGAGTCCGGCGGCAGGCCTCTGGCTGCAGGGAGGCTGGCAGCTGCGCGGGTCCCGGGCTCCAGAGGAGTCGGCCTGCGCCACTGTGCGCCAGCGGAACGCGCGTCGGTCCGTGCCTTTGGGGGCATCGCTTCTCGGCCTTTTGGCCAAGATCCAAAAGCGCGTGGCCTGACCGCGGCTGGAGGACTTGTCAAAGGACAAGAAGGGCGAAGGACAGAGAGAGCGGCAGACCCTACCTGAGGGGACATCACTACAGGGAAGGCAACAGGATCGAATCCAGGCAGAAGACACCCAGTGAAGACCGCAGAAGTCCGGAAGACCTCGAGCCACCACTGGAATCGCTCTGGGTTGAGCCCAGGGGGTGAAGGTGGGGCTCCCAGATGACGGCACTGGGTGAGTTGCCTTTCCCTTCGGCGGCCGGGCGCCCTCTGTCCCTTGAGGGGCAGATGCGGCGATACGGTGCGCTTTGTTCTTAAGCATCAAGAGGACTCAGCGGAGTGGATGGTCAGGCGAACCTTTGAGAGAAGAATTGTGTTCAGCTTGCTAGGAGTCAGGAAGGAAGATATTTTATGCATTCAGGACTTCCAGAACAGGAATCTTTACGATTTAACAGTAACCTCAGAACCAGAAGTCATCCGAGTTTGGAACAAGGTAGAATTATTGAGGGATACAGATCCCTTAGCAAAATCTGTGATCGAACCCTTGTTTGCTCGTGAACTTCGGCCAATTACTGTTCATATACTTAACGGCCACGTGCCGGAATCTGATGTTGACATTTTTTTTTAGGAGATTTGTGGACATCCAGGGTGAGGGGAAAAAGGTCATCGATGAAGAGAACGTCTGGACAGCAAAATGGCGGTATATGGCCAGGTTCCGGACCAGCCTGATGACACCCGGAGGCGTGCTGCATCCCCCATCTACCTTTAACATTGGCCCCAACAGAGGTTTCCTGGTATACCCTGGACAAGATGCGGACAAGAAGGTCACCTAGGGGTAGACTGCAAGACTGAAATTTGCAGGTGGTGCGGCCGAATCGGGCACGTGGCAATGATGTGTCGCCACGCCTTGGTGTGCAACCTGTGCGGCGAGGAAGGCCACCAGTACAGGAACTGCCCAAAGAAAGCCCGCAGCTTTGCCTCAGTCGTCTCGGGTGCGGCGGAAGCGCAAGCATGAACATCAGGAGAGCAGGGGAGGCAAGGTGAAGACCATACTCACCAAGGTGCTGGCCCAGCGGAACAGGAGGCAGGTGAGGGCACGTCGTCTCAGTTTCCGGTTCCAACTTCCCAGGTGGCTGTAGAGAAAGAGAGAGTGGAATATCAAAACCCCAACACCGATAGCCTAACATCTGTGGCACCAGACGAGGGAGCCAGAGATGAGGTATCCTCAGATGATGATTGGGCGACCATTGTGAGCAAAAAGAAGATGAAGAAGGAGAAAAAGGAGAAACGACCAAGGGAATCATCGGAAGAAGAGAACAAATGGGTTGAAGATAAAAGATCCAAGGAAGCACCGTTTTCCCCAGACGAGGACTCCATGGCGTCTGATAGTGAATCCGTGGCTCCTGAGGGATCGTCGGAGGAGGGAAGTGAGACCAGGGTAGACAAGGAAACAGAGAAAGAGGTGGACCCGGGAGAAGAAGAGAAGGTAGAACAGGAACTGGTAGAAGACGTACCCGACACCAGTATAGAACAGGGGATGGAGAGGATGGATGTTGCCATAGAGAGACCTAGCCCTCAACAAGAAGAGGAAGAAGGAGGGGGGATCCCCCCCAAATTTGTGGCACTTCTCCTGGCCCGAGCGGGCCGGGGAAGGGGCGATGGGAACAGAGCAATGCCCCCAGCCTGAGGTTTCAGACGATTCGGAAGAGAGCAGCTCCCTACCATACAGTGGTGTGTTAGGCCCAGACGGAGATTCCCTCTTCGATCCGGCCTCTCCATCGGTAGAGGGTCTCCCGAGTCCAGTTGACTATGGCCCTGAGGACCTTCTGAATCGTTTCAATTGAAGGCGTTTTTTGATTGCAGGTCTCCCCCCTCTTCCTCATGAACTGCACCATCGGCTCAGCCAATGTCAGAGGCCTGAAAAACAAGATTAAGCGCACCACGGTCTTTAATGACTTGGCTGAGAGACATTTTAGCTTCTGCTTTATTCAAGAAGCGCACTTGGGGTCGAGGAGGGATGTTCTTGAGTTTAAGAAGGATTGGCACAGAGGGGACTCGTGGTGGAGTGTTGGGGGGGTGCACTCTTCGGGTGTGGGGATTCTTAGTGGAACACCGAACTTTGTGGCCAGTGAGGCCACGTCGGTCGTTCCCGGGCGCCTCTTAGTGGTAGATGGGGTATGGGATACAAAGCGGGTCTGGCTAATTGCTGTATATGGGCCGGCAGAAAGGCGCCTTCAGGCGTCCTTTTTAAAAGAATTAGAGCCTCTTCTTTTTACCAACCGCTCTATTCTAGTGGGGGGCGATTTTAACATTGATATGAGTGATGTGCGTGGCTCGGGTGTGAATGTGTTGCGTGAGTAAATACACCAGTTCAATTTGCAGGACTGTTTCGAGGGAATTGGCCCGGCCTCGAAGGTTTATACCTGGAGTAACAGGCAGGACAGTTTCAGGCGGCTGGACTACATTTCTACCACCTTAAAAGGGGTAGTTCAGTCCAGGCGGGTTGTCCCGGTTTGGTTCTCTGATCACCTCCTGCTGTCCGCTACCGTGATCCCTGAGGTTTCCACTTTTAAAACCCAGTGCTGGAGGCTGAACGTGCAGGTTCTGTCCGAGGCAGAATACCTAGCCCGGATAGGGAGCCTGCTGGGCAGCTTCCAGAGGAAGAGGTGGAGTTTTCCCAACGGTGGTCCTTTGGTGGGAAGCCTGCAAAAAGGCAATAGCCAAGGCCTCCATAAGTTATAGCCGGCACAGGCAGTCTGTGGGCAGGGAGACTCTGGCCCGTTTATAACGGGAGCTAGAGGCGGTGTACGCAGCCTTTAATGGCGGTGGTTCCTTTGATGCGGCCAAAGCCGCGGAGATCAGAACTTGTTTAAAAGAGATCTGGTCTTCGCGGGCTAAAGACTTCCTGTTTAGGCTGAAGGGCGACCTGATTGAGAATGAAGAAAAATGCTCGTCCCGCTTCTTTGGCTCGGTCTGGGCGAGGCAGGCAAAGACCAGCTTCGAGGCCCTCCACCAGGCAGACGGCACGATGACGAGCGAGGGGCCACAGATGGTAGAGTGCACCTCAGAGTTCTATAGGTCTTTGTTTGCAGAGAAACCTGTAGACTCGAGCCGGTGGGAGAACTGGTTGACGGGCATTGGAGGGAGAACTAAGGTCGCCCCAGACCTGGAGGGGAGTCTGACTGTCACCGAGCTAAAAGCGGCAGCACCCGGCCTGCACAGGGGAACTGCCCCAGGGGTCGACGGCCTGCCCACGGACTTCTACATTGCATTTTGGGATCTGCTACAGCCAATGCTTATGGAGGTCTTTGGCGAGATACTGCAGGTAGGGGAGATGGGGACAACTATGACTATGGGTAAGGCCACAGGACCAGATAACATCTGTCCCAGAGTTCTGAGGGCCTGTGCTGATCAGCTGAGCGGAGTGCTCCAGCGACTGTTCAACCTGAGCCTGCGCTTGGAGAGAGTCCCGGTGCTCTGGAAGACATCATGCCTGGTCCCGGTACCAAAGAAAGGGCGCCCCTCTGTCCTCAACGACTACAGACCAGTTGCACTGACTTCTCACATCATGAAGACACTGGAGAGACTGGTCTTATCCCACCTGAGACCCATGGTCAGCTCATCACTGGACACCCTACAGTTTGCCTACCAGCCCAGTGTTGGTGTGGAGGATGCGATCATCTACATGCTGCAAAGGGCCTACTCACACCTGGACAGGGCTGGCAACATTGTAAGGATCATGTTTTTCGACTTCTCCAGTGCCTTCAATACCATCCAGCCCTTACTTCTAAGGAGGAAGCTGGAGGAGATGCAAGTCAATGCCTCCATGACCTCGTGGATCACTGACTACCTGACGGGCAGACCACAGTCTGTGAGACTTCAGAACTGCGTGTCTGAACTGGTAGTGAGTAACACAGGGGCACCTCAAGGGACAGTTCTTTCTCCATTCCTCTTCACCCTCTATACTTCGGACTTTAAGTACAACTCAAAGTCATGCCACCTGCAAAAGTTCTCAGATGACTCTGCAATTGTGGGATGTATCAAGGGTGAGCAGGAGGAGGAGTACAGAGGACTGGTCAGCAGCTTTGTGGAGTGGTGTGGGGTGAACCACTTGGAACTGAATGTTACAAAGACAAAGGAACTGGTGGTAGATTTCAGGAGGAAAAAGGTCAAACCTACTCCTGTCTACATCCATGGGAGTGGCGTGGAGATGGTGGACTCGTACAAGTACCTGGGAGTGCACATCGACGATAGACTGGAATGGTCTAAGAACATCGAGGCCATCTATAAGAACGGACAGAGCCGACTTTACTTCTTGAGGAGGCTCAGGTCCTTCAATGTGTGTAGTAAGATGCTACACATGTTTTATCAGTCGGTGGTAGCGAGTGCCATTTTCTACGCAGTGGTGTGCTGGGGCTCTGGGATTAGAGCAGTAGATTCCAAAAGGCTGAACAAGCTCATCAGGAGAGCGAGCTCTGTCATTGGGTCTGACCTGGACCCCTTGGAGGTAGTGGCTGAGAGGAGAATGATGTCCAAACTGGAGGCCATCATGGACAACTTCTCCCATCCCCTCTATGACAGGCTTGCAGGAATGAAGAGCACGTTCAGCAATAGACTGATTCACCCACGGTGCGACAGGGAGCGCTACAGGAGGTCATTCTTGCCGTCTGCCATAAGACTGTACAACGCATCCACCTTGCGTCTTGGCAGAGGCAACAGCGACAGTGACCTGTTTCTGGACTAAACGCATATACACATATACTGATACATCTGTTCTCTTTCTTTTTCTTTTTCCCGTTTACAACCACTTTTGTGCAATATATGCCAGGGACCTGTGCAATACATTTATATTTATATTTATATCTATGGTTACATCTATATTTATATTCATACGTGTGATACGATTTTCTGTGTACTGTTCTGTTCTAGTTTCCTCTTGTGTGTCCGGACTGTGAGTAACTCTTGTATTGTATTGTATGTATTGTACTATTAGTATATAATTCGTTACACTGTGGCTGTGTTGTGTGTGTTAAGCTGCTGTTGCACTGCAATTTCCCTCACGGGATCAATAAAGTATCTATCTATCTATGAAGGTTGGGGTGTTGTCCCTCATCTTTAAGAAAGGTGAGAAGACCGATCTGGAGAACTGGAGGCCGATTCAGTTACTTTGCACTGACTATAAGATCCTTGCGAAGGTGCTAGGTAATCGACTGAGGAAGGTTATGCCAGATCTGGTCTGCAAAGACCAGACCAGCAGTGTCAAAGGCCAGAGGATATCATCTGGAACCTCCACCTCATCAGGGACACAGTGGCATGGGTAGAAGACCGCGGACTGGCGCTCATGCTGGTCAGCCTCGACCAGAGTAAGGCCTTTGATAGGGTCCACCATGCCTTCCTCTGGGAGGTGCTGACACGGCTGGGCGTGGGCCACGCCTTCGTCAGATGGATCCAGACCCTGTATAATGGAGTGGTGTCTCGGGTGAGTATCAACGGGAGACTGGGGGCCGGAGTGCCGGTTGGGTGCGGGGTGAGGCAGGGGTGTCCCCTCTCTCCCCTACTCTACGTCCTTTACTCTGAGCCCCTCCTCCACGTGATACGTAAGGATCCTCTGATTGAGGGTGTGGTAGTCCCAGGCAGCGGGGGTGAACAGGTGAAGGTCGCGGCGTATGCCGATGACATCTTCCTGTTCCTGACGTCTGACAGGAGCATTTGCTGGGTACTTGAACTGATGGAAGAACACTCAGCCAGTACTGGGTCCCGTTTAAATAGGGACAAGTGCGCAGTCAAGTACTTCGGCAAATGGAGGGACAGGAGAGAAGACGTGGGAGGCCTTCCCCTGGAGTCGGGCCCAATAAAGATCCTGGGCATCCGTTTCCACTCGGGAGATTCCGCCAGGTTGAATTGGGAGGACAGGCTGCGGAAAGTGAACCAAAAACTTGGCATGTGGCAGGACAGGTCACTGTCCCACTCTGGTAAGGTGCTGGTTTTAAAAGTGGATGTCCTGCCAACTTTACTGTATTTGGCCAAGGTGTTTCCACTGCCATTCGGCCTAAGAAGAGACCTGGTGAGAGCCGTCTTCCGCTTCATTTGGGGCGGAGGTTACGAGTACATCGCCCGGGTGGATATGTGCAGACTGATTGAGGAAGGGGGGAGAGCTGTCCCAGATTTGCCAGCTTAGCTAGACACCTTGTTCGTGGCGGGTCTGTGTAAGACCCTCCACGAAGACCCCGACCACCTGTGTGTTTATTTCATAAGGCTGTTGCTGGCTGCAACTGTAAGGCACCTCGTGGTCTGGTCAAACAGGACACCTAGCGCGGAGCGACTGCCCCCGCACTATGGGCATGCTAGGAAGTGGCTGAGAAAGCACCCCGAAGCCAGAGAAGGGCAGGCCCTAGTAGACCACAGGGCCTTGTACAGGGCAGCGGTGGCAAGGACAGCCCACCGGTGGTTGGGGTCTCAGAAGGGGCTTGGCGGCAAATCCAACCCGCGGGCCTGGATAACTGACTCAGAGACCTGAACTGGCTCACCGTCTGGAACCGCCTGCCTGTTAGAGAGACCCTCCACAACCATGGTCTCTCTAGACACAACAGGTGTCCCCGCCCGGATTGCTCAGAACCTGAAACAGTCTTGCATGTGTTCTGGGGATGTATGTTTGCACAAAGGGTGTGGGGTCTGTGTGGGGATCTGTGCACTCGGCTGATGGGTGATTTGGTGTTGTCCAGCCACACAGTCCTCAAAGGAGTCCCGGGACTCCGAAAGTGGAACTGTGGGTTCCTAGTGTGGCTGGTAATCAGTCTCGTCAAGTTTTATCTTTGGGCTTCCCTGAAGGACCTGGTCGATCACGGAAAGGGAGATTCAGCAGACAGCATCGCCTGGAAGGTGCGGCATGACATCGCAAGACGCACCCAATGGGACGTTCAAAGATGGGGCTTCGCAGCGGCGAAAGAACGGTGGAAGGGGTTGTTTTTTTTGGGGTGATTTCTAGGGTACAGTTTGAGTTCTAGGGGTTTTGTCTGTCTGTAATTTTGTATTTTTCTAATAAAAAAAAATCTGTTCTTATCAGTTTAATATCCGATACGTCCCCCGGAGGAATTCAATAGGGCAGTCCAGGAGATTGGATTATGTCCTTTCATCCAGAGGGCTTGTAGTAGAGAGTGCGTCTGTGGTACCCTTTTGGCATTCTGATCATGACCTGGTGAGGGTTGAAATAACTGGTTTAGGCTCCAATTTTGGTAAGGGGTGTTGGAAGCTAAACACTGAGATCTTAGAAGACGGTATGGCTGTGGATTTGGAGGAAATTAACAAGCAAAAAGAGAAATTGAGAAACTTTTACGAGAACAGGGCTCGTAGATACCTTTTTAAAACCCACATAGAGAACTTACAGTTTAAAGAAACCTGTTCTTCCTTTCAGTTCCGCAGCATGAAGGAAAGGCAATGTAAGTGAGTGGTGGAAGGGTTGCAGGATAGCTTGGGTAATACTGACTGATAGGGACGGAATGCTAAGGGTTGCAACTGATTTCTATCAGGAGCTTTTTACGAAGCGTGAGACAGAAGAAGTAGCTGCCGAGCATGTTTTGGGGTCTGTGGTCTCAGTACTCACGGATGAGGAACGGGCCGGCATGGAAGGCCCCTTTACTGTAAAAGAACTGGCAGTGGCCATGAGTGAACTGAAGAGGGGTAAAGTGCCTGGCATGGGTGGCCTACCTGTGGAGTTTTATTCTGTTTTTTGGGAGGAACTAAAGGACATATTGCTTTTCGTACTGAACGAGGCCCTTGAAAAAGGTCGCCTGGGAACCTCTATGAGAACAGGACTGTGGATACTACTGTATAAAAAGGGAAAGTCTATAGACCTGAAAAATTGGAGACCCCTGACATTATTGTGCACCGACTAAGATTTTAGCGAAAGCTCTGGTGAACAGGTTGAAAAGGGTGCTCCCAACAGTTATTGGAAAAGAGCAGACATGCGGGGTTCAAAGACGGAAGATCTGCTGGTCACTGCAACTGGTAAGGGACGTGATTGCCTGGTCGCGGCAGAGAGATGTTCCCTTTATGTTGGTGAGTCTCGACTTGGAAAAAGCCTTTGACAGGGTGTCTCACGACTTCTTATGGCGGGTAATGGAACGTATGGGGTTTGGTTCTCGGTTAATTGGTTGGGTCCAGACCTTGTATAGGGAGGTGGGGAGCAAAATCCTAATAAACGGCCACGTCGGAGGTATGGTGTGGCAGGACGCGGGAGTGTGGCATGGATGCCCTCTCTCTCCACTGTTATTTGTACTGTATATTGAGGCTTATGCCCGGTTAGTATGTGCAGACCCGAAAATAGAGGGCATCATGCTGCCTGGGAGCGGTGGGGAGAGGGCCAAAATTGCCCTATACGCAGATGATATTACTCTGTTCATGGCTTCTGATGTGGACCTGCAGGGGGCGCTGAACTACCTGGCAGTTTTTGCCAAGGCGTCCGGGGCCAAACTGAATAGAGGGAAGAGTCAAATTAAATTTTTTGGCAGGTGGAGAGACAGGACGGTGTGGGGGGACTACAAGTTTGTAGGGACCGCTTGAAAATACTGGGTATCCATTTCAAAGAGGAGGACGCGGCCAACTACAACTGGCTCGAGAAACTGGAAAAGGCAAGGATGCGCCTGGGGCGGTGGAAACACAGGGGTCTGACTCATGTGGGGAAAGCCCTTATAATTAAGATTGAGGTTTTGGCGTTGTTAGGGTATCTGGCCTCAGTATACCCCATGCCTTTGAGGCTAAATAGATATTTAACAAGGGAGGTTTTTTGGTTTATTTGAATATATCGGGCGGGTGGATATGTATAGACCTATTGAGGAGGGAAGAGGGGGGGTTCCGTCTTTACCTATCAAGTTGTCTTGTCTTTTTGTATCTTCTTTGTGTGTGGCCTCGAAGATGCCTGTAGAACAGGCTGAGAGGGGTATTTGGTTTGGACAATAAGGCGCCCCATGGCGAAGACATGCCCTGGCACTACCGTCAAGCCTAACAGTGGATCAGCAAGCACACGCAGGGGCTGGAGGGCAAAATGTTGTCCAACCACAGATCTCTGTATGAGACGGTGATGGCTGAAGGCAAAGCGGACCTGGTCGGTGGGCTGCCTAAAGAAGTGTGGAGTCGGATCCAGCCCAAAGGACTGCAACACGACTTGATGGACCTAAATTGGTTTATCGCATGGCAGAGACTCCCTGTGAGAGAGATATTGCATCGACATAAACTGACTTTGCAGCCGCTTTGCCCGAGGGCGAAATGTAATAAACTGGAGTCCATTCGCCATGTATTCTGGGACTGTGATTATGCGGGGAGAATGTGGGCAAAGTGTAGCCTGCTGTTTGAGATGATTACTTTGAATTTTGTAATTACTTTAAACATGGTTTTATATGGTTTGAAGAAAAAAGCGTATTCACCGGAAACAACTTGGGTATTGTGGGTACTCATGAGTTATGTAAAGTTGGAGCTGTGGAAGGCGCGGATTGGTCTAGTTAAAAGTTCAACTCGGTGTGACGGGTTTGTATAACAGACTGTTGTACCGGATTAAATGTGAGATAATCCTAGACATTCGTAAATGAGGATATCACGCCGCAAAAGAAAGGTGGAAGGGATTGATGGTACATTGCAAGTCTTATTTTGGTTGACAGTGTTCTTTGTTTTGTTTCTTTTGTAGTGTTGTTTCTGACTTGAGTTGCATTGTCATTAGTTCTTTTTTTCTGTAAATAGTTTGTGATTTTGTCATTTTTGTAATAAAAAAAAATCTGTTCTTATCAGTTTAATATCTGATGCGTCCCCCATCAGGGGACCACATATTAAACGGATTTTTGGAACAGGGAGCTGGATCAGGGGCTTGCTCCATCCTCTCCACGCATCGGCCCGGTATTGCAGCGCCTCCGGGAGCGGTGCACCACCTTCTCTCAGCGGTGAAAAGACAGACGTAGCTAGCGAGCAAGCAAGCGAGGTGGACTGGAGCTCCTTCTTCTCGGGTCTCGTCTCTCGTCCATCTGTGTGTCTCTGTGCCTGTCTCTCTCTCCCCCTCCCTGTCTCCGTCTCTGTTCCCATACTCCCTCTGTGCACTTTCCCGCATCTTGACGCAGCAAGAGAGAGGGGGAGCAGAGTCCGGCGGAAGGCCTTTGGCTGCAGGGAGGCCGGCAGCTGCGCGGGTCCCGGGCTCCAGAGGAGTCGGCCTGGGCCACTGTGCGCCAGCGGAACGCCCGCGCGTCGGTGTGCGCCTTTGGGGGGCATCGCTTCTCGGCCTTTTGCCTAAGGTCAAGGAAAGAGGAGGGACAAGGAACACCACCTATTTGGAGTGCGGAAGGATTTCTTGGATTTTGGACCACGGACCGGATTTGGACTGCCTTTTGGATTCTGGACTGCGCTTTTCGTTTGTTTTGTTTTCACTTGGGGTGAGTAGGCTGCTTCGGCAGCCGAAAGGCTGCTTTCACGATGGCTGCGGACCCCGGGATGGCGAGGAGGGCTGGAGGGGATCCCAACCTGAAGTGGACCATCCGCTTCTACTGGAGAGCGGAGACGGAGATGCCCGGGAGAGAGGCTTTTGAAGTGGATGTACTTTTCGGGGATCTGGGAGTGGCAGTGGAGGAGATCAAATGTCTGCAGGGGAACCGGGTACAGCGGTACATGGACACCACCTTTACGGACGCCAGGATTTACCAGAGCACAGTGAGAAAGGTACTGCACGCCCAACGAGAGGGGAAACTGCGTGAGTATGTATGTACAGGGCTGCAAGGCAACAACAAGCGGTGGGTGATAGTCCATATGTTTGACCCGTTCATCCCCGATGCCAACATCACCACCTTTTTGCGGCGGTATGTGGACGTGGTGAGTGGGCCTTCGACGCTTCGGGACCGGAAGACCATATGGACGGGGAAGGCGAAGATACGAAGTCGAGCTGCGAAAGGAGCCCAGGTCCAAGGATGGCTTCGCCCACCCACTGGCCACCTTCGCAATCGGTTCAGGTAGGGGGTACCTTTTTTACTGGAACCAGCCAGAATTTTGCCGCAGATTTCGGGAGTACGGGCACCGTGAAGGGGCATGTACGACGACGGAGTGCAAGAAGTGTTACAGCCGGGACCACACAACACAGAGGTGCCCGACGAAGGAGTGCTCGCTTTGTGGTGCTACGGGGCATTTGTACTGCCAGTGCAACCGCAGAGATGCCGACTACAACAGAGCCATGTATGAGGGGGCAGCTCTGGCAGGAGAAGAACAGGTGGAGGATGACCCAAGGGAAGAGGGAGAGCTTTCTGGGAGGAAAGCAAGGAAAGGAGGAAGGCAACAGCTGGAGGCCGGACAGGGAAAGACAGGAGGACCGGAGGAGACAGACGTGCAGCCGGGAACATCAAGGGAGGCAGGAGGTGCCGGCCCAAGTTGAGCGGACATGGTGAAGGCCCCGAGGGCGGTTGAAACATCGGTGGTGATGGCGCCAATAGAGGAGGAGAGGATGACGGTCCTCGCGCCCTCGGGGATGAAGAAACAAAAGCGGCAGCGGGATGGGAAGGCGAAGAAGGCAACACAGGAGAAGAAGTAAAAGACGGCTGAAGGAGAAGAGCTGGGAGATCATAAGGAAGAGACACCAGAACATGAGAGGATGGAAGCGGAGGAGCTCCAGTCGGATACAAGTGACTCGGAGCCTGAGAGCGTCGTGGAATCTCTTCCCCCAGGACAAGGGGGTGGACCTGGCCGGGCTGCCTTCTCAGTGCCGTTGGCTGCACTGGCAGGTGACAGCCCGTACACTGGCGGTGCGCCCGACACGCCCACTCCCGTGCAGGAGTCGGACGTGAGCCCTTGGACTCCCCAACAGTATATGGAGACATCTGACAGCGGTAGCCCAGGAAGTACATCGGGGCGGAGAGCTCATCCGAGCCCGGCCCCGAAATGGGAATGGAGAATGACGGCCCCCCAGAACCACTATGACCTTCACGGTAGCAACTGCTAATGTGAGGGGTTTGAGGGCACGGGAGAAACGAGCGAAAGTCTTTCAGTACCTGTCCCGCAGGAATTTGGATTTGTGTTTTGTCCAGGAAGTCCACCTAAAGGGCCTCGACGACGTCAGGACCTTTTCGAAGGAGTGGAGGAAGGGTCCTTCTTGGTGGAGCGTCGGAGGGGTGAACTCCTCTGGCGTCGGCATCCTGTGTGGTTCGCCAGGGTTCACCGCACAAACGGTCAGCTCAGTGATCCCAGGACATCTGCTGGTAGTGGACGGGAACTGGAAAAACAGTAAGATCAGACTTATCAGTGTGTATGTCCCAGCAGACACGTCAGCAGGGCTCCTTCTTGAGAGATATACCAACAGAGAGCTGATCGTGGGCGGCGATTTCAACATCGACCTGGGGGATTCGCACAGCGAGGGAGTTCACTTGTTGAGGTCCTTAATTGCGGACTTTAGCCTGCGGGACGGGTTTGCCAACACTGCACACCACACCTGGGATGACGGAAGGGGGATTTTCAGACGCCTGGATTATGTCCTTTCTACTGCGAAGTGGAGAATCCTAAGCAGGCAGGTGATCCCCACCTGGTTCTCGGACCACCAGTTGCTCTCAGTCTCTTTCGGTATTGAGGACCCCGGTTTCCGGGCTGGCTACTGGAAATTGAACCAACAAGTTCTACAAGAGGCGAGATACCGAGAGAAGATTGTGACAGTGCTGAAGGATTTTGAGAAGAGGAGGGAACTCTTTAGCTCAGCGGTACACTGGTGGGAAGCCTGCAAAAACACCATCGCTTCGGTCACCAGAAGGTACTGTTGTATCTGGCGGAGCCTGGAGGACCGCCAGTGTACCAGACTGCAAGAAGAGCTGGAGGCACTGTACGAGCACCTGAACCAGGGGGGCACCTTCAACGGCGAGAGAATCGCACAAGTCAGAGGCCTGCTTAGAGACAAGTGGTTACAGAGAGCCAGAGACTTCCTTTTTAGGCTACAGGGAGTCTGGCGGAAAGGAGACTAACGCTGCTTGCCCCAATTCTTTGGGGCGGTGCGGCAGAAACAAGAGCGGAAGCTCTTTGAAGCCAGCCGGAGGGAAGACGGGACTGTAACCACAGACATACCCGGGATGCTGGAGTGTGCCACAAGATTCTACACAGCCCTGTTCGCGGAGAAGGAGACAGACCCCAGCATCAGGGATAGGCTTCTGGAAGGTGTGGAGAAGGTGGTAGAGGACCCCTCTACACTGGTTGGGTCGGTGTCAGGGGCAGAAATTAAGACCGCAATGCTCGGCCTGAAGAAGGGCACTGTCCCTGGCGCTGATGGCCTGCCAACCGACTTTTACCACACCTTTTGGGAACAGCTGGAGCCTTTCCTGGTGCAGGTTTTCAACGAGGCCCTGGACAAGGGCGGATTGGGGTTTAGCATGCAGACTGGCATCGTCTCCTTGCTCTACAAAGGAGGAGACAGGGCGGACCTGGGTAATTGGCAGCCTATCCAACTCCTGTGCATGTGGGGTCAATCATACGAGCGTATCAAAAGATCGGATATGTGCAGGCCCATAGAAGACGGTGGCAGGGGGATCTTGGATTTCCCAGTGAAACTGGACTGTGCTTTCACGGCCAGCCTGTGTGTGATCCTGCACGAGAGCCCGCCTCTCCTGTGTAGCCGATTTGTGAGCCTTTGGCTCACGGCGAGCATGCGTCACTTGACCGTCTGGAACAACATGACCCCAAAGGCAGAGCGACTCCCACCGTCACGCAGTGCGGTGGCTGCGGGCGCACCCGGAGGTCAAAGAAGGTATGACGACGCTGAATCATCGACTGATGTACAAAGTCATCATGACGTCAGAGTGGCCAGTGATTCCGGATGTGTCAAGAGAGATCTGGCAGCAGGCCCAACCTAAGGGCCTGGACAACAAGCTGAAGGATCTGAACTGGCTTGGAGTGTGGGGTCGTATGGCGGTGAGGGCAGTGATGCATGCTCATGGCCTGGCGAAACAGAGTCAGTGCCCAAGACATGGCTGCACAGGTGAAGAGACTGTGAATCACGTCTTACGGGAGTGCGGGTTTGCGCAGAGAGTCTGGAGCTCCAGCAAACGACTTTTTGCACAGGTTGGTCTGGATGGTCCACTGTCACTGCGCACAGTGATGAAGGGTGTACCCAGTTCCCGCAACTGGAATACGAGCTTCCTCCTGTGG
Source organism: Lepisosteus platostomus (assembly GCF_059453375.1). Classification (NCBI taxonomy): domain Eukaryota; kingdom Metazoa; phylum Chordata; class Actinopteri; order Semionotiformes; family Lepisosteidae; genus Lepisosteus; species Lepisosteus platostomus. Next base: position 2,463,213 of record NC_142625.1, read on the forward strand.
CTCCTGATCAGTATCACCAAGATCTTTGTGTGGGATGCCCGAACCGAACTGATCAGGCACGGGGTGGAGGTGTCGGTCGCCGGCATCCACAGAAGGGTGAAGACGGATATAATTCGTCGGATCAGATGGGACATCATCAGCTGGGGGTTCGCAGCCTCGAAGGAAAGGTGGAAGGGTTTGATCACATGGGTGTGAGGACATTGGCGGGTAGTATTTTTTGACTGTTTTTTGTACTATTTTATAGTACAAAAAAACGGTGGGAGGGGCCTAAGCTAAGGAGGCCGGGCGGCTGGCGCCCCCTGCGGCTGCGGTCGTTGTCGGGCCGTTGACGGAAGATCAAAGAGTAGGGCCCCCGCCCGGGACTGGCAGGAAGGCAGGCAGGCAGGCAGGCAGGCAAGAGAGAGGGGGAGCGGAGTCCGGCGGCAGGCCTTTGGCTGCAGGGAGGCCGGCAGCTGCGCGGGTCCCGGGCTCCAGAGGAGTCGGCCTGCGCCACTGTGCGCCAGCGGAACGCCCGCACGTCGGTCCGCGCCTTTGTGGGCATCGCTTCTCTGCCTTTTGGCTAAGATCAAGTGTGTGGCCTGACCGCAGCTTGCTTCTTAGTCAAGAGAAAGAGAGGAGGGATCGACGCCAGGAGTTTTTTTCTGGGTTTTTTTGTGGCGGAGCTTTCCGGCCAAAAATTTTTCTTCGAGATGGATGGAGCTTCAAGGACCCGTGAGGGACAAGTGCGGAATGCAGTGCGGTTTGTGCTACGGATGGGAGGATTGAAGACGGAGTTGGATTCTCGGGACACTTTTGAGGACGAAGTGATGCAGACAGCCTTGCAGTTAAGACCAGAAGACGTCTTTTGTCTCCAAGATTTTCCGGGTAAGAAGATTTTTGATTTATCGCTTATTTCGGAGGCTCTAGTCAGAAGAGTCTGGTCTACTGCTAATGAGAAAAAGGCTGATAAACCTTTCTCGGACTATATCATGGAACCTTTGTTTGCCCGTGAATTGAGAACATTAACTGTGGTGATGTTCAATCCATATGTACCAGAAGGAGATATTGTCTGCTTTTTAAAGCGTTTTGTGGACATACAAGGAGTGGGTGAAAAACTTATGGACAGGAAGGGGTATTGGACAGGGAAGAGGCGCTATAGGGTGCGTCTTCCGCCTAACGCACAAGCGCCTGACGGCCTTTTGCATCCCCCAGCATCTTTCTTCATTGGCGCAAATAACGGTTATTGTTATTATGGGCAGCCCGCAGTTTGTAGGAGATGTGGGAAGCCGGAGCACAACGCTGCTGATTGTCGTGAGGTGATCTGCCGGAAATGTGAAGGTGTGGGGCATTCCACCGCTAACTGCACTGAAGAAACTAGATGCAATCTGTGTGGGGGTGAGGGGCACATATTTAAGGATTGTGAACAACGGAAAAAGAGCTTTGCTGAGATTGTGCAGGGTTCGAGACCAGCCCCAGGCACCAGTACAGAAGAGCGCGGAGGTGAGGAGGAGACGGGCAGTGTGGACATGGAGGAAACAGGAGAAGCCTCAATGGCTGATACTGGAGAAGCAGCACGGGGGTGTGAACTTACCGGAGGTGAGTCAAAAGAAGTTTCATCGGGACTGGAAGTAATGAAAGAGGTTGTTGGGAAAATAAGTTGGGGAGACATGGCGGAGGAGACGGAGTCGGAACAGGTCCCAACTAAACATCAAAGCAAGAGGAAGAACATAGAGACTGGTGATGACCCAATTAGAAAGGCGGGTAGAAGCGCAGATAACATGGAGATAGAAGCCGCAAAGGATTACCTGGCGCTTGCTGGGATGGAAACACAAAGGAGCTTTTCAATTTCCATGCCTAAGTTTTAGGATGTGTTGTTGGAGTCTTCTTGTTCTCCAGGACCAAATCTGACCGTCGAGGAAACGCCTCTAGAAGAAGGGAGCAGTTTGCCCGGTGGAATGCCTGAAGAAAGAACAGAGGTATGGTTTGATGCAGGACTGCCCAGCAAATTTTTGAGACTGTGCAGATGGGACGAGAAGACGACTTCAGTTAAGTGGCCTGAATCCTTTGAAGGATCCATTTTTGAGAAAAGAGGGATCAGATTGAGGCCAGTGGTTACCGACGGGGAAGTATCCACTTTCCATTTGTACGCGGAGGACATTAGGGATGTTGCACAGCAGAGATATCGAATTACAGACCTAGTAAGAAAGTGGGTAGAAGGTGTAGAAAAAGACGAGGTCAATTTTGAGCAGAAGAAGGTTAAGAAAAAGGAAATGCTAAGAGCAAAACTAGCGGCTCCTAGGGAATTTTTGCAAGCATGCAAATTAATGGAGGGAAATGTTGTTTATCCTCCTGGTACGGAGGGTATTTGTAATATGTTGAAAGGTTTTAAGAGAGTGAGAGTAGAGGTAGAAAAATCTAGGGAGAAAGTGGGTGGTTTATTAGTGTGTGGTACATTTGAGAAAGAAGTTAAAGAAGTCTATGTATGTTTTTCTTGTTTAATGAGGGAATGGACTCAGAAGGGCTTTTGTTAAATCCTTTTAATTTACTATGTTGAAAGTTTTAACAATCAATGTCAGAGGATTGAGAGATAAAACTAAAAGAACGGCAGTGTTTAGTTATTTGAGGACTTTGGATTTTACGGTGTGTTTTTTACAGGAAGTGCATCTCAGAGATCGAAGGGATGCGGCTGCCTTTACTAATGAATGGGATAGAGGCCCTTCCAGATGGAGTGTGGGCGGGGTTCATTCTTCAGGCATTGGAGTTTTATTTGGGACCTACGATTTAGTGGTGGAAGGATGTGAGGTGGGCGTGGCTGGTAGGCTAATGAGTGTGGATGTGGTTGTGGGTGGTTTTAATTTTCGGTTTATAGGAGTGTACGCTCCAGCTGTAGTTTCTCAGAGACTTACCTTTTATGCAAACTTAGCTCCTTTTTGTTTAACCAATAGAAAGATTGTCTTAGGGGGAGATTTCAATCTTGACTTCAATGATAAAGATAACCCCGACGTAAAGTTCGTGAGTAGAATGCTAGTGCAATACGGTTTGTTTGATTGTGTTGCCAGGTTTGCGAAAGGGAAGGTCAAGCCTACGTGGAGAAACCCGCAAGGAGTGTCCAAAAGGCTGGATTACATCCTTTTCTCCAGGGACCTTATGGTAGTAAGTGCATCTGTGCAGCCCTTTTGGCACTCAGATCATGATCTGGTGTTGATTGAAATTGCTGGGGCAGGTGTTAACTTTGGTAAGGGGACCTGGAGATTGAAGACAACAAGCTTGAAGTGTTTTAGAAGATGCAGTTTACAGAAAATTGATAAGGAGTAAACTGATAGAGTGGGTAGATGAAAGAACTAAATGGTCCTCCGCCCTAAAGTGGTGGGACGTAGTTAAGAAAAGGATCCAACAAATAACGAGAAGTTACTGTAGGGAAAAGCAAGTGCAGGAAAAGAGAGAGGGTAGATTGCAGGAGCATCTAACTCTTTTATATGAGGACAGTAACAGAAGGTTATCAGTGGATTTAGAGGAGATTTGTAAACAGAAGGAGAAGTTGAAAAGTTTCTATGAGAAGAAGGCTCGTAGGTACCTCTTTAAGACACACATTGATAAACTACAGTTCTCAGAGTCCTGCTCTACTTTCCAGTTCCGTGGCATGAGGGACAGGTTACGCAGGAGAGTAGTGGAAGGCCTGTTTGATAGTGCAGGTAAATTGGTATCAGATAGGGAAGGGTTGTTATCGGTTGCAACGGATTTTTATCAGGAGCTTTTTGCGAAGCGAGAGATAGAAGAAGCAGCTGTTAGATGTGTTTTAAAGCCAGTGGCAACATTAATCACAGAGGAGGAACAATCGAGTATGGAAGGTCCTTTTACGGTGGAAGAGTTAACTACCGCCATGAGAGAGTTGAAAAAAGGTAGAGTGCCGGGCGCAGATGGCCTCCCTGTAGAATTCTATTACACCTTTTGGGACATATTGAAAGATATATTGTTATCTGTGGTGAAGGAGGTATTTGTGAAAGGGCGCTTGAGTACATCTATGAGTACAGGGATTTTGATTTTGTTGTATAAGAAGGGAAGACCTACAGATTTGAGTAATTGGAGGCCTTTGACGTTATTGGGCACCGATTACAAGATTTTGGCAAAAGTTCTTACGAATAGGCTAAAACGAGTGCTTCCTAAAGTTGTGGGTAAAGAGCAAACGTGGAGTTCAAGTTCAAACGTGGAGAAAGATTTGTTGGACTCTGCAGTTAATAAGGGACTTAGTTGCTTGGTCAAGACAAAGAGATGTGCCCTTCTTGCTGGCTAATTTAGATCTGGAAAAAGCCTTCGACCGAGTGTCTCATGACTTCCTATGGAAGGTTATGGAGCGTATGGGCTTTGGCTCTCTTTTTATAGGTTGGATTCAGACCCTCTATAGAGAAGTGGGGAGCAAAGTTTTAATAAATGGACATGTAGGGCGAATGGTATGGCAGGATTCAGGGGTGAGACAGGGATGTCCACTTTCTCCATTACTCTTTGTGTTGTATATTGAAGCATATGCTCGTCTTGTTTGTGCCGACCCTAAGGTGGAAGGTGTTTTGGTGCCTGGTAGTGGAGGGCAGAGAGCCAAGATTGCTTTATATGCAGACGATATTTCTTTGTTCATGAATTCTGACGTGGACCTGCAGGGGGCGCTGGATCATTTCGCAACCTTTACCAGGGCATCTGGGGCTAAACTCAACATGGGGAAAAGTAAAATTAAATTTTTTGGGAGGTGGAGGGATCGGGAGGACTGTGTGTGTGGCTTGCAGGTGTGTAAAGACCCTCTGAAGATTCTCGGCGTTTATTTCCAGGAAGAAGAAGCAGCTAAGTATAATTGGCTTGAAAAGTTAGAAAAAGCCAGATTACGTTTGGGTTTGTGGAAAAGTAAGGGGCTGACACATATAGGTAAAGTCCTTATAATAAAGATAGAGATATTGTCTTTGTTGGGATATTTGGCTTCAGTGTATCCCATGCCTTTGAGTTTAAACAGGTACCTGACTAAAGAGGTTTTTGGTTTTATTTGGGGTAAAAAGTATGAATACGTTAGACGGGCAGATATGTACAGACCTGTTGAGGAGGGGGGAAGAGGGGTCCCGTCTTTACCCAGTAAATTGAGGCTTCAAAAAGGCTCTTTGGACATCTGACTCATTATTTTGTTTGGTTGTGGTTTGCAAGATCGTTAAAAGGACTGTTTTGTTGGGACAATTCAGTTCCTCATGGTGCCGACATGCCCTGGCATTATAGGCACGCCAGCCGGTGGATTAGCAAAAATGCACAGGGACTGGAGGGTGAGGTGCTTTCCAATCACAGGACGCTGTTTGTGGAAGTAATGGGTAAGGATGAAGCAAGCCTGGTGGGTGGACTACCCAAAGACATCTGGAGCCGGATTCAACCAAAAGGATTGCAGCATGACCTGATGGACCTCAAATGGTTAATCGCCTGGCAAAGGCTCCCAGTGAGGGAGATTTTGTATAGACACAAACTATCTCGACAAAAATTTTGCCCGAGGATTCAATGCAAGGAGCAAGAATCGATACGTCATGTTTTTTGGGATTGTGATTTTGCCAAATGTTTGTGGAAAAAGTGTAATGTACTTTTTGACATGTTTGTGTTGAACTTTGTCATCACTGTAAATATAGTTATGTATGGCTTGAAAAAAGGTTTGTACTCTAAAGAGACAGCGTGGGTTCTTTGGTTAATAATAAGTTATGCAAAATCCGAGCTATGGAGGGCGCGGAACGGTGTGGCAAAAAACGGGGTCCAGGTAAGCGTGGTGGGTGTGTTTCGCAGATTGGAGTACAGAATTAAGTGTGAAATTGTCATAGATATAAGGAAAAGAGGATACCACGCTGCCAAAGAAAGGTGGAAGGGGTTATTGCCATATAGTATGTCTTAGTTTGGGGTTTGCTGTTGGTTTCGGTTTTTTGCTTATTTTGGATTGTGTTGTTTTCCTTGATATTAGATATGTTTTTCTTCTGTAAGTAGGATGTTTTTTTTTGTCATTTTGTAATAAAAAAAAATCTGTTCTTATCAGTTTCCTCTACCTCTACTACCCCAGGATGCCGGATTTCTGCAGCAAGTGCAGACGGTCCGGCCACAAGACAAACACATGTGACATCGTCAGATGTCACAACTGCAATGAGGACGGGCACCTGGCAAAAACCTGCCGGGCAGCCAAAAAGTGTGACGGATGCGGCGCCGAGGGACACCTCCTTCGCCAATGCAAGGTAAGCAAACCTTCGTTTGCGCAGGTGGTGGAAGCCGGCAGGCAGAAACCGGTCTCCAGACAAAGGGAGAGGGCTGAAAACAAAGAACCCGCACCTCCCCCGCTGAGACCCGAAACTGCCGAGGCCACACCCCCAGCCGCATTGGTGCCACAAGTTGGCCGCCAGGAAGAGGGACAAGATGGGCGACCGGAGGAAGGGCCCTGGATAACTCCCAGCAAAAAGGAAAAGCGCAAGCGGGAGAAGAGACCCAGAGCGGACCCACCTTCGGAAGGACAAAAAAAGAGAGTGGTAAGGGAAAACCGTTTCCTCGTCCTAGAGGAAACGGAACTTTCTTCCCTACAGGCCCAGGAACAACCGGAGGAGGTGCTTCAGGAAATGGAAACCCTCCCCCCCGAGGCCCAGGAAACGGAGTCCCACGGACAAAAGGAGGAGGAAGCCCAGGAAGAGGTAACCCCCTCCCCCGAGGCCCAGGGACAACAGGAAGAGGCATCACAGGAAGTCGGAACCCTCTCCCCCTAGGCCCAGGAACAACAGGAAGAGGCAGCCCAGGAATTGGAGCCCCCTTCCCCCGAGGCCCAGGAGAAACTGGAGGCCCCCGAAACTCCCCGAGAGAGGTAAAAAAGGAGCCTCCCCGAAGCAGTGGCGGAGAGTATCCTCGAGGACGACGAGGATTATTTCGAAGCCGCCCTGGAGCCCGGACTGATGGTAGGGCTGGACCTGTCCAGCATGTTTACTTTTCAGTCCCCAGCGAAACCTGGAGGGAGCCCAGCATATTCCCCCCAGGACCCGAACGAGAGGAGTTACATCTGGGCTAAACAGTGCCCAGATGTAGACTCCCAATTTTCTACTGTAAGTACAGAGAGGAGGATTAACTTTCACTAGTTTAATCTTGACTGTGAAACTAACCTTCCTAACAACCAACGTGAGAGGGCTGAGAGACCCGGTGAAAAGACGGGGAGTCTTTCATGATCTGGCCTCAAAGTCTTTCTCAGTTTGTTTCTTACAGGAGGTCCACCTGAAGGATGAAAGCGACAAGCTGACATTCACCAGGGAATGGACGAAGGGAGAATCATGCTGGAGCGTAGGAGGGGTCCACTCTTCTGGAGTGGGAATCCTCCTCGGAAACACAGAGATGACGCTGGTTTCCTCCTTCTCGGTGGTGCAGGGCCGGATCCTGGTCGCAGACATCGACTGGAGGGGGCAGAAGTTGAGAGCGATTAACGTCTATGCTCCGACGGAACCCTCTATCCGGAAGGAAGTGTTTGCTGACCTGGCCAGCTGCTGCACCACCAACAGACAGATGGTGCTCGGCGGGGACTTCAACGTCGACCGGGAGAAGGGGAGCGACGCTAGCTCGGCAGAGCTGGAGTCGCTACTCAAGCAGTTCTCCCTAGTAAACGGCTTCAGACGGTGCCGCCCTAACGATGCCGGAACGACCTGGAAAAACTCCCGGGGAGTGTGCAGCCGCCTGGACTACATCTTCCTGCACACGACCTGCTCCCTGGAGTCGGCGACGGTGTCCCCGGCGTGGTATTCCGACCACGAGCGCTTGACGGTGGTGGCTAACACCAGCCTGCCGGCAGTCGGTCGTGGGTACTGGAAGCTGAACCGGGAGATACTGGAGGAAGACGACTTCAGGGCACTGTTCCGGAAAGACTACGCGAGCTGGGGCGATCTGAGAGACGGCTACAGCTCTGTGGTGGAATGGTGGGAGTCGGTGAAGGACAGGACCCGAACCCTGGCGCAGACGTACTGCAGACGGAAGGCGGCCAGGGAGAGGAAGGAAGCTGCACGACTCCAGAGGCAACTCGAGGAGGAGTACAGCTCGGCTAACGGGGGAGGAGCCATCAATTCAGCCCGGGCACGGGACCTGAAGGAGAGGCTCCGCAGACTGCACATGGAGCAAGGCACAGAGGGAGCATTATGAAAATAATGAAACCTGTTCCTCCTATTTCTTCAACCAGGTCCGGGGAGCCAGAAAAAGAGGGTGATCCACAGCCTGAGACGGGGAGATGGAGAGGAAGTGCTGGACGAGAGCGACAAAGTAGAGGCGGCCACCGCTTTCTACACGGAGCTCTTTTCAGAAAAGCAGACTGAGGTGGAGGCAGGCGATGCTTTTCTGGAGGGGCTGACGGCACGAGTACCGGAGGAGGTGAGGGAGGACTTGGAGGGTCCGATCACAGCCGAGGAGCTGAAGGCGGCGCTCTTGTCCATGGAGAATGGCAAGGTGCCGGGGCCGGACGGACTCCCCAAGGAATTCTACACCTGCTTCTGGGACACCCTGGCGGCAGATCTGGTGGAAGTGGTGCAGGAGATCTTCCGCCGGGGGAAACTCGGAGACACCATGAGGGAGGGCGTCATCTCCCTGCTCTTCAAGGGAGGAGACGCCGCCGACCTCAAAAACTGGAGGCCGATCACGATGCTCTGCGTGGACGTAAAGATCCTGTCCAAGCTCCTGACCGGCAGACTGAGAACCGCCCTCCCCCACATCATCCACAGCGACCAGACGTGTGGGGTGGAGGGGCGATCCGTCAGCTGGAACCTCCAGCTGACCAGAGACGCCATCGCCTGGGCCGAGGACCGGAACGTGCCCATGATGGTGGTCAGCCTGGACCAGGAGAAAGCCTTTGACAGAGTGAACCACAGCTATCTGTTCAGGGTGCTGGAACGCTTCGGTTTCGGAGAGAGTTTCAGCCGCTGGATTCAGATTCTGTACTCTGACGTGGGCAGCAGAGTGAACGTGAACGGAAACCTGGGGGATTTCATTCCCCAGGAATCCGGAGTACGACAGGGCTGCCCCCCTTCACCCCTTCTCTATGTTCTCTTCACAGAGCCCTTAGCAGAGGCGGTGAGACGGGACCCCGTCATCGACGGCCTGGAGATACCGGGAGGCGCGGGGGAAACCCTGAAGATCTCCCAGTACGCCGACGACACGACGCTGTTCCTGAGGTCGGACAGGGGGTTGAGGAGGGCCCTGCAGGTCATGGAGCAATACTCCAGAGCCTCGGGGTCGAAGCTCAACCGCCGAAAGAGCAAACTGAAGTTCTTCGGACCCTGGAAGCACAGGACGACGGCGCCGGAGGGTCTCGAGCTCTGCACGGAGCCCCTCAGAATACTGGGGGTTTCCTTCCAGAGCCAGGACAACGAGACCAACAACTGGACTGAGAGGATCGCCAAGGTGAACGCGAAGCTGGGTCTGTGGAAAACGCGGTCGCTGTCCTACACAGGGAAAGCGATGGTGTTGAAAGCAAACGTCCTGCCGGCTTTGGTTTACCTGGCGGTGGTGTACCCGCTGCCGGCCAGACTCAGACGAGCGCTGCAAGGGATGATCTTCGGCTTCGTCTGGGGCGGCAGGTACGAGTCCATCACGAGAAACCGGATGCGTCAGCCGGTCGAGGAAGGGGGTCGAGATGTCCCACATTTCCCCCTGAAACTCGACTGCATCTTTTTCTGCAACCTCTGTCGGGCGTTGCGGGAGCCCATCGGCCACAAGTACCAGTACTTTGTCAGGCTGTGGCTCTCCATCCCGATGAGGCACTTGGTCCAGTGGTCAAACACTGGGCCCAAGGCAGAGAGGCGACCGGAGTTCTACACCCACGCTGTCAAGTGGAGCAGGAGGTACGAGGCCACGAGATAGCCAGAGCTCTGCACCAACCACAGAGCTCTGTACAAAGAGGTGAGGGGGCACCTGGTCGCCAACGAAAGGCTGCGAGTTCCCAGACAAGTCTGGGAAAGAACGCAGCCGAAAGAACTGGACAACGAACTGAAGGACCTCAACTGGATGGCCGTTCACAAGAGACTGGCCACCAGAGAGGTCCTCTACAGACACTCGATTTCCAGGAATCCGCATTGCCCCCGGGACACATGTTTCGTCGAGGAGACTCAGGAGCACGTTTTCTGGAGCTGCCCCTTCGCCAAGGCGGTGTGGGGCAGAATGGACAACATAATGCAACTCCTGGAAACGAATGCGGTGCTCAGCTACCAGTACATTCTGCTGGGGCTGGCACCTACCGGACTGGACAGGGGGACGCAGTTCCTGATGTGGCTGCTGCTGTCCCTCACAAAGAAAGGCCTGTGGGACGCGAGGAACAATCTCATCCGGCACAACAAGTGGGGAGCGAGGGAGCTGGAAGAGAGGATCCTGGCGGACCTCAGGAGGAGGATGAAGCGCGACGTTGCTAAATGGGGTTTCCCCACGGCAAAGGAGCGCTGGAAAGGCCTATGGACCCTGTACAGGGATTAATGGGTTACAGCAAGCGGTAGGGTTTGGAGGGACTCTCATAATAGCGCAAATCCGCCCACCCTTGCAAGGATTGATAACGGACAATCACCGCCGTTCCGCCGTGGTTTTAATTTGTGGAGTGTTATTGTGTGAGATGTTTTCCTTTTGAGATGTGTTTTTTTTCCGGAATAAAGTCTATTTTATAAGAAAAAAAACCCAGTACTGGAAGCTGAACACCCAGGTCCTGTCCGAGGCAGAATATTTAGCCCGGATAGCGGACCTGATGAGCAGCTTCCAGAGGAAAAGGTGGGTTTCCAACAGCGGTCCTCTGGTGGGAGGCCTGTAAGAAGGCCATCGCCAGGACCTCTGTGGGCTACTGCCGGGACAGGAAGTCTGTGGGTAGGGAGGTTCTAGCTGCCTTGCAAAAAGAGCTAGAAGCCTTATATGCGGCCTTTAATGGGGGTGCTCGACCCACTTCTTCAGCGCGGTCCGTGCACGCCAGGCAAAGACCAACTTCGAGGCGCTGCGCCGAGCCGATGGCTCGGTCACGAAGGATGGATTGGAAATGGAGGAATGCGCCTCGGAGTTTTATAGGTCCTTGTTTGAGGAAAAACCAGTGGACACGGGCAGGTGGGAGAAGTGGTTGACGGGCCTAGAGGGGGGATCTGACGGCCACCGAACTAAGGGAGACAATGGCCGGATTGCGTAGGGGAACTGCCCCCGGGGTCGACAGCCTGCCCATAGACTTTTATGTTGCCTTCTGGGACATCTTGCAGCCCATGCTCATGGAGGTCTTTGACGAGATACTACAGGTCGGGGAGATGGGGACATCAATGAGGGTGGGGGTGATGTCGCCCTTTTTGAAGATTAGGGACAAGACAGATCTGGAAAACTGGAGGCCGATCCAGTTGCTCTGCACAGACTATAAGATCTTAGCAAAGGTACTGAGCAGACGGCTAAGGAAGGTTATGCCAGATCTGGTCTGTAGAGATCAGACCTGTAGTGTGGAGGGTCGGAAAATGGAGTGGAACCTCCACGTTATCAGGGACAAGGTAGCGTGGGTGGAAGAACAGGGACTGGAGCTCATGCTGGTCAGCCTCGACCAGAGCAAGGCTTTTGACAGGGTTCACCATGCCTTCCTCTGGGAGGTGCTGACACGGCTGGGTGTGAGCCACGCTTTCATCAGGTGGGTCAAAATCCTGTACAACGGGGCAGTGTCCCGAGTTTGTATTAATGGGAGGCTGGGAGTAGGGGTTCCAGTCAGTCAAGGGGTGAGGCAGGGCTGCCCCCTGTCGCCGCTCCTCTATGTCCTGTACTCCGAGCCCCTCCTCCACGCAATCCTTAAGGACCCCCTGATCGAGGGCGTGGTAGTCCCGGGCAGTGGAGGCGAGCAGGTAAAAATCGCAGCTTATGCCGACGATATCTCCCTGTTCCTCACTTCCGAAAGGAGTATGCACCAAGTACTTGAGCTGATGGAGGATCTCTCAGCTGGCACTGGGTCTTGTTTAAACAGGGCCAAGTTTGCCATCAAGTACTTTGGCAAGTGGAAGGACAGGAGAGACGAGGTCGCGGGCCTTCCCCTGGAGCCGGGCCCATTAAAGGTCTTGGGCATCCGATTTCACTCGGGCGATCCCGCTAGATTGAATTGGGAAGAGAAGCTGCGAAAGGTAAAGCAGAGGTTGGGCATGTGGCAGGACAGGGCACTTTCTCACTCCGGGAAGGTCCTAGTAATTAAGGTGGACATCCTGCCTCTGGCCAGGGTGTTCCCTTTGCCCGCCTGCTTGAGGAAAGACCTTGTGCGAGCTATCTTCCGGTTCATCTGGGGCGCGGGTTATGAGTACATCGCCCGGGTGCACATGTATAGACCGGTAGAGGAAGGGGGAAGAGCCGTTCCAGATTTGCCGGCCAAACTGGACACCATTTTTGTGTCCGGCCTGTGTAAGATCCTGGCTGAGGACCCGGACCACCTCTGCGTCTGCTTCATTAAGCTGTGGCTAGCTGCTACGATGAGGCACCTAGTGGTCTGGTCTAATAGGACACCTTAGGCCGAAAGGCTGCCCCTGCATTATGGGCATGCTGTGAAATGGTTGAAAAAGCACCCAAAGCCAAGGAGGGGCGGGCGTCCTTAGACCACAGGGCCTTATATCGAGCAGAAGTAGCGAAAACGTCTCCGGCCGTGGTAGGGGTCTCGGAAGAGGGCTGGCGGCAAATACAGCCTGCTGGTCTCGACAACAGGCTTAAAGACCTCAATTGGCTGACCGTCTGGAATCGCTTGCCCGTTCGGGAGGTACTGCAGAGGCATGGCCTGTCGAGACAGAACCAGTGTCCCTGCCCGAACTGCTCTGAGGTCGAGACAGTCGTGCATGTGTTTTGGGAGTGCACTTTCACGCAAACGGTGTGGAATCAGTGTGAATGGTTGTTGGCACGTGTGTCTCAGGATTTTATTTTAACAAGCCAGGCAGTAGTGAGGCGAATCCCGAGACCACGTAAGTGGAATCGTGGGTTCCTCTTATGGATGGTGATCAGCCTGGTGAAATGGTATGTGTGGGTTGCACGGAGAGAATGGGTGGACCATGGGAGAGGAGATACATGTGAGAGTCTTGTATGAAAGGTTCGGCGCGACATCATGAGGAGAGTGAAATGGGACATTGCACGGTGGGGCTTCGAAGCGGTGAAAGACCGCTGGAAGGGGTTAATTTCTTTAGGGTGATTCTGGGAGGGTGTGGTTACATAAGGAAATGTAAAGGTATGTAAATTGTTTTTGCATTTTTCTAATAAAAAAAAATTATCAGTTTAATATCTGATACGTCCCCCATCGGGGGACCACATATTAAACGGATTTTGGGAACAGGGAGCTGGATCAGGAGCTTGCTCCGTCCTCTCCACGCATCGGCCCGGTATTGCAGCACCTCCAGGAGCGGTGCACCACCTTCTCTCAGCGGTGAAAAGACAGACGTAGCTAGCTAGCTAGCGAGCAAGCAAGCGAAGTGGACTGGAGCTCCTTCTTCTCCGGTCTCTTCTCTCGTCCATCTGTGTGTCTGTGTCTGTCTCTCTCTCCCCCTCCCCGTCTCCATTCCCGTGCTCCCTCTGTGCGCTTTCCCGCGTCTCGACAAGCAGGCTGGCCCCCTTTTCGGCTCCCGGGCGTTTTCCCTCCAAAAAATGTAGTTTTTTCAGCCTTTTCCGAGGGAGGCAGGCGTGGGGTGGGTGCGTGCATGCGTGCGTGCGTGCGTGCGTGCGTGCGTGCGTGCGTCCCCGTCCTCGCAGGGGGCCCCTTTCGACAGCCAGGCGTTTTCCCTCCAAAAAACTTATATCTACCTTTCTTTCTTTTTTTTCCGGCAGGCAGGCAGGCGTGTGCGTGCGCGTGCGTGTCCCCGTCCCTCCCTCCCGAGAGAGAGAGAGAGCTGCCCCTTGCCTCTGCCCGCAGGTGCTGGCGCTTGGCTTTCGCTTGCAGCTGGTTGGGCACAGCTGCTGCCGGTGGGAGGGGCCTAAGCTAAGGAGGCTGGGCGGCTGGCGCCCCCTGCAGCTGCGGTCTTTGTCGGGCGGTCATTGTTGGGCCGTTGACAGAAGATCAAAGAGCAGGGCCCCCGCCCGGGACTGGCAGGAAGGCAGGCAGGCAAGAGAGAGGGGGAGCAGAGTCCAGCGGCAGGCTGGCAGCTGCGCGGGTCCCGGGCTCCAGAGGAGTCAGCCTGCGCCGCTGTGCGCCAGCGGAATAGCCGCGGGTGAGTCCGCGCCTTTGGGGGCATCGGTTCTCGGCCTTTTGGCCAAGATCTGACGGTACGTGGCTTGACCGCGGCCTGATGTCTAGTCAAAAGTACGAGAAGGGCGGTGGCGGAGCGGAGGACTGCTTGCTGAGAGACGGCCTGCAAGGAAGGAGATGTGACCGGTGGAAGAGGAGTCCAGTGACCTGAAGGAAGAATTGCTGGGGACACCGCTGAGCCACCACTGAAATCGCTCTGGGTTGAGCCCAGGGGGTGAAGGTGGGGCTCCCAGATGACATCGGGTACTGGTAGGAGGACGTCAGGGATGGCGGCCGGACTTTCTTTGTCCCGCGAAGGACAAATGAAGGATACGGTGCGTTTTGTGCTGAAAGCAGAAGGGGATAGAGAAGGATGGATGGAAAGGAGTGTTTTTGAGAAAACCATTTTGTTCAAGATCCTGGGTGTTAAGAAAGAATGTTTTGTGCTTACAAGACTTCTACTGGAAGGGCATGTATGATATCACCCTGCATACTGGTAGTCTTTATGCCGAATTTTGGTCTAGGACTCAAAGTTTAAAAGAGCAGGCGCCCCTTGATAAGTTCTGCATTGAACCTTCTTGCCAGAGAAATGCGCACCTTGACGGTGCATATGCTTAACCCCCGCTTGCTAGAGGAGGACATTGTCACTTTCCTGAGACGGTATGTCGATGTGCAAGGGGCAGGGAGGAAAATCATTGATGCTGAAGGTTTCTGAATGGGAAAAAGATCATATGCAGTCCGTTTGAGGCCAAGGCCCGGGATAGAATGGGGACTGTTGCATCCGCCGGCCTTCTTTTCCATCGGGGCAAACCGCGGTTATTTGTATTATCATGGTCAGCCACTAATGTGCCGAAACTGTGGCGGGCATGGACATGTTCAGGCAGAATGTAAGGAGGTAGCCTGCAGGAGGTGTGGGAAGCTCGGCCACTTAGCGAAGGACTGTAACAGCACCTTGGTGTGTAATCTTTGCGGGGGTACAGGACATGTGTTCAAAGACTGTGCCAAAAGAGCTAAAAGTTTTGCAGACATCGTCAAGGGAAAAAATCTACCTGGCAAGGACGTGGGTGATATGGCGGAAAATGTCTGGCGGCAGCCTGTGGTACCCCAGGAGACAGAAGAACCTGCAGGGGGAGAAAAAGCGGTTGGATCCGTTGAAGACACGTCAGCCGGAGAGGGACAGACTGTTTCACCACCAGAGGCGGCACCTGGACTTCTAGAAGTGGACAATTGAGTGACTGAGGAAGGGAGGGTTGACCCCTTTGAGTGGTAGACAGTGGGGACTCGCACAAACAAATAGATATGAGGCTTTGTCGAGCTCCGATGAGGAAGAGGGACCCAGTACAGTGCCAGGGAAGGGGTTGGGGGAGTGTGCTTCCCTGAGTAAGGAGAATGACGGAGAAGATGTGTTGAGTGACAAGGGGAGTGAATGTGTGAGGTTAGCGGGATGATTTGGGTGAGGTAGTAGACCCCACCAGGGGGAAGACAGTCATCCTAAAGTCCCCAGAATTTAGGAAGAAGAAAAATAAGTCACAAAGGTCAAGGTTTTATGAGTCTACTGGGGAGGTTGCAAAACGGGTGAGAGAGCTCAAGTGATTAACTTATTTTTCCAGAGGAGAAGAGAAGTAAGGAAGGGATAGCCACATTATTTGAGCTAGGACCGTCCCTTCAGGGTTTCGTAGAGTGTGAGATCCGGATGCAACTCGGGTGTCGGAGAAGGAGGGGGAGGGGTTAGGTATAGCGCAGGAGGAGATAGGGGAGGGGGAAGTTGAGGGAAAAGGGGGGGAAGAAGGGTTGGTAGAACCCTCAAGACAGATAGTTGAGGAAACAAGCTTGGAGACTAATTCTCCTGAAAGCTTGTCTATTCCATCCTTTATAAATGTAAGTCCAGTCAGTTCTGTTGGGTGTCTAACTCCAGGGTCTTTTGCAGGTTTAGAGGGGAATAGTGACTTAGATAATCTTCTCAGTCCCAATGGATGACCTAGTTATTTGTACTCTTAATGTAAGAGGCCTTAGAAAGCATAGTAAAAGAATAGCTGTTTTTGACTCTTTGAAGGATTTGAAAGCGGATTTCTATTTCTTACAGGAAGTCCATGTCAAGGGCGAGGGAGACAGTAGACGTCTATTCAAAGCGTTGGGGGAGGGTATTTCAAGATGGAATTCAGGTGGTGTCCATTCTGCGGGAATTGGTATTCTTTTTGGGAATGAATGTTTCAAATTGACTGATTCTTTTACCGTTATTCCAGGCAGAGTCCTAGTGGTGGATGGGCAGATGGGAAATGAGAAACTGAGGCTAATTAATGTGTACGCTCCTGCACAAAAAAGGATGAGGAAAGATTTTTTTACAGCTCTTGAGCCTTTGTTAACAACCAACAAGAATATTATCCTGGGTGGAGATCTGAACGAGGACCTGGGTTCTAGTAAGTCGGTAGGGACAAGCAGAATTTGTTCTCTATTTTCAAATTTTGATTTGGTAGATAGTGCAACGCAGGGCGCTGGAGGGGGTAAGAGACCAACCTGGAGCAATAGCCAAGGAATAGAAAAAAGATTAGATTACTTTTATCACGGAATTTAGAAATCATTTCATCTGTGATTGTTCCTACTTGTTTTTCAGACCATGACTTAGTAAAAGTTAAGTTTAAAGGAGATAAGGTCAAGTTTGGTTCTGGTTTCTGGAAACTTAACACAGGAATTTTGATGGAGGATGATTATAAAAGTCTGATTGCCAATTGCTGGAAAAAATGGGAGGCGAGGAGGTTTGTATACAATAATACAATGGACTGGTGGGAAGATATTAAAAGAAGAATTAAAAGGGAAACGATCAGGTATTGTAGACGCAGGAAGAGAAGAGAGGGAGGGATTTTCCAACTTACAGCGCAAATTGGCAGATTTATATGAACAAAGGAGTAGTGGGATGAAAGTAGACAGGGAGGAGATTAGTAAACTTAAGAGCGAGCTGAGAACTCTATATGAGGATAAAGCTAGAATTTTTCTTTTCAAGATAAGGAACTTTTCTCTTGAGTGCAGCGAGGGTAACTTATCTAGTCTTTTTAAAATGGTTAGGAAAGACCAGAAGAAGGTATCGTTTGAAGGTATTCAAACAAACGATGGGGTGGTGGTAGTAGACGCCAGGGGAATGGTGAAGGAAGCTACCAGCTTTTACAGAGACTAAGAAAGAATCGGATTTAGAAAATAAAGATGAGATCTTGGAGATATTACAAGTTAAGATTTCAGAAGAGAATAAGGGAAAACTGGAGGGGAATTTAACCTTTGACGAAATAGAAAGAGCACTTTATAGTTTAGGGAGAAAAAGTCCCTGGAATTGACGGACTTCGAATTTTATATAACCTTTTGGTTGACCTTAGTGCCTGGGCCAATAAAAGTATTAGAGGTAAACTTTTCAACACAGGGGTCAGTGCTTTTAAACTGGTCGGAAAAAGTGAAGTTTTTAAAGGTGAAACTGGGTCGATGGAAAAACGTGCAACTGTCTTATACGGGAAAGGTAATGGTGGCTAAGCTAGATATGTTATCTGCTCTTGGCATATGTCTTTCCTCTACCCCTGTCACTCAGGAAAGAGGTGGTAAGAACTGTAACTTTATTTGGAATAAAAAGTATGGATATATTCGTCGGATGGACACGTATAGAAGAATAGAGAAAGGTGGGAGAGATGTACCCAACATCCCCCTGAAACTAGATGCTATTTTTGTTTCTAGCTTATGTAAGGCTTTACAATCCGAAGTAGTGCATAAAAGCCAATATTTTGTTAGATTTTGGTTCAATTGGATTATGCCACAACTGAGGCCGATAAACAACTCAGGGCCTAAAGCAGAAATAATACCCTGGCATTATGAACATGCTAGGAAGTGGCTGAAAAAACACCCAGAAGGGAAAAACGAGGTGGTATGTGTTCAGCAAAAAGCCCTTTATAACCTGGTTAATACAAGATCTGATAATGCCGTAATCGGGAAGAAGAAAGAGCACTGGCTCAGGGTTCAGCCAAAAGATATGGACGGTTGTTATAAAGATCTGAACTGGCTAGTAGTGTGGAATCGCCTCCCAGTCAGGGAGGTGATGTACAAGCATAAACTCACCAGAACCAAACACTGCCCATATAAGGATTGTCATACTATTGAAACATTAAGGCATGTTTTCTGGGACTGTAAAATAGCGAAAGGTGTTTGGGGTCGATGTCAACAACTTTTGAGTGTGCAACCGAAGTTTGTGTTAACCGCTGAGAAAGTTTTGTTGGCTTGGAAGGGCACGGAGCAAAAACAACGGTGGATTGGGTGCTATGGTTGCTAATTAGTATTAGAAAATATTTTCTATGGTCTGCCCGATGCGCCCAAACCAAGGACGATGTGAAGAGAAGAGATCAGGAAATATACTGGAGAGTTTGTAACAAATTGAAACTGCAAATTAAAAGAGACATTTTACGATGGACATTCCACGCAGCAAAGGATAAGTGGAAGGGTTTAATTTCTTTACTTCCTGTCTCAGATGTACATTGATTGGTTTTGCTTGTTTTCTATATAATGATTTTGGTTTATGACTGGTTTTGTATTTTCATAATAAAACACAAAAAAATCTGTTCTTATCAGTTTAATATCTGATACGTCCCCCATCGGGGGACCACATATTAAACGGATTTTGGAACAGGGAGCTGGATCAGGAGCTTGCTCCGTCCTCTCCACGCATCGGCCCGGTATTGCAGCGCCTCCGGGAGCAGTGCACCACCTTTTCTCAGCAGTGAAAAGACAGACGTAGCTAGCAAGCAAGCAAGCAAGCAAGCAAGCAAGCAAGCGAGCAAGCGAGGTGGACTGGAGCTCCTTCTCTGGTCTCATCTCTCATCCATCTGTGTGTCTGTCTGTCTTGCTCTCCCCCTCCCCGTCTCCATCCCCGTGCTCCCTCTGTGCACTTTCCTGCGTCTCGACTCTCGGCAAGCAGGCCGGCCCCCTTTTCGGCTCCCGTGCGTTTTCCCTCCAAAAAACTTTTTTCAGCCTTTTCCCAGGGAGGCAGGCGTGGCGTGGCGTGGCGTGTGTGTCCGTCCCCGCAGGCGAGCCCCTTTCGACAGCTGGGCGTTTTCCCTCCAGAAAACGTAGTATATTCTTTTTTTTCCAGCAGGCAGGCAGGCAGGCAGGCGTGTGTGTGCGCGCGTCCCCGTCCCTCCCTCCCAAGAGAGCTGCCCCTTGCCTCTGCCCGCAGGTGCTGGCGCTCGGCTTTCGCTTGCAGCTGGTTGGGCACAGCTGCTGCCGGTGGGAGGGGCCTAAGCTAAGGAGGCCGGGTGGCTGGCGCCCCCTGCGGCCGCGGTCATTGTTGGGCCGTTGACAGAAGATCAAAGAGCAGGGCCCCTGCCCGGGACTGGCAGGAAGGCAGGCAAGAGAGGGGGAGCAGAGTCTGGCGGCAGGCCCTGGCTGCAGGGAGGCCGGCAGCTGTGCGGGTCCCGGGCTCCAGAGGAGTCGGCCTGCGCCCTTGTGCGCCAGCGGAACGCACGCGCGTCGGTCCGCGCCTTTGTGGGCATTGCTTCTCGGCCTTTTGGCTAAGGTCAGGGGTCGAGGGAGGGAGAATATTGAGAGGACAACACTCTTTTACCAAGGACACGGTTGGATTGCTTCGTTTTGGACCCCGGACTGTTTTTTGGATTTGCGCTTGGATTTTGGACCTTTGGACTTTGCTTTTCACTTGGGATAGCGCTGCACTCCACAAGCAGGCGGCGGGGAGATGTGCACAAGCGAAGGCGGATGGAAAAATGTGTGAGTACGAGAGTGGGGCCTGCAAGGCGACAACAAAAGGTGGGTGGTCGTCCATATGTTCAACCCGTTCGTGACAATCTTTGTACGTGGAGGTGCGGAAGGGCCCAGGTACCATCCACAGTCTGGACCGGGAAGCGCCGATATGAGGTCGAACTACGGCGGGATGACAGGACAAAGGACGGCTTCACCCACCCCCCGGGTACTTTCTCCATTGGATCAGGCAAGGGGTACCTTTATTACTGGGACCAGCCGGAGTTTTGCAGGAAGTGCCGAGGCTTTGGACACCACGAGGGGACGTGCACTGTCGAAGAGTGTGGGAAGTGTCACCGCCCGGGCCACTCCACACGGGAATGCCCAGTGAAGGAGTGCTCCCTGTGTGTTGTTCCAGCAGTGTAACCAGAGAGGCAAGAACCTGGTGAGAGACATCCAAGCCTGGGTACAGCGGCCAGAGGAGGTCGTCGAGGAGGAGGAAGACCAACCGGAGGGCGGCAGGGCCAACAGAAAAGGGGGGAAGCAACGGGAGAAGAGACAGGAGGAGGAAGGGAGGCAGGAAGAAGGACAAGCGGGAGAAGAAGAGGCGCGAGAAACCCCAGCTGGGCAGATGTGGTGAAGGGGACATGGCAACCAGTGGTAGAAGTAACACCTGCAGCGTCGGGACCGGTGGGAGAGGCGGAGGGGGCAACAACTCACCCCCCTAGGGAAGAAATTGCACAAGCGTACTCAAGTTGGGAGATGGCAGAAGGAGACACAGGAGAAGAAAAAGAAGACTGATGAAGGAGGAGACGAAGGAGAAAACCAGGAGGAGGTAACAGGCCTGGAAAAGATGGAGGAGGAGACGCTCCAGTCAGCTTCGAGTGACTCCAAGCCTGACGACACCGAGGACTCTCTGCCTCTCAGACAGGGGTCCGGACCAGCAATCTGCCCCACCTTCTCGGTGGCGCAGGACATGGACGATGGCAGCCCGATAGTCAACTGCCAGCCCGGCATGCTTACCCCCGAACAGGTTTACCCGTTCAGCCCCCTGGGGTCGATCCTCCTTATGGAGACCTCGGACAGCGACACCTCGGCAAGTACAGCAGGGGTAGCGAGCTCACCTGAGCCCAGCCAGGGAGAGGAAATGGAGAGTGACAGACCCCTCTTAGATCCATCATGACCCTCGTGGTGGCAACAGCCAATGTGAGGAGTTTGAGGAAGAAGTACAAGGTTTTTTCATACCTTTCCTCCAAGAAGTTCATCTCAAGGACCTCGACGACGTGAGGACCCTTCAGAAGGCGTGGAGGAAGGGTCCTTCGTGGTGGAGCGTTGGAGGGGTGAACTCTGCTGGTGTGGGTATCCTACGTGGTTCGCCAAGCTTCGCCGCCCAGACGTTTAGCTCAGTGATCCCCGGACGTCTGCTGGTGGTGGATGGCACCTGGAAGGGGACAAGGATCAGACTAATCGGCGTGTACGCCCCAGCAGACAGACGCCAGCAGGGCTCCTTTTTGAGAGATCTGGAGCCCTTGCTATATACCAACAGGGAGCTGATCATGGGCGGTGACTTCAATGTCGACTTAGGAGACTCGCACGGTGAGGGAGTTAATCTGCTGAGGTCCTTGATCACAGATTTCAGATTGCGAGACGGGTTTGATAACGTTGCACACCACACCTGGGACAACGGAAGAGGGATTTTCAGACACCTCGATTATATCCTCTCTACTGTAAAGTGGAAAGTCCTAAGCAGGCAATTGACCCCTACCTGGTTCTCAGATCATCAGTTGCTGGCAGTCTCATTTGGTGTCTAGGACCCGGGCTTCCAGGCTGGATACTGGAAGCTGAACAAGCAAGTCCTACTTGAGGCAAGATACCAAAGGAAGATGGAGGCAGTGCTAAGAGACCTTGAGAAGAGGAGAGAACTTTTCAGCTCCGCGGTACACTGGTGGGAATCTTGTAAACTCACCATCGCAACGGTTACCAAAAGATATTGCTGGATCCGGCAAAGACTGGAGGAACACCAGTGTACCCAACTCCAGGAGGAGCTTGAGGCACTGTACAGCCAGCTGAACCAGGGGGGCGCCTTCGACAGTGAAAGAATTGCGTACATCAGAGGCCTGCTTAAGGACAAGTGGCTGCAGCGAGCAAAGGACTTCCTCTTCAGGTTGCAGGGAGGGAGAAGAACGATGCTCGGCCCAGTTCTTCAGCGCCGTGAGAAGACAGCAAGACCGTTGTCTTCTCGAAAACATCCGGCGCGAAGACGGGACTGCAGCCACGGATATACCCGGGATGTTGAGGTGTGCCACAGGATTCTACAAAGCCTTGTTTTCCGAGAAGGAGATAGACTCGAGCACTAAGGACAGGCTCTTGGAGTGTGTGGAGAAGGCGGTGGAAGACCTGTCCGCACTGGTCGGTCCAGTGTCAGGGGCAGAGGTCCGAACAGCAATGCTGGGTTTGAAGAAAGGCACTGTCCCTGGAGTTGACGGCCTACCGACCGAGTTTTACCGCACCTTCTGGAGTCAGCTGGAGCCTTTCCTAGTGCAGGTCTTCGAGGTTCTGAACGACGGTGGTTTGGGCCTCTCTATGAAGACCGGAGTCGTCTCCTTGATTTTCAAGGAAGGAGACAAGGTGGACCTGGGCAACTGGAGGCCGATCCAGCTCCTGTGCACGGACTACAAGATCTTGGCCAGGGTGCTGGGCAGCCGCCTGAGAACCGTAATGCTGGCTGACCAGACATGTGGCATGGCAGGAAGAAAGATCAGCTGGACGCTGCAGCTGATCCGAGACGTCATCTCCTGGGTGGAGGACAGGAGCCTGCCGCTCATGCTGGTGAGCTTAGACCAGGCGAAGGCTTTTGACCGGGTCCATCACGGGATCCTGTGGGCACTCTTAGGGAAGAAGGGTCTGCCTGACAGTTTTGTCAGGTGGATCATGACTCTGTACAATGGCGCAATATCCCGGGTATGCTTTAACGGAGCATCCCCGTAAGGTGTGGTGTGCGACAGGGCTGTCCTCTCTCCCCCCTGCTGTACGTGATTTACATCGAGCTCCTGCTGGACCAGCTAAGGACGGATCCCGGAGTGGAAGGGATCTAAATGGCAGGTGGTGGGGGCAGGAAGCCAAGATCGCCGCTTATGCGGACGACATCACGCTCTTCCTAGGCTCTGAAAGAAGCCTGGGGAGGGCGCTGGACATCGTGGAGGCCTTCTCCAGAGGCACCGGCGCCCGACTGAACCACGCCAAAAGCCTGGTTAAACTGTTCCGGACCTGGCCATGTGAACCAAGGACCTTTGGAGGACTGACTAGGACGACGGGCCCAGTGAAAGTCTTTGGGGTCCTCTTCCACACCATGGACCCTGCGGGCTTGAACTAGGAGGCCAGGTTTAGAAGGATCAATCAAAAGCTGGGCCTTTGGAAGAAGCGGTCTTTGACCTGGATAGGGAAAGCGCTGGTGCTGAAGGTAGAGATCCTGCCCCTGTTGCTCCATCTGACAGTGGTATACCCCCTACCTGCAGGAAGAAGGAAGGAACTGGTGAGGATCATCTTTGGCTTTGTTTGGGGGCACTCGTACGAGCGCATTAGAAGAACAGACATGTGCAGACCCATCACGGACTGCGGCAGAGGGATTCCAGACTTCCCGGTGAAGCTGGACTGTGTCTTCGTCGCTGGCCTGTGCGTCATCCTGCACGATAACCCGCCCCACCTGTGTGGCCAGTTTGTGAGCCTCTGGCTCTTGACGAGCATGCAACACGACCCCGAAGGCGGAGCGACTCCCACTGCATTACCGCCACGCAGTGCAGTGGCTGCGGGCACACCCGGAAGTTAAAGGAGGAACAACTGCGCTGAGCCACAGGCTCATGTACAAGACTGTTCTGACAACGGAAAGGCCAGCAATCCTGGGTGTGCCCAGAGAAATCTGGCAGCAGGCCCAACCCAAGGGCCTGGACAAGAAGTTGAAAGACTTGAATTGGCTCGGCGTGTGGGGTCGGATGGCGGTCAGGTCCGTCATGCATGCGCATGGACTATCAAGGCAGAGTCAGTGCCCAAGACAAGGCTGCACAGGTGAAGAGACTGTGAACCATGTGTTTTGGGAGTGCGGGTTCGTGCAGAGGGTGTGGAGGACCAGCAGACACCTATACGCACATGTAAGTCTGGATTCCCCATTGTCACTGCGGATGGTGATGCGAGGAGTGCCCGGTTCCCGTAATTGGAATGCTAGCTTCCTGCTGTGGCTCCTGATCAGTCTCACGAAGATCTACATGTGGGAAGCACGGAATGAGCTGATCAGGAACGGTGTGGAGGTGACCATAGCAGGGATTCTGAGGAGAGTGAAAGCGGACGTGGTCCGAAGGATTCGATGGGACATTATGCGCTGGGGATTCGCAGCCGCAAGAGAGCGATGGTAGGACTTGATCACGTGGTGTTAAAGGTGGTGGGTAGGAAACAGTCTGATTTTTGTACTGTTTTTCTAATAAAAAAAAATCTGTTCTTATCAGTTTAATATCTGATACGTCCCCCATCGGGGGACCACATATTAAACAGATTTTTGGAACAGGGAGCTGGATCAGGAGCTTGCTCCATCCTCTCCACGCATCGGCCCGGTATTGTAGCACCTCCGGGAGCGGTGCACCACCTTCTCTCAGCGGTTAAAAGACAGACGTAGCTAGTTAGTGGGCAAGCAAGTGAGGTGGACTGGAGCTCCTTCTTCTCAGGTCTCGTCTCTCGTCCATCTGAGGAGCGGAGCCTTTTTGAAGGAGCGGAGGGAGTGGAAAGCGGCGGAGGCTTCCGGCCCGGGTCATCCTCAGGAGGGCCGGGGCGACGGGCCCTGCAGCTAGGCTGGGGAGAGGGCCAAGCATCAAATGGACAATTCGTTTCGGATGGAGGAAGGACACCGACATGCCTGGTCAGGAGCTGTTTGTGGAGCGCATGTTGATGAAGACCCTGGAGGTAACACCCCTTGAGGTCCTATGTGTGCAGGGGAATTGGCAGGAGAAATATTTTGATGTATCCTTTTGTGAAGAGCGATAATATAAGAAGGTGTCGGAAATTTGTGTGCAGAAACAGGATGCAGTATGTCAGAGACTTCGAGTTGCTAGGATTAGGCCAAGACGACACCCGCTGGATCATTGTTAATATGTATGATCCGTTTGTTACGGATGATGACGTTACAGCTTTCCTGGAGATGCATGTGGAATCAGCCGGTAGGCCTAAGAGGATAAATGACAGATACGGTTATTGGACAGGGAAAAGGCAGTATCAGGTGACCTTAAAAGCTAACGCGAATTATGAAGGGTTTTTCGCACCCCCCAGCATTGTTTGCCCTTGGGGAAAGCCGTGGGTACTTGTTCTATCGGGATCAGCCCCCATTCTGTAAGAAATGCCATGAAATAGGTCACCTGGAAAAATACTGCAGTACATCACGTTGCACAAGGTGTGGGGAGGAGGGCCACACAAAAAGGACTTGTAAGAAAAAGTCTGTTCTTTGTGTGGGGAGGATGATCATATGTACAGGAGTTGTCTAAGAAGAGACCTGACCTTTGTAGCGGCAATGAAGGGGAATGTAACCGATTTCATAGAAGAGGAGGAGGGTGACGAGGTTACAAATGAAGAGGAGGCTGGCTGGGAATTGGGGCGTGCAGAGGCACGAAAAATCAGAAGGAGAAATCGTAGAAGGGGAGTGGCAACCCAGGAGGTGGCAGGAGTCAGTAGAGAGTCTTGGGGCGTGGAGAGAGTGGAGAAGGATAAACCTCAGGGCGAACAGGCAGCAGGGCAGCTGGTGGAAGAGCAGTCTGGGATGCAGGTGGAGGAACAACCGGAGGAGGCTCCAGAGGATCCCGGCAGTAAGAAGCAGGGTGATGCAGAAGTGGGGAATCAGTAGGTAGACGATTTGGTGGTGAGTAGTTCAAAAGCCCCCCCAAGAGGCAGGGGGTAGAAAGTGATGAGCGTGCAATGTTGGAAGGGAACAAACCCAAAAAAAGAAAGGGCTCCGCTGGTGGAGGAAGGGGGTGGCAGTGAAGTGGAGGAGACAGGCACTTCGGAAGATCTAGGGCCTGTCTTGGAAGACCAGGTAGGTTCAGAAGGGATGGAAGGAACACTGCCACCAGGGCAGCAGGTGGAACCGTCGCAAACATATGGCATTTGCTCAGTACTGGTAAGTGGTGGACCTGACGAGAGCCCTAGTGCTTCCTGCGTTCCGCCTATCCCAGGAAGGACAGACGAGGTGGAAATGGGGCAAGAGGACGCAGGCCGGGCCGCGATGCTGGAGGAGGAGGGTATGTTTCCACATTATTTCTGGAATTAACCTGTGGCTGGAAAAGAGATGGATAGTGAGAACTTTGAAGGTCCATCATGACCCTCACACTTGCTACAACGAACGTCCGGGGTTTAAAGAGTAAAGAAAAGCGACACGCGGTCTTTGAAGAATTAGCCAAAAGAAGTTTTGATTTCTGTGTCCTCCAGGAGGCGCACTTGGTGGGAAGTAAGGACGCAGAGGTATTTCAGCAGGAATGGAAGAAGGGACGGTCTTGGTGGAGCGCAGGTGAAGTTCACTCCTCCGGGATAGGCATTCTCTGCGGTTCCCCTTTGTTCGTGCCGCACGAAGCAAGATCTATAGTTCCAGGCAGACTTTTAATAGTTGACGGTCGATGGGGAGATATACCACTGAGAATAGTGGGTGTGTATGTGCCGGCCGACAGGAGAATGCAGGGGGAATTTTTTTAAGGACTTGGAGCTAGTGCTCTACACAAATAGAAGCTTGGTGTTGGGAGGTGACTTCAATATTGATTTGGAGGGAGCACAGGGTGGTGGGACGAGTGCACTGTTGAAAATTAAAGACTTTAAATTAAGACTGGCTTGCTGGTTTTAAGCATCACACATGGGAAAACAGCCAAGGAGCCAAGGAGTTTCATACTTTGGAGTTGGAGATCCTGAGTAGAACGGTGGCGCCGACGTGGTTTTCAGACCACTTTTGGGTATCTGTGTCCTTCAAAGTTAAAAAAAAGAGGCTTCAGACACGGATATTGGAAGTTAAGCAGGTCTGTACTAGAGGACAGGGAATACAAGGTAAGAATTGGTCGCGTGTTGGGACACCTTTCTCAGATGCGTGGGAAGTTCTGGACAGCTGTAGAATGATGGGAGTACAGCAAACAAGTAATATCTAAGGTGTCAATCGACTATTGTGTTTCTAGACGGCAAGCCGAGAGGGAAGACCTGACTAGATTACAAAAGTGTTTGGAGCTCATGTATGAGGAGGCTAATTGCGGAGGAGATTTTGACCTGCGAAAGGCTAACAGGATAAGGGCATGTTTGCCCACTCAGTGGTTGCAACGAGCCAAGGATTTCCTTTTCAGACTAAGGGGTATCCAAATGGAGGAGAAGAACGAGCAATGCTCCTCACAGTTTTTCAGCCTGGTAAGGATACAACAGGAGAAAGTCTGCATCAAAAGGTTAGTGAAGAACGACGGGAAGGTGGTGGAGGACATAACTGATATGCTTGGTTGTGCTACTGAGTACTATGAAGAGCTCTTTGCAGAAAAAGAGGTGGACAAGGAAGTGCGGGGCAGGCTGATGGCTCAGGTACGTTTCCGAAGCTGTGAAAACAATGGCTTGGACAACCCGATAACGGCCAAGGAAATTAAGAACGCCATGTTGGGCCTACAGAAGGGGACAGTCCCTGGGGTAGACGGTCTACCCGTTGAATTTTACATTGTTTTCTGGAAACATTTAGTGTATTTTGTGTACAGTTTTTACAGAGATCCTTGTACTTGGCGAGATGAGCCCCTCGATGAAGACGGGTTTATTAACGCTGATCTACAAGAAGAAGGGCGATAAGGCTGACCTGGACAATTGGAGACCTCTACAGCTGTTATGTACAGACTATAAGATCCTCGCCAGGGTTTTGAGCATGAGGCTCAGGAACATCATGGCCCTTTTGGTGAAGGAAGAGCAGACATGTGCGGTGGCTGGCAGGAGGCTGGCCTGGAATCTGCAACTTATAAGGGACATACAGATGCAGCCATTCAAAATGCGCGGTAAAAACCCGCGGTACGGTAACCTACCCACAAGCCACCGCGGGGCACCGGAGCATACCGCAGGGCAAGTGATTGGCTGGCCAAAATGACCGACAGGGGCACTCGTGGTGCATTGGTTGGTAGTGCAAAGATTGAATCATTTAATGTCTTTACTGTGCACATTTTAATCCGCTTAGTTTTGAATATTTATATGGATTTTACCACTAAAGGGAAATTTTAGTAGCTGAGCATAAAAAGAAGAGGAGCATAACGCATCTGAAGGTCATAAACGATATTAATTTAAAACATTACTGTATGTATGTAAACTGTACTGTGTATGGCTGGTCTTGGTAGTTTAAAGAAAAAATACACACCAGTCTTCCATTTCTCCCTAAACATTTTAAGCATGAAAGTTTTATGAAACGGTACCCAAATATGCGATTGCTGTATAGAATGAATTTTAATTTAAAAAAAATATTTGACACGAACATTAAGCTGTTTACATCTTCCGCCTGAGAACAGTCACCCGTTGCTACCCAACGCAGAATGGTGATTGGCTGACACTATCTGACACCCCTCTGATTGGAGAAAAAAGACGTGCTGGTTTGCTATACCAGGAAGAGAATTTCTTTCAATTCTAAACGTGTATTTTAAAAGTTTAAGAAGTAAAAACCTTACAGCGTACACAGATTTCTAAACTGATCAGGATCGTTATCTTTGTCTTATGCATAATAATGTTCACCGCTCTGTCCAGCAAATTAATAATAAACTTTATTTTA
This sequence comes from Lepisosteus platostomus, assembly GCF_059453375.1. Taxonomy (NCBI): domain Eukaryota; kingdom Metazoa; phylum Chordata; class Actinopteri; order Semionotiformes; family Lepisosteidae; genus Lepisosteus; species Lepisosteus platostomus. The sequence continues at coordinate 2,491,889 of NC_142625.1, forward strand.
TATAGCGTTTTAAACGAATAAGTAATTAGATTGCTCATAAACCTAATCACTTGCTTTTTCTTTTTATTTAGGCTCAGATTACAACTATAGATCGAATTATTAATAACCATAATAACAACCAACCAACAAAAACAACCATATAAACATAATGGTGGTGCTGGACCTTCCAGTTTTATTTATTTATTTTTTAATCGCGTAACATAAACATATTACCGTATGCAAACTGTACTGTATACAATATGTACATGTATATTTAATGTCTTAACTGTGCCCGTTTAAGTATTGAATATTCATATCTAATTTTACCACTGAAGGGAAATCTTAACATAAACATACAGTATATGGCTGGTCTCGGTACTTTAAAGAAAAAAATACACACCGGTATTCCATTTCTCCCTAAACATTGTAAGCTTCGAAGTCTTTAACTAACGTGATACCGGAGTCAACAAGCATACTTTTAGAATTTGATTAAAAGGGAATATAATATGGAATCGCGTATCTCAAGAAATTAATAACGATATAATTATATTCATGTTGCAAAAGAACTGCAACGGACATAAAAACTCCCTTGCATGGTTTCATTACGACCAGAATCGGTCTTGAGATATTTTTAACTTGATTTACAGTATTTGAGAGGTATGTCTTAACACCGATACTACAGTGCTTAAGTACTGCTCACGTATATGTTTCTAGGTTTATATTATGCATTTCATACGGTCAAATTACTTTTGAGCAATAAGAAGCGAGAAACGGTATGCGTTTTACTTTCGTTTTGTGCTGGGACCCGTGGATTGATTAGAGATATCAAGTACATACAAGTCATTTTTTAAATGTTGTAGTTCGTCTTGAAAAAATGTTACGAGTACATCATCTATCAACAATTACACAGGTTCTGTTTCCATATTGCGGATTTTGGTTACGTAATATTATTTTCTAGATTTCACGTTGTGAATATGATGGGATGTCTGATGGGATGTTTCTAAAAATCCACCCTCTGTAAAACGTCTTCTCTAGTTGTCCTGCATATGTATTCGCTAATGAAGCTGTGTGTTCTGAGCCTAGATCTCTACATTTCTGTATGAACCAGCTTAGAGGGCTAAAGACAGCTTGTGTTTAAATTGAGTGTAAGGCAATTTATGCTTCTAAAGTCATGGTCAGCATTTATCTTTGTACTGTGTTGTAAACTTGTTCTGTGCCAAGTCACATTATTTTATAGCGTTTTTAAAGCGTTATCAAATACGGTGTTACTGTAGTTTACTGAGTCCCATGTCACATGGTCTGTGATTGAAACCTGTAAAACCGGTTTAATTCGTCACAGCCAGCACTCTTCAGGTGTGAGGGTCTTCTGCTCAGAATGAAACGCTAAAATGTTTGTGTATATTCTAATGGTAGTGGGGGCGGGGTGTGTTGGAATAAGTTTGGTTGAAACATTTTCTCTGAAAGCATTTTCTTCTTGTAACCGATCTTGTTACAGCATGTTACAGTTTACTATTATTAACCATATTAATTTTAAGTGCTTAATGTAAAATCTTGTAAAAATATATTTTCATTGTTCAAATATACATTAAGTCTGACTATCATATAATAAGTTAAATACAAAACTAAAGAAAAAATAGGGTTAAATATAATTCAAAATATTTTGCTAACAATGTTAACTGTTTATGAATAATAAAATGTATTAACTAAGGAGTAGGATGGCACAGTTGTTAGTATGTTTTTTGTTTTTTTTTAACCCAATCTCCGGGAAACCATTAGTACGATGGTGAATCGGAGATTCTCAACCCTTGCTGCGTACGACTGGAAAAGAATTCGTGATCGGATCAACGAAATGCTTCGTAGGAGGAGGCAGTCTTTTCCTCTTGTCTAACAGTCTGTCCACAAACAAAACATTCCTGTTAGACAAGAGGAATTGAAAAAAAAACAATGTTGTCAATGAAAACCGGTGTGTGTGTCTCTCCCTGCTGGATGTCCCTCTCACAAACTGCTGAATGAATAAAATAATTTTATTGAAAACGAGTTTGCGATTGTCTGGTCTTTAAATTCTGTAGATACGCGATTCCATATTATATTCCCTTTTAATCAAATTCTAAAAGTATGCTTGTTGACTCCGGTATCGCGTTAGTTAAAGACTTCGATGCTTAAAATGTTTAGGGAGAAATGGAATACTGGTGTGTATGTTTTCTTTAAAGTACCGAGACCAGCCATATACTGTATGTTTAAGTTCCAAAATTAATATCGTTTATGGGCTTCACACGCGTTGCAGTATGCTCAGGCACTAAGTAAAAGGAGATGCTTCGTATTGCTTGACTAATTTTAAAAACTAAGTTATAAATATAAAAATTGCAGGCGCTGCTCTGGTGCGTCGGCTCCTACACAGTGCCTGTCTGCCGTAAGCGTTACAATATACATACAGTACCCAACACTGCTTGTACCCATCTGTCATGTAAATAAAACACCTTGAATTGAATTGAATTGAGGGGAGAAGGGGGGGATACTAAAGCCAATACTGGCTCAATGGGCTTTGACGTGCTAATGCGTTAACGGTCCGGGTGTGGCAGGCTTCCAATGTCAACTCGACTCGATTAGAAGACAATGAACGTATTTTAGCCCTAAATGAATTAATAGCAAACATGGTTTACATAAAATACATTTTTCCAGGAAAGTTTATAATAATACGATCTATAGTTGAAATCTGAGCCTACTTTAAAAATAAAGGAAAAGCATTTTCAGAGAGCAATCACGCTGTGTTTATGAAGAAAAAGTGATTAGGTTTATGAGCAATCTAATTACCTATTCGCTTAAAATGCTATATAAAATAAAGTTTATTTAGAGATGAATGATCAGTGTCGCAGTTTAAATAATGTGAGTCAGGAAACTAACACAGCGCCACCGGATTTAATAACGCAATAAAAACGCTATAAAATAATGTGACACAGTACAGCACAGTACAACAATACTGACCATGACTTTAGAAGCATAAATTACCTTACACTCAATTTAAACACAAGCTGTCTTTCTGTATGAACCTCTAAGCTGGTTCATACAGAAAATGTAGAAATGCATTAGCCTGATCATGATTAAAAAACACATAATTAAACACGCGTTTGCGATTTAAATCAGAACACGATTTAAATCAATATAAATGTTTATATTGTAACGCATACTGTCCCGCCTCCATTTCTCTATAAAAATTTACTGTTGCACACACACACACAATAGAAGCAGGAACCACTGTCAGAAGGGAAGATATATTCAAAATATCGCAAATATCGATCATGTTGCGATATTTTGAAATATAAAAGTCAATTGATTGTCCATAATATCGCTTACCTATTTTTTCGAAGAAATGTTTGTTAAAATAAAAGTCCAGCACCAGCTGGATTCGAACACACAACCTACCAGTTGGAAGTCACGCACCTAGACCAGTAGGCTACAAGACAGCTCGCATGTTCAGGTAGGCGAAACAGCCTTACACAGTCCTGCCGCAGTACACGGATATAATCATACCGTTATTAAATTCTTTAGATACGCGATTCCATATTATATTCCCTTTTAATCAAATTCTAAAAGTATGCTTGTTGACTCCGGTATCACGTTAGTTAAAGACTTCGAAGCTTACAATGTTTAGGGAGAAATGGAATACCGGTGTGTATTTTTCCTTGTGATATTTTAAGCTCTAGTTGAATGATAGGTGTCGCATTTTAAATCATTTTCGTAGCTAGAAATTATGAAACGCCCTGTTAAAAGCAAGGAAGTTTTTATGCCCCGTTGAAGTAAAACAAAATGCCTGACAAAGTATGGCTTGGACAGATTCCAAGTGCTTGTACAAATGTGCTAAAGAAATTATACTTTGAGTATACAGCTTGTCCAAAGTCATCCATTATTAATACTATTAGTAATATCTTCAGTAAAGGCTTTGATGCATAAATATTTCTGATAAAGGTAGGTTGTGTACTTCTGTCCAACTGAGCAATCTTGCTTTCATAATATATACCAACATTTTAATGACTGATGATTAACATGCTGTAATACACAGTTCAAAATTAAAGGCTCAAATGCTGTACATGAGAGGTTAAGCTCCCCCTGGCAGTTTTACAAGGCGACGCCGGATAGTTAGTCACGTGACACACGTGAAATGCGTGATACCGCGTGATACTGTGACACGCCCACCGGGGTATGCCGCGAAATACCTCACCCATTTTGAATGGCTGCATCTGTAACAGAATGGGTAAGTGACAGGAGGCTGCCATTGATGATGGTGAACCTGGACCAGAACAAGGCAATTGACAGGGTCCACCACGCTGCCTTGTGGGAGATCCTAGCCACAATGGGTGTCAGCGTGCGCTTCATAGAGTGGATCCGGACCCTATACAGGAACGTGGAAACACGAGTTAACATTAACAGATGGGTAGGTAGAGCCATCCCGGTGGCGTGTGGCGTACGGCAAGGGTGCCCTTTGTCTCCCCTGCTGTATGTTCTCTACGTAGAGCCTTTTCTGGACCAGATCCGGGAAGATCCTCGAGTGGAGGGCGTTGTGGTGCCTGGAAGCAAGGGGAGACAGGTCAAGGTAATCGCCTATGCTGATGACGTTACTGTTTTTGAGCTCAGAGGTCAGCTTGCTGCATGTGCTCGATATAGTACAGGAGTATGAAGACAGACTGGGGACAAAACTGAACAGGAACAAGAGCTCCATAAAATACTGGGGCACTTGGCAGAACAAGGGAGATGCATTTGGGGGTCTGACGGTGGTGAGGGACCCGATTAAGATCCTGGGTATCTTGTTTCACCTGGAAGATGCTGCACGTCTCAACTGGGAGGGAAGGATGAAAAAGGTGACGCAAAAGTTGGGTTTGTGGCAGCACAGATCTTTGTCCTTTCTCGGGAAGGTGGTGGTTTTAAAAACTGATGTCCTGCCTCTGCTGCTCCATTTAGCAAGAATGAGGAAGGATGAGGAAGGAGCTGGTGCGTACTGTCTTTGCTTTTGTATGGGGGCAGAAGTATGAGTACGTAAAGTGCACTGACATGTACAGGCCGATAGAAGAAGGGGGAAGAGGGGTTTTGGATCTACCACTGAAGTTGGATTGTGTCTTTGTGGCCAGTCTCTGTGTGGCATTACGAGGAGACCTGATGCATGTTTGCTTTTTCTTTGTACGTCTGTGGTTTTCGCACACCATGAGACACCTGGTGCAATGGACAAATTCTACGCCCAAGGCTGAGAAGTTGCCGTGGCACTACCGGCACGCGGTGCACTGGTTAAAAGTGCACTCGGCGGTGAAGGTGGGACTTACCTCTCTGGATCACAGGCTAATGTTCCGACTACTGAGACAAGACAGCAGTGCCGCAGTAGTGGGGGTGCCTCGCGAGGTCTAGGCGCGCGCACACAGCCGAAGCATCTGGATAATAGGTTGTGTGACCTGAACTGGTTGTGTGTGTGGAATAGACTGGCCATAAGAGATTTTGTACAAACACGGCTTGACTAAGCAGAAGAGCTGTCCCCGTGAACAGTGCCACAAGGAGGAGACCGTGAAACACGTGTTTTGGGAGTGTGACTTTGTGCAACGGGTGTGGGGGGAGTCTGCACGGTGGATGCCTTCATTTTTCACTTCGGATCGTTTAACTTATGCAATGGTGTTAAGGGGTGTGGTGGGTGTTAGGAAATGGAATGAGATGTTTCTGGTGTGGCTGTTAGTTTAGTCAAAGCGTATGTATGGCAGGACAGGAATGAGTTGGTGAAGCACGGCGTGCATGGATCAGTGGGTGCTGTGGTATGGAAGGTGAGGAACGACATAGCAAACAGAGTGAAGTGGGATGTGCGGAAGTGGGGGTTTGCAGCAGCGAAAGATCGGTGGAAGGAGTTGTTTGTGTTACGGATTTGAGTCAGGATTAGGAAAGTGAGTGTGGAGTGACTGGAGTTTGAGTATTGATTAGTTTTTATATTAGAAAAAATCTGTTCTTATTAGTTTAATATCCGATACGTCCCCCATCGGGGGACCACATAAACGGATTTTTGGAACAGGGAGCTGGATCAGGAGCTTGCTCCGTCCTCTCCACGCATCGGCCCGGTATTGCAGCGCCTCCAGGAGTGGTGCACCACCTTCTCTCAGCGGTGAAAAGACAGACGTAGCTAGCTAGCGAGCAAGCAAGGGAGGTGGACTGGAGCTTCTTCTCGGGTCTCGTCTCTCGTCCATCTGTGTGTCTGTGTCTGTCTCTCTCCCCCTCCCTGTCTCCGTCTCCGTCCCCGTGCTCCCTCTGTGCACTTTCCCGCGTCTCGACTCTCTGGGCAAGCAGGCCGGCCCCCTTTTCGGCTCCTGTGCGTTTTCCCTCCAAAAAACGCAGTTTTTTCAGCCTTTTCCCAGGGAGGCAGGCGTGGCTTGTATGTGTGTCCGTCCCCATCCTTGCAGGCGGGCCCCTTTCGACAGCCAGGCCTTTTCCCTCCAAAAAAAACTTAGTATATCCACCTTTCTTTCTTTTCGGCAGGCAGGCGTGTGTGCGCGCGCCCCCGTCCCTCCCTCCCGAGAGAGAGCTGCCCCTTGCCTCTGCCCGCAGGTGCTGGCGCTCGGCTTCCGCTTGCAGCTGGTTGGGCACAGCTGCTGCCGGTGGGAGGGGCCTAAGCTAAGGAGGCTGGGCGGCTGGCGCCCCCTGCGGCTGCGGTCGTTGTCGGGCCGTTGACAGAAGATCAAAGAGCAGGGCCCCCGCCCGGGACTGGCAGGAAGGCAAGAGAGAGGGGGAGCAGAGTCTGGCGGCAGGCCTCTGGCTGCAGGGAGGCCGGCAGCTGCGCGGGTCCCGGGCTCCAGAGGAGTCGGCCTGCGCCACTGTGCGCCAGCGGAATGCCCGCGCGTCGGCCCGGGCCTTTGGGGCCATCGCTTTTCGGCCTTTTGGCACGAGCCAGGGTCGAGGGAGAGAGAGCTGAGGACACCCTCAACAAGGACAACACCTTTGGATTTCCAGTGGACTGAACCCGGATTGCTTGGACTTTGGACTTGATTTCCACATAGTGGTGAGTGGGCTGCGCTGCAGCCGAAAGGCTACGTTCCAATGATGGCTGCGGACCCCGGGGAACCGAGGAGGGCCGGGAAGGACCCCAGTGTGAGATGGACCATCCGTCTCAACTGGAAGCCGGAGACGGAGATGCCTGGGCGAGAAGAGGTAGAGGACAACATTTTGTTTGATCTTCTGGGAGTTAGTGTTGCAGATCTGAAATGTGTGCAGGGGAACCAGGCACAGAAGTTCCTTGATGTTACCTTTGTTAACGCGGATATCTACAGATGGGCAGTTAAGAAGTGCACGGAAGTAATCGAGCAGGGGAAGCTGCGCGAGTACGAGTGGTGGATTGCAGGGAGACAACAAGCGGTGGGTGGTGGTACATATGTTTGAACCTTTTATCACGGATGCCAATGTGACGACTTTACTGCGCCGGTATGTCAAGGTGCGGAGTGGGCCAAATGTCATCCAGGACACTCGGAAAGTCTGGACCGGCAAACGGAGATACGAGGTCAAACTACGACAGGACGAAAGAACATCGGACGGCTTTGCCCACCCACCGTGCACCTTCGCCATTGGCTCAGGTAGGGGGTATCTTTATTACTGGAACCAGCCGGAATTTTGCCGAAAGTGTTGCGGTTTCGGACATAGAGAGGGGACGTGCCCGAAAGTGGATTGTGGGAAGTGCGGCGCTCGGGGCATTCAACCCGGCAGTGCCCAGTGAAGGAGTGCTCCCTGTGCAGCAACACCAGGCATTTGTACCGGCAGTGCGTGAAGAGGAGCTCTGACTACAACAGGGCAATGTATGAAGGCGGAAGGCTGGCAGGGGAGGACAGTGAGGTGGAAGAGAGACCGACGAGCAGTGGAGGAGAACAGGAACAGGAGAAGGCCGAACGACATGCAGAGGAGGATAACGGGCAGCCGGGAACATCGACAGGTCAGCGAGGATGAAGGGAGCTGGGCGCAGGTAGTGAAGAAATTGTGCCGCCTGAAGGGGAGGGGAGCACCTGCAGCTCCAGTGGAGGAGAAGAAGGTGGTATCTCTGCAGGGGAAAAGGAAGAAGATGAAGAAGAGAAGTGGGGAGAAACAACAGCAGCGGGAGACCCAGGAGAAGAAGACCGCCGAGGGGGAAGATGAGGATGGGAACCAGGGAGAGTCGGAGGACCTTGAGGGGATGGAAGAGGAGCCGGAGATCCTGTCTGCCTCGGGTGACTCGGAGCATGACAGTGACGATGACTCCCTCCCCCCTGGACAGGGATCAGGACCAACAACCTTGAGCGCCTTTTCGGTGGCGCAAAATGACGGAGGACGGCAGCCCGGTGGTCACCTGCCAGCCGGACACGCCTACCCCCGAACAAGATATCGCGTACAGCCCCGTGGAAGTCGCCTACATGTCCACCGATGACACTTAGGTGAGTACAGCAGGGGCGGCAAGCTCCCCTCAGCCTCGGGGAAGAAATGGAGAGTGACGGCCCCCCACTGGAACCGCCATGACCCTCACAGCGGCATCGGTCAACGTGAGGGGTTTGAAGAAGCAGGATAAGAGAATGGCGATTTTTTAATACCCGTCTCAGAGGCACCTGGACGTGGTCTTCCTGCAAGAGGTCCACCTCAAGGACCTCAATGAGGTGAGGACCTTTCGGAGAGAGTGGAGGAAGGGTCCTTCGTGGTGGAGCGTCGGAAGGTGGTCCAGCACGTTGGCCAGGGTGCTGGGCGGCCGCCTGAGAACGGTGATGCCGGCGCTGGTGGGGGCGGACCAGACGTGGCGTGGCAGGCTGAAAGATCAGCTGGAACCTGCAGCTGATCCGGGACACCATCGCTTGGGTAGAGGATAGAGGCCTGCCGCTCATGCTGGTGAGCCTGGACCAGGCAAAGGCATTCGACCGGGTCCACCATGGGATCCTGTGGGCACTCCTGTGGAAGAAGGGTCTGCCTGACTGCTTCGTCAGGTGGATCGAAGCACTAAACAGTGGTGCGAAGTCCCAGGTATGTGTCAACGGAGCAGTAGGGAGGAGTATTCCAGTAAACTGTAGTGTGCGACAGGGCTGTCCTCTGGCACCCCAGCTGTACCTCACCTACCTTGAACTCCTGTTGGACCAATTGAGGAAGGACCCTGGAGTAACAGAAATCCAGGTGCTAGGTGGAGGTGGGCAGGAAGCCAAGATCGCCACCTACGCAGACGACATCACGCTCTTGGGGAGAAGCACTAGACATCGTGGAGGCGTTCTCCAGAGGCACTGGCGCCCAACTGAACCGCGCCAAGAGCCTGGTGAAACTGTTTGGAACCTGGCCATACGAACCTAAGATCGTCGGGGGACTACTAAGGATGACGGACCCGGTGAAAGTCCTGGGGGTCCTTTTTCACACCTCGGACCCCTCTGGCTTGAACTGGGAGGCCAGGTTCCGGAAGGTCAACCAGAAGCTGGGCCTTTGGCACCGGCATTCATTAACATGGATTGGAAAGGCGCTGGTGCTGAAGGTGGAAATCCTGCCCCTTCTGCTCCACCTGGCAGTAGTATACCCTCTACCTGCGAGAAAGAGGAAGGAGCTCACACGAGCCATTTTCACCTTTGTGTGGGGACACTCGTACGAGCGCATCCAAAGAAAGGATATGTGCAGGCCCGTCGAAGATGGTGGCAGGGGGATTCTGGACCTCCCAACAAAGCTGGACTGTGCCATCGTGGCAAGTCTGTGTCATCTTGCACAGCAACCCGCCTCACCTGTGCAGCCATTTCGTGAGCCTCTGGCTCTCAGCGCACATGCGACACCTGGCCGTCTGGACAAACGCGACCCCGAAGGCCGAGCGACTCCCGCTGCAGTAACACCACGCGGTGCAGTGGCTGCGGGCACATCCAGAGGTACGGGACGGTACAACATCTCTGAGCCATAAAGAACTGTACAATACCATCACGGCGGAGGACAGGCCAGTGATCCTGGGTGTGTCCAGGGACACCTGGCAGCAGGCCCAACCTAAGGGCCTGGACAATAAACTGAAAGACGAACTGGCTCGGGATATGGGGTCGACTGGCGGTCAGGGCGGTTATGCATGCGCACGGCCTGTCCAGGCAGAGCCAGTGCCCGAGACAAGGCTGCACAGAAGAAGAAACAGTACGTCACGTCTTCTGGGAGTGCGGGTTCGCACAGAAGGTGTGGATATCCAGCCGACACCTCTTCAAGCAGGTGGGTCTAGGTTTCCCCTTGTCACTAGCAATGGTGATTAATAGAGTGCCCGGTTCTCGAAGATGGAACACACGTTTTCTCCTCTGGTTGTTAATCAGCCTAATCAAGCTCTGTGTGTGGGATGCACGGACAGAGCTGATTAGGCATAACATCGAGACACCAGTCCCAGGCATCCTCCAGAAGGTCAAAAGGGACATCGCCAGAAGAATGCGGTGGGACATCACACGCTGGGGATTTGCAGCAGCCAAAGAACGGTGGAAGGACTTGACCACGTGGTGTTAAAAGGTGGTGGGTAGAATAAAAATTTAAGCACTGTTTTTGTATTGTTTTCTAATAAAAACAAAAAAAATCTGTTCTTATCAGTTTAATATCTGATACGTCCCCCATCGGGGGACCACATATTAAACAGATTTTTGGAACAGGGAGCTGGATCAGGAGCTTGCTCCGTCCTCTCCACGCATCGGCCCGGTATTGCAGCGCCTCCGGGAGCAGTGCACCACCTTCTCTCAGCGGTGAAAAGACAGACGTAGCTAGCAAGCAAGCGAGGTGGACTGGAGCTCCTTCTTCTCCGCTCTCGTCTCTCATCCATCTGTGTGTCTCAGTGTCTGTCTCTCTCCCCCTCCCCATCTCCGTTCCCGTGCTCCCTCTGTGCACTTTCCCGCCTCTCGACTCTCTCGGCAAGCAGGCCGGCCCCCTTTTCGGCTCCCGTGCATTTTCCCTCCAAAAAACTCCAGAAGCGTCGGCCTGCGCCGCTGCACGCCAGCCGGACGCCCGCACGCCCACCCAAGGCCGGCGTCGGGCATCGCTTCTCTGCCTTTTGGCTAAGATCAAGTATGTGGCATGACCGCAGCTTGGTCTTGGTCAGAGGGAAGTGAAGGCAATGGCAGGATTGTTTGCGGAGGAGCCATTGCGGATACTGGATTGCTGAAGGAGTATGAGCCAGCGGAATCAGCTGAGGATAATCGACTACGATGACTTCAACGGCAGGTGAGCGACCCTTTTTTATGGCAGCGGGGGATCCTCTGTCCCGAGAGGGGCAGATGAGAGACACTGCATTTTGTGCTGAAGAATTTGGCTGTCGGGACACGGTTTTTAATGCGGGATACCTTTGAGAAGGAAATTTTGTTCAAGATTTTTGGAATTAAAGCTCAAGACACGGTGTGTTTGCAGGACTTTGCAGCAAAAGGAATTTTGAATTTGACTTTGGCTTCTACGGCGATTTGTGGAAGGGTGTGGGACACGGCGATAGTGTTGAAGTGTTGAAGGATGACGAACCATTGAGTTTTTTTCTGTTGGAACCCTTGTTTGCGAGGGAAGTGCAGCCTGTGTATATTTTTTTGTATAATCCTTTTGTTCCAGAGGCAGAGATCGTATGGTTTTTAAAACTGTTTGTGGGCATCGTGAGTGCCAGGAAGATGCTAGACTCTGAGAGGTACTGGAATGGGAAACGACAATTTCTGGATCGTTTTGAGCCGAGGTTTTGGATGCTGGGGGTGTTGTACACCCTCCAGCTACTTTTTCGATAGGCCCCAATAGGGGCTTTCTGCATTATTCTGGGATGCCAGTTGGGGACAGGATCTGTGGCAAATTAGGCCATATCGCCTCCAAGTGTGGAGCGGTGGTGTGCCGGCGCTGCGGAGAATTGGGACATGTGGTTGGTGGCTATCCTAAAAGGGCCGCATGTTACTTGTGTGGGGATGCAGGACATTTGTATGGACTTGCCCGTATGCTGAAGCAACGGCGGAGCAGAGAGGAGCCTACTGCCGTCGCCGACCGGAAGGCGGTTGAGGAGCTTGACTTATCCAGAGGTGACTCTGAGGTGGTCTTGTGGTCGGATGGTCAGGAAGAGAGTGCCATGGAAGAGAAAGAACCATCTACATCTGGTGGAGCGCACGGACTGAATAGACAGGGTTTTGAGCAGGTGGACTTGTTGCCCCCGAGTAGAGTTTCGGGACTTTTGAAGGAAGGAGAAGGAGAGCCAACCAGAGGGAGGAGGAGGAGCAACTCACCGGAGGGGGAAGGAGGCCGAGGATCCCAACTACCACGGGTAGTTGCTCTGGGTTGAGCCCAGGGGGTGAAGTGGGGCTTCCGGATGGCGACGGGTGAGTGGACCCGCAACTCGGCGCCCTCTGTCCCGTGAGGGACAGTTGCGCACAGTTCGCTTTGTAGTAAAGAAGGCAGAAGACAAAGACAACTGGATGAACAGGGACAAATTTGAAAAAAGTTTTGTTTCGCACTCTTGAAATTAAACTTAAAGATATTACTAGTCTGCAAGATTTTCCAGTGAAAGGCATCTTTGACTTAACGATGGAGTCAGACAAGTTGTGAGACGGTGTGGCAGAAGGCTCAATTTGGGAAAAATTATTTTCTGATGAATGTGTTCTTGATGGAGCCTCTCTTTGCGAGAGAATTGCGGACGCTCACCGTCCACCTACAGTGCCTTGCGAAAGTATTCGGCCCCCTTGAACTTTTCAACCTTTTGCCACATTTCAGGCTTCAAACAAAGATATAATTTTTTTATTTTATGTGAAGAATCACCAACAAGTGGGACAATTGTGAAGTGGAACGAAATCTATTGGATTTTTGAAACTTTAACTAATAAAAAAATGAAAAGTGGGGCGTGCAAAATTATTCGGCCCCTTTACTTTCAGTGCAGCAAACTCACTCCAGAAGTTCAGCGAGGATCTCTGAATGATCCAATGTTGTCCTAAATGACTGATGGTGATAAATAGAATCCACCTGTGTGTAATCAAGTCTCTGTATAAATGCACCTGCTCTGTGATAGTCTCAAGGTTCTGTTGAAAGCGCAGAGAGCATCATGAAGACCAAGGAACACACCAGGCAGGTCCGTAATACTGTTGTGGAGAAGTTTAAAGCCGGATTTGGATACAAAAAGATTTCCCAAGCTTCAAACATCCCAAGGAGCACTGTGCAAGCGATCATCTTGAAATGGAAGGAGTATCAGACCACTGCAAATCTACCAAGACCTGGCCGTCCCTCTAAACTTTCAGCTCAGACAAGGAGAAGACTGATCAGAGATGCAGCCAAGAGGCCCATGATCACTCTGGATGAACTGCAGAGAACTACAGCTGAGGTGGGAGAGTCTGTTCATAGGACAACAATCAGTCTTACACTGCACAAATCTGGCCTTTATGGAAGAGTGGCAAGAAGAAAGCCATTTCTCAAAGATATCCATAAAAAGTCTCGTCTAAAGTTTGCCACAAGCCACCTGGGAGACACCCCAAACATGTGGAAGAAGGTGCTCTGGTCAGATGAAACCAAAATCGAACTTTTTGGCCACAATGCAAAACGATATGTTTGGCGTAAAAGCAACACAGCTCATCACCCTCAACACACCATCCCCACTGTCAAACATGGTGGTGGCAGCATCATGGTTTGGGCCTGCTTTTCTTCAGCAGGGACAGGGAAGATGGTTAAAATTGAGGGGAAGATGGATGCAGCCAAATACAGGACCATTCTGGATGAAAACCTGTTGGAGTCTGCAAAAGACCTGAAACTGGGACGGAGATTTATCTTCCAACAAGACAATGATCCCAAACATACAGCAAAATCTACAAAGGAATGGTTCACAAATAAACGTATCCAGGTGTTTGAATGGCCAAGTCAAAGTCCAGACCTGAATCCAATCGAGAATCTGTGGAAAGAGCTGAAAACTGCTGTTCACAAATGCTCTCCATCCAACCTCACTGAGCTCGAGCTGTTTTGCAAGGAAGAATGGGCAAGAATTTCAGTCTCTCGATGTGCAAAACTGATAGAGACATACCCCAAGCGACTTGCAGCTGTAATCGCAGCAAAAGGTGGCTCTACAAAGTATTAACGCAAGGGGGCCGAATAATTTTGCACGCCCCACTTTTCATTTTTTTATTAGTTAAAGTTTCAAAAATCCAATAGATTTCGTTCCACTTCACAATTGTGTCCCACTTGTTGGTGATTCTTCACATAAAATAAAAAATTTATATCTTTATGTTTGAAGCCTGAAATGTGGCAAAAGGTTGAAAAGTTCAAGGGGGCCGAATACTTTCGCAAGGCACTGTATTTAACACGCTGTTACCGGAACGAGACATTGTGATGTTCTTGGTCAGATTTGTGGACATACAAAGGACCAGTAGCAAAGTGGTGGATGAGGCTGGTGTCTGGACCGGGGGGAGGAGGTATTTGGTCAGACTCCGACCTAAACCGTCCAAAGACGAGGGAGTACTGCACCCTCCTGCCTACTTTAATATTGGACCAAACAGGGGCTACCTGTTTTACCCAGGTCAACCCCTGACTTGTAAAAAGTGTTTTTAGCTGGGACACATTGCCCGGGAGGTTTCTGCAGGAGGTGCAGTGCGGAGGGACACGAGGCGAAGGGCTGTGAACAGGTACCGACATGTGATTTGTGTGGGTCAGCAGCCCACGTATATCGCTTGTGTCCCAGAAAACAGAAGAGCTTTGCTGAAATTGTGAAGGCCCCTACTAAGGATCTGAGACGTGACTTACCAGGACCATCTGGCAGTCCGGTTATTTTTTACGGGACTCTGGGGAAACCTAAGGAAGGAGATAAGGGTGGACCAGGAGAAGTAGTAGAGGGGGCAGGCGGAGTGGTTGACGAACACCCAAAATCCGGGTCCTGGGCCGATATGGTCCCAGAGGGGAGACCAGAGTCCCCGAGCTGGTCTCCGGTACTAAGTAGGTCCGCGAAGAGAAAGGGAGGGAGAGTGTTGAAGGGTCCTGACCTACGTCGTGCCAGGTTTAGTACGCAAAATCGCTTCCAGGGGCTGCCTATAGAGGCTTTAGGCAGCGATTCGGATGGGGTGGAGGAAGAGAGTGGCAGGGAAGCGGTTGCATCAGGTAAATCTCTCGAGTCAGCAGTTGAAAGAGAGGAGGGTGCTGGGGGAACAACGGGGAAGCAAGGTACAAAAGGCTGGGAGGGTGACGGCAAGAGGGAGAAGGTCGGGGGAAGGACTTGAGGTGGAGGGCTGTAAACTATCTGCTATTTCAGTCACCCCCAAGGATCCTGAGAGTGATCCATCTTCCTCGGGGGAGGGAAGCCTGCAGCACTCAGGTGAGGAGGAGAGCGATTTGGCATCGGCGGAAACAGAAAACTCAGATGTTGGCCAGGAAGATGAGGCAAGGGTACAAACTCCTCATGACCCGCCATGAGTTGTATCATTTGTACGATTAATGTCAGGTGTTTGAGGAACCCAGCGAAGCGGACTGGTGTCTTTAAAGACCTTGCAAGTCGCCAGTTCGGCTTTTGTTTTTTTTACAGGAAGTTCATTTAGGGTCAGAAGGATGTGGTAGCTTTCAAGAAAGAATGGCAGAAAGGAGAGTCCTGGTGGAGCATAGGAGGGGTGCACTCTTCAGGCATCGGGATTTTATGTGGGGTGACAAATTTTGTGGGGGGAGAAGTTTGTGTGGTTGTTCCGGGGGCGTTTATTAGTAGTGGATGGGGTGTGGGACGGCTTGAAAGTGCGCCTGATAGCGGTGTATGGACCGGCTGAAAGGCGCCTTCAGGCAGACTTTATAAAAAAAAGATAGAGCCACTCCTATTTACCAACAGAGTGGTGGTGATGGGCGAAGACTTTAATGTTGACATTGGCGACACAAATAGGGCAGGGGCACGAGCCCTGAGAGAGTTGGCGAGTCATTTTAAATTGCAGGACGGCCTTAACAACTCGAGTCTGACCTCCAAACAGTTTACTTGGAGCAACGACAAGGATATCTTCAGGAGACTGGACTACCTCTTCACTACCCTAAGTGGATTGCCTACGGTAGGACAGGTTGTCCCGGTGTGGTTCTCCGACCACATGTTGCTGTCTGTCTGACCTCGGATGACCCAGGCCCCAGATCAGGTTACTGGAGGCTAAATAATACGGTGTTGTCCGAGATTGAGTACAGAAGCCGGATAATTGGTCTACTTGAGAATTTCTGCAGCCAGAGATGGAAATATCTGTCCGCTGTTAACTGGTGGGAGTCGTGTAAAAGAGCTATATTTAAGGAATTGGTTAAATATTGCCGAGACAGGAAACAGAAAGAGAGGGAGGAATTAGATTAGCTGCAACAGGATTTGCAGAACCTCTATGAGGAATTTGATCAGGGTGGCTCTTTTGACGCACCAAAAGCGGCAGAGATCAGGCTTCGGATGAAAGAGTTGTGGTTGGCGCGAGCCAACGATTTCCTGTTTAGAGTGAAGGGCAATTGGAGAGAAAAAGATGAAAAATGCTCGGCTTTGTTTTTCAGCTCGGTGCGTACTAGGCAAGCCAGAACTTTGGTGGAGGGTGTAAAACAAAGATGGTTCTGTTACCTCTGACCCAGCAGATATGGTGAGGTGCGCCTCTGATTTCTATAGGGAACTGTTCACTGGGAAACCAGTGGACACTGACTTGTGGGAGGAGTGGTTAGCGGGAATAGCGAGGAAAACTGAGGGCATGCCTGAACTGGAGGGCAAGCTGTCAGGTGAGGAACTAAGGGAAGCCATGGTGGGGATGCGGAGGGGTACGGCTCCGGGAATTTATGGCTTGCCCATTGATTTTTTTTTGTGGTGTTTTGGAACAATCTGCAGTCTATGCTCCTAGAAGTTTTCAATGAGATTTTAGAGTCAGGGGAACTAACAGGGACCATGAAAACTGGAGTCCTGTCCTTGATTTATAAGAAAGGGAACAAGGAGAACCTGGAAAACTGGAGGCCAATTCAATTACTCTGCACTGACTAAGATCTTGGCCAGAGTGCTGAGTAGACAGCTGAGGAAGGTGATGCCAGATATAGTCTGCAGGGACCAGACATGCAGCGTGGAAGGTAGGGAACTAGCCTGGAATCTCCAGCTAGTGAGAGACATCGTGGAATGGGTAGAGGAAAGGGGCCTGGAGCTCAAACTTGTAAATTTGGATCAGAGCAAAGCCTTTGAAGAGTCCGTCATCCCTTCCTCTGGGAGGTTTTAAAGAAACGAGGAATTGGCGAAACTTTTATCCGTTGGATCAGGATTTTATATTATGGGGTCGTCTCCAGGGTTTGCGTAAATGGAAGTTTGGGGATGGGGTTCGTGGTTAGTCGTGGGGTGAGGCAGGGGTGTCCCCTTTCCCCGTTACTCTTTCTATGCCTGGAACCCTTTTTGCAACAAATCCGGAGCGACCCCTGGGTGGAGGGTGGAGTAGTCCCGGGCAGCGGTGGGACACAAGCAAAGTTAATGGCTTACGAGCTAACAAATTAATAGGGTTCCTTGTGTTGGGGAAAATGAAAGTGGATTGCAGTGACGCTTTTCATGAATTTTGTGATATGATGTTTGAAAATAAAAGTTTGAGTAGTGCTTCGGAGGATTCATTTTTTTTGCATAAGGGGGCGGGTTTATGTAAACTGTCTGTTTTTGGGGGATGTAGATATGTGGGTTGGTTAGGATTTTTGAGTACTGAATATTATGATCTTATTTAGCTGTATAGTTTTTTGGTTGTCAACTGGATAGTTTTGTTTTCGGTATACTGATGTAATAGTTTGCTTTGTGTTGTGTTTTGAGGTAACGAATTCTGTTTGATTTTTGTTAATGAGGTATTGCTTTTGAGTTTAGAAAATAGTTTGTGTTAGTCTCCGTTTCAGAGACTTGTAATTTTGGATTTTTCTGTATTTTGTAAAAAAACATCTGTTCTTATCAGTTTAATATCTGATACGTCCCCCATCGGGGGACCACATATTAAACAGATTTTTGGAACAGGGAGCTAGATCAGGAGCTTGCTCCGTCCTCTCCACGCATTGGCCCGGTATTGCAGCGCCTCCGGGAACAGTGCACTACCTTCTGGACTGGCGGGAAGGCAGGCGAGCAAGCAGGCAGGCAAGAGAGGGGGGAGAGTGGAGTTTGGGCATCTTCCCAAAGGTCTAGAAGGCGATCGAAGATCCTGAAGAGTGCTTGAGCTGGTATCCCCAGGAATCCACAGTACGACAAGGCTGTCCCCTTTCATCTTTTCTCCATGTTCTCTTCACAGAACCCCTAGCAGAGGTGGTGAGACGGGACCCTTTCATCAATGGCCTGGCGATACCGGGAGGCGCGGGGGAAACCCTAAAGATCTCCCAGTACACAGACGACACGACACTGTTCCTGAGGTCGGACAGGGGGTTGAGGAGGGCAATACTCCAGAGCCTCAGGGTCTAAGCTCAACTGCCAAAAGAGCAAACTGAAGTTCTTTGGGCCCTGGAAGGTCTCGAGCTCTGCAGAGCCCCTCAAAATACTGGGGGTTCTTTTCAGAACCAGGACAACAAGACCATCAACTGGACCGAGAGGATCGCCAGGTTGAACGCAAAGCTGGATCTGTGGAAAACGTGGTCGCTGTCCTACACAGGGAAAGTGGTGTTGAAAGCAGACATCCTGCCGGCTTTGGTTTACCTGGCGGTGCCGTACCCACTGCCTGCCAGACTCAGACTAGCGCTGCAAGGGATGGTCTTCGGCTTCATCTGGGGCAGCATGTACCAGTACATCCCGAAAAACTGGATGTGCCAGCCGGTCGAGAAAGGGGGTTGAGATGTCCCACATTTCCCCCTGAAGCTCAACTGCAACCTCCGTCGGGTGCTGCGGGAGCCCATCGACCACAAGTACTAGTACTTTGTCAGGCTGTGGCTCTCCATCCCGATGTGGCACTTGGTCCAGTGGTCAAACACTGGGCCCAAGGCAGAGAGGCAACTGGAGTTCAACACCCACGCTGTCAAGTGGAGCAGGAGGTACGAGGCCACGAGACAGCCAGAGCTCTGCATCAATCACAGAGCCCTGTACAAAGAGGTGCAACTGGTTGCCGACCAAAAGCTGCAGGTTCCCAGACAAGTTTGGGAAAGGACGCAGCCCAAAGAACGTGACAACCAACTGAAGGACCTCAACTGGTTGGCCGTGCACAAGAGACTGGCTACCAGAGAGGTCCTTTACAGCCACATGCTTACCAGGAACCCGCATTGCCCCCGGGAAATGTATTGTTGAGGAGACTCAGGAGCACGTGTTCTGGAGCTGCCCCTTCACCTAAGCAGTGTTGGGCAGAATGGACAATATTACGCAATTCCTGGTACCGGGTTCGATGCTCAGTTACCAGTACATTCTGTTTGGACAGGCACCTACCGGATTGGACAAGGGGACGCAGTTCCTACTGTGGCTACTGCTGTCCCTCACGATAAAGGTCTGTGGGACGCAAGGAACACTCATCTGGCACAACAAAGTGGGGAGCGAGGGAGCTAGAGGAGAGGATCCTGGCGGACTACAGAAGGAGGATGGAGGATTAAGTGCGATGTCGCCAAATGGGGTTTCCGCACAGCGGAGGAGCACTGGTAAGGACTTTGGACCCTGTACAGTGACTAACGGACAATAGCAAGTGGTAGGGCTTGGAGGGACTCTTAGTTGCACAAATCTGTCCCCCCTTGCACAGATTGATGACTGACAATCACCACCGTACAGAATGTTTTTATTGCATGCAGTGTTTTATTTTGAGGGTGTAGCGGCAATGCTTGTTAATAAGGCAGAATTAAGCCTTGCTGTGCTTTCCTAAATGAGGCCCCATCTCTGTTCATCTCTGTGGTGCAGCCACAGAGAAACTATTCATGCAGGCTGATTTAAAGATGTTTTCTTTTGATAAGGGACAGCTCCCAAATGGGGATGCACTTAGCTAAGCCTGGCTATCATGATCAATGTTCATCCATTGGCACCTATCTGTCTAGGGAGTGCCAGATGGACATCTGGACTGCATTCCTAAGTGTCTCATATCTCACCTTGATCAACCAATCAGGGACTGGTAGGGCCGAGTAACCCGTGTGGGACTCTGATGCCCATGGAACTTTCAGCCAATGAATGAGCTGAAGTTCCTCCAGGTAAAAACAGGCATCACAGAGCTCCAGGACTATTCGGGAATTTTAAGGAGAATTCCAGGGGTGGAGACAATTCCAGGGCAGGACGGCCCAAGAGCGGAAAGGCTCCCAAGGGCAGGACATTCTCGCAGTGCGCCTCCTGACCATCCTGAGACTCAGCCCGGACAACCACGTAACGGCCAGTGTGTCCGAGTGCCAGAACTTTCCTTTGTTCTAAGAGTCTAGAGCGGAGGTTGCCAGAGAGTAACCAGAGGATCCACCCGAGGTTAGCACCAGCAGCAGGCCTCGTGAACAGGTCAGAACTGTGGACAGCTGAATCACTATTCAGAACTAGCGCTTCATCGGGAACGAACCGGTCCTCTTCCTGACCTGCTGGGACCCACAGTCATCTTTTCTCCTGTGAACTAACTCTTGTTAGTTTCAGCCAAAACTAACTAGCTGGTCTTCAGAGAGCAGCGCAGAGCATCAGCAGCGCACCGTCGCAAGCCGCACAGCACAGCCTAGCACGGAGCCAGAGAGCCCGCAGGAGATCTGAATCCCCAGAGATTGGATGAGTATTCAACTTCAATGCATTACAGCTCGAGAATTCCATTGTTATCCCAACCAGTTGATATCAATTTAATTCCTAAGAGTTGTGTACTTGTTTTGAGTATCTAATGTAGAAGTTATAACCAAGTTCATTTATGAAACGGTCTTAATGAATGATATACTGAACATATGTCCTCTTGATATATGTAACACTTTGTAACTGATTGAATATATATCTTTTGTGTTCTGATAACCCTCTCGATAAGATCTGTTAGTTTTATATGCATATTCTATGTATTAATAAATGTATCCTCATGTATTAGTACCTGTGTGTATGCGTTGTTTGAGTTACAGATGCAGCCATTCAAAATGGGTGAGGTATTTCGCGGCATACCCCGGTGGGCATGTCGCGGTATCACGCAGTTCACGTGTGTCACGTGACTAACTATCCGCCGTCGCCTTGTAAAACCGCCAGGGGGAGCTTAACCTCTCATGTACAGCATTTGAGCCTTTAATTTTGAACTGTGTATAACAGCATGTTAATCAGTCATTAAAATGTTGGTATATTTTATGAAAGCAAGATTGCTCAGTTGGACAAAAGTACACAACCTACCTTTATCAGAAATATTTATGCATCAAAGCCTTTACTGAAGATATTACTAATAGTATTAATAATGGATGACTTTGGACAAGCTGTATGCTCAAAGTATAATTTCTTTAGCACATTTGTACAAGCACTTGGAATCTGTCCAAGCCATACTTTGTCAGGCATTTTGTTTTACTTCAACGGGCATAAAAACTTCCTTGCTTTTAACAGGGCTTTCATAATTTCTAACTACGAAAATGATTTAAAATGCGACACTTATTCAACTAGAGCTTAAAATATCACAAGGATCCTCAAGAGCACAGCAAAGAGTGTATTAAAAGACACTTGTATTTATCAACACTTTCTTTTCCGTATACCAGATTTTATGGAACCACTTCAGAGGGGTGTCAGCCAGTCAGATTCCAGGAATCGGCACTTTAAAGGAAAAATACACACCGGTATTCCATTTCTCCCTAACGATTTTAAGCATCGAAGTATTTAACTAGCATGTGAAATAGCGTGTGGAAAAAATGGTAGTTTTAAGCTTTCCTGCTAATATAATATGGAATCGCGTATCTAAAGAATTCGTGTGCTGCGACAGGGCTGTGTAGGGCTGTTTCGCCTGCCTGTTCATGCGAGCTGTCTTGTAGCCTACTGGTCTAGGTGCATGACTACCAACTGGCAGGTTGTGTGTTCGAATCCAGCTGGTGCTGGACTTTTCAGTTTTATTTATTTTTTAATCGCGTAACAAACATTACCGTATGCAAACTGTACTGTATACAGTATGTATATGTATATTTAATGTCTTAACTGTGCCCGTTTAAGTATTGAATATTCATATCTAATTTTACCACTGAAGGGAAATCTTAGTAGCTGAGCATAAAAAGAATAGGAGCATACTGCAATGCGCGTGAAGTCCATAAACGATATTAATTTTGGAACTTAAACATACAGTATATGGCTGGTCTCGGTACTTTAAAGAAAACATACACACCAGTATTCCATTTCTCCCTAAACATTTTAAGCATCGAAGTCTTTAACGCGATACCGGAGTCAACAAGCATACTTTTAGAATTTGATTAAAAGGGAATATAATATGGAATCGCGTATCTCAAGAAATTAATAACGATATAATTATATTCATGTTGCAAAAGAACTGCAACGGACATAAAAACTCCCTTGCTTTTAACAGAGCGTTCCATAATTTCCAACTACGAAAATGCCAGGTGAAAGGATTTGTAAACATATTTTGTTAAAGCAAGTCAGTTTTTTCCGCAACACATAAAATACAATTTTCCAAGAAAGTTTAGCCTTTGTCACTAATCAAACCACTAAATAAAGACAAATATAGAAATCTTAAGATTTGTTTTATTTAATGTTGGTAGCAGGATGAAGTGTCAGAGTGTATATTTTGTTGCAGAGTTGCTGCAAGATGTTAACAGTGAAAAAGGCATTTAGAAATGAGTTATTTCAAGATGAAAAAGAAAACATACACGAAACATGGTTTCATTATGACCAGAATCGGTCTCGAGATATTTTTAACTTGATTTACAGTATTTGAGAGGTATGTCTTAACACCGATACTACAGTGCTTAAGTACTGCTCACGTATGTTTCTAGGTTTATATTATGCATTTCATACGGTCAAATTACTTTTGAGCAACTAATAAGCGCGAAACGGTATGCGTTTTAGTTTCGTTTTGTGCTGGGACCCATGGATTTATTAGAGATATCATGTACATACAAGTCATTTTTTAAATGTTGTAGTTCGTCTTGAAAAAATGTTACGAGTACATCATCTATCAACAATTACACAGGTTCTGTTTCCATATTGCGGATTTTGGTTACGTAATATTATTTTCTAGATTTCACGTTGTGAATATATGATTTGGGCAAACAGAGCCGCAAAGAAGTACATTGGTTGTTGTTTTTTTTGCAGTTTTATCTAGAACAAGCGATGCTTAAACCTTTGTCTGATTCTTGTGAAACTATCCACACGACAGTTACAGTACCTAGGAGTTGACTTCAGCGATGTCACTGATGGGATGTTTCTAAAAATCCATCCTCTGTAAAACGTCTTCTCTAGTTGTCCTGCATATGTATTCGCTAATGAAGCTGTGTGTTCTGAGCCTGGATCTCTACATTTCTGTATGAACCAGCTTAGAGGGCTAAAGACAGCTTGTGTTTAAATTGAGTGTAAGGCAATTTATGCTTCTAAAGTCATGGTCAGCATTTATTTTTGTACTGTGCTGTAAACTTGTTCTGTGCCTAGTCACATTATTTTATAGCGTTATCAAATCCGGTGGCGCTGTGTGTTACTGTAGTTTCCTGACTCCCATGTCACATGGTCTGTGATTGAAACCTGTAAAACCGGTTTAATTCGTCACAGCCAGCACTCTTCAGGTGTGAGGGTCTTCTGCTCAGAATGAAACGCTAAAATGTTTGTGTATATTCTAATGGTAGTGGGGGCAGGGTGTGTGGGAACAGGTTTGGTTGAAATTGCATTGGAGATCTATGTTCTTCACACCTGAAACATTTTCTCTGAAAGCATTTTCTTCGCAGTTTAACCGATTTTGTTACAGTTTACTATTATTAACCATATTAATTTTAAGTGCTTAATGTAAAATCTTGTAAAAATATATTTTCATTGTTATAATAAGTTAAATACAAAACTAAAGAAAAAATAGGGTTAAATATAATTCAAAATATTTTGCTAACAATGTTAACTGTTTATGAATAATAAAATGTATTAACTAAGGAGTAGGATGGCACAGTTGTTAGTATGTTTTTTGTTTTGTTTCTTTTTCATAAATACAACAGTAGTACCTGATGTCTCAGTGGCTTTCAAAATTAAATTATGCATGCAAACCTGTGAACTAGAAAGATAACTAAGATATCCATCCATTTATAATGGTGGCAAAGTGGTTAGCATTGCTATCTTGCAGCACTGGGGTCCTAGGTTCAATTCCTGCCATCCTGTGTGTGTGGGGTTTACATGTTCTCTCTGGGTTACATGGTTTTTCTCCATATGTGTGATATGACTCCCTCTGGCACTCCAAAACATACTGGTAAGTTAATTGGTTTATGGGAAAACTGGCCCTGGTGTGTGTGTGTGTGTGTGTGTGTGTTTGTGTCTGTCTGTCCTGTGATGGACTGGCGCTATGTCCAGGGTGTATTCTGCCTTGTGTCCGTTGCTTACTGGGATAGGCTCCAAATCCTTTGCACTGGATAAAGAGATTAGAAGTGGAAGTAAAGGCACTGTGCGGATGGAACTATACACAGTGTTAGAAACCCACTATGAAATGGCAGCATCTCACTGAGAATAAAATATTTTATAGTGCTGGCTTACGGAAACAGCCTTTCCACCTCTTGCACATCAGTATCCATACCTAGTTATTTAAACAAATTGCCTCTAATTATAAACATCTTAATATGCTGGCTCTGTGGATCCGCATCAGCTATGTTTGCCCATTCCTTCAATTCATGTGCATCCAACACACAGTTCAATGCCAGCAACTACACAATCTAAAATACAATCCTTATTTCAGTATCTATGTAAACATATAGTCTGTTAACTTCATCATCGTCATCAAAAGTATGCCTAACCCCATTAGGAAGTGTTCTTGTTATAAGTGTATTCCTCAGCTTTCTTTTATCCTAGTCTTTTATCCTGCAATAACTCAGCCAACACTTAAATCTCCAAAAGCTGCTTGTGTTAATTTCTTTAAATCACAAATATCATGTGTAAATACTGGCCATGTAATACTCTGCATTGTGGAATAATAGTTTATTTTAAAGGGAACTAGAGAAATCAAGAAAGGCTTTTTTTCTAGAATTAATAAATGCACATCCTGTTCACTGGGGAAATTAAATCCACACTGAGCAATCTTCAATATGTTCAGAATATGACAGCAAGAATCCTATCAGGGATGCATTACACCTGTTTTCAAGTCCTTGCACTGGTTACCTATCAGATTTCGAGTCAACTTCAAAATCCTTATCCTCCTTATATACTGTCCTACAACTGTTATTATTGATCACCGAATTATTGTACTTGACATGACTTCATTCAGCCTTTCCTGAACGTCTATGACAGGCAGAGAGAGTGCTGTTTCTGGTGCAATCTTTTGTAGCTGACATTTCACCGTTTTAAACGAACAAGAAATTAGATTGCTCATAAATCACTTATTCTATATAAACACAGCGTAATTGCCCTCCGAAAATCCTCTTTTTCTTGTTCGTTTTAGAGACCTTGATCGAAACTGATTTTAGATGTCAGAAAGGATTTATTTTTTCTGTATTTCCTACATTGCTTTGTCGAGATTTTAACTTTATATCTAACTTTATATCTAGGCTCAGATTTCAACTATAAATCGTACAGTGATTAATAGCAGTAAATACTGATGTTTTGCACCCTCCTACCACAAAAATATGTTTAAAAAAATGTCATGTTCCCATAAAAAAAGTCATGCCTTGGAGTATAGACCCCCAAAGGAATGCCATAGACTCAAACTGCAAAATAAACACATACAGAAAGAAAGTATTTGTATTATAATTGCAAATCCTGGTACTGTATGAGTGATTGGTATGACTTTCCTCATTACAAATCTATTAGAATTTAAATTTCTCTAACTCCAGGTCAGAACAGAGAAAATGTAACTGCCTTAAGGAGTTTACGATTATGAAAAATAGAAGGATAAGCATGATACGCATGTCTTCTGTCATTTTCTAAGTCATGTTACTGAGCACCAAATCTTACTGAGAATATGAATCCATTTAAGGTTTATACCATTAAAGTAACTGTTTGTACCAGACTTTTTTGAGGCCTGTTTAATTGTCTGAAGTTGTAAATTTTATTGTTAAAAAGATCCATGAAAATGTCACTACTAAAGTTAGCTGGTTCTGTTGGTATTGTAAGTGGCAAGTAGAGCTCATATTTTAGATTTTGTGTAGTTGCTAGCGTTGAACTGTGTGTTGGATGCACATGAATTGAAGGAATGGGCAAACATAGCTGATGCGGATCCACAGAGCCAGCATATTAAGATGTTTATAATTAGAGGCAATTTGTTTAAATAACTAGGTATGGATACTGATGTGCAAGAGAGGTGGAAAGGCTGTTTCCTTAAGCCAGCACTATAAAATATTTTATTCTCAGTGAGATGCTGCCATTTCATAGTGGGTTTCTAACA
This sequence comes from Lepisosteus platostomus, assembly GCF_059453375.1. Taxonomy (NCBI): domain Eukaryota; kingdom Metazoa; phylum Chordata; class Actinopteri; order Semionotiformes; family Lepisosteidae; genus Lepisosteus; species Lepisosteus platostomus. Next base: position 2,518,180 of record NC_142625.1, read on the forward strand.
CTGTGTATAGTTCCATCCGCACAGTGCCTTTACTTCCATTTCTAATCTCTTTATCCAGTACAGAGGATTTGGAGCCTATCCCAGTAAGCAACGGACACAAGGCAGAATACACCCTGGACATAGCGCCAGTCCATCACAGGACAGACAGACACAAACACACACACACCAGGGCCAGTTTTCCCATAAACCAATTAACTTACCAGTATGTTTTGGAGTGCCAGAGGGAGTCATATCACACATATGGAGAAAAACCATGTAACCCAGAGAGAACATGTAAACCCCACACACACAGGATGGCAGGAATTGAACCTAGGACCCCAGTGCTGCAAGATAGCAATGCTAACCACTTTGCCACCATTATAAATGGATGGATATCTTAGTTATCTTTCTAGTTCACAGGTTTGCATGCATAATTTAATTTTGAAAGCCACTGAGACATTAGGTACTACTGTTGTATTTATGAAAAAGAAACAAAACAAAACATACTAACAACTGTGCCATCCTACTCCTAAGTTAATACATTTTATTATTCATAAACAGTTAACATTGTTAGCAAAATATTTTGAATTATATTTAACCCTATTTTTTCTTTAGTTTTGTATTTAACTTATTATATGATAGTCAGACTTAATGTATATTTGAACAATGAAAATATATTTTTACAAGATTTTACATTAAGTACTTAAAATTAATATGGTTAATAATAGTAAACTGTAACATGCTGTAACAAGATCGGTTAAACTGCGAAGAAAATGCAGAGAAAATGTTTCAGGTGTGAAAAACAGATCTCCAATGCAATTTCAACCAAACCTGTTCCCACACACCCTGCCCCCACTACCATTAGAATATACACAAAGCACTCAAATCTTTCGAGCTAATGATCAGGTGACCCAAGAGAGAGCGAAAGAAACTCCAAGGGGTGCGGAACCAGGGAACTATTTACATGGAAAACGGGCGATCTCCCCAGACTGTCCGCCCGTTTCACTGTTACCTGGATACCTCTTTATTTAGAACTCACTAACACTGGTTTTTAGTTTAGAAGGATTCAAGTAGGGTTTTAGATGAAAGGCAGTGACCTTAATCAAGCCCAAATCATAATTGAACCCATTCAGAGCCTACATTACATTTTAGCGTTTCATTCTGAGCAGAAGACCCTCACACCTGAAGAGTGCTGGCTGTGACGAATTAAACCGGTTTTACAGGTTTCAATCACAGACCATGTGACATGGGAGTCAGGAAACTACAGTAACACACAGCGCCACCGGATTTGATAACGCTATAAAATAATGTGACTTGGCACAGAACAAGTTTACAGCACAGTACAATAATAAATGCTGACCATGACTTTAGAAGCATAAATTGCCTTACACTCAATTTAAACACAAGCTGTCTTTAGCCCTCTAAGCTGGTTCATACAGAAATGTAGAGATCCAGGCTCAGAACACACAGCTTCATTAGCGAATACATATGCAGGACAACTAGAGAAGACGTTTTACAGAGGATGGATTTTTAGAAACATCCCATCAGTGACATCACTGAAGTCAACTCCTAGGTACTGTAACTGTCGTGTGGATAGTTTCACAAGAATCAGACAAAGGTTTAAGCATCGCTTGTTCTAGATAAAACTGCAAAAAAAACCAACAACCAATAATGTACTTTCTTTGCGGCTCTGTTTGCCCAAATCATATATTCACAACGTGAAATCTAGAAAATATTACGTAACCAAAATCCGCAATAAGGAAACAGAACCTGTGTAATTGTTGATAGATGATGTACTCGGAACATTTTTTCAAGACGAACTACAACATTTAAAAAATGACTTGTATGTACTTGATATCTCTAATCAATCCACGGGTCCCAGCACAAAACGAAAGTAAAACGCATACCGTTTCGCGCTTCTTATTAGTTGCTCAAAAGTAATTTGACCGTATGAAATGCATAATATAAACCTAGAAACATACGTGAGCACTACTTAAGCACTGTAGTATCGGTGTTAAGACATACCTCTCAAATACTGTAAATCAAGTTAAAAATATCTCGAGACCGATTCTGGTCATAATGAAACCATGTTTCGTGTATGTTTTCTTTTTCATCTTGAAATAACTCATTTCTAAATGCCTTTTTCACTGTTAACATCTTGCAGCAACTCTGCAACAAAATATACACTCTGACACTTCATCCTGCTACCAACATTAAATAAAACAAATCTTAAGATTTCTATATTTGTCTTTATTTAGTGGTTTGATTAGTGACAAAGGCTAAACTTTCTTGGAAAATTGTATTTTATGTGTTGCGGAAAAAACTGACTTGCTTTAACAAAATATGTTTACAAATCCTTTCACCTGGCATTTTCGTAGTTGGAAATTATGGAACGCTCTGTTAAAAGCAAGGGAGTTTTTATGTCCGTTGCAGTTCTTTTGCAACATGAATATAATTATATCGTTATTAATTTCTTGAGATACGCGATTCCATATTATATTCCCTTTTAATCAAATTCTAAAAGTATGCTTGTTGACTCCGGTATCGCGTTAGTTAAAGACTTCGATGCTTAAAATGTTTAGGGAGAAATGGAATACTGGTGTGTATGATTTCTTTAAAAGTACCGAGACCAGCCATATACTGTATGTTTAAGTTCCAAAATTAATATCGTTTATGGACTTCACACGCGTTGCAGTATGCTCCTATTCTTTTTATGCTCAGGCACTAAGTAAAAGGAGATGCTTCATATTGCTTGACTAATTTTAAAAACTAAGTTATAAATGCAGACGCTCCCTCGGTGCGCTGCTCTGGTGCGCCGGCTCTTACACAGTGCCTGTCTGCCGTAAGCGTTACAATATACATACCCAACACTGCTTGTACCCATCTGTCATGCAAATAAAACACCTTGAATTGAATTGAGGGGAGAGGGGGGGAATACTAAAGCCAATACTGGCTCAATGGGCTTTGATGTGCTAATGCGTTGGTTTAACAGTCCGGGTGTGGCAAGCTTCCAATGTCAACTCGACTCGATTGGAAGACAATGAACGTATTTTAGCCCTAAATGAATTAATAGCAAACACGGTTTACATAAAATACATTTTTCCAAGAAAGTTTATAATAATACGATCTATAGTTGAAATCTGAGCCTACTTTAAAAATAAAGGAAAAGCATTTTCAGAGAGCAATCACGCTGTGTTTATGTAGAAAAAGCGATTAGGTTTATGAGCAATCTAATTACCTATTCGCTTAAAACGCTATATAAAATAGTTTATTTAGAGATGAATGATCAGTGTCGCAGTTTAAATAATGGGAGTCAGGAAACTAACACACAGCGCCACCGGATTTAATAACGCAATAAAAACGCTATAAAATAATGTGACTAGGCACAGAAAAAGTTTACAGCACAGTACAATAATAAATGCTGACCATGACTTTAGAAGCATAAATTACCATACACTCAATTTAAACAAGCTGTCTTTCTGTATGAACCTCTAAGCTGGTTCATACAGAAAATGTAGAAATGCATTAGCCTGATTATGATTAAAAAACACAATTAAACACGCGTTTGCGATTTAAATCAGAACACGATTTAAATCAATATAATTGTTTATATTGTAACACATACTGTCCAGCCTCCATTTCTCTATAAAAATTTACTGTTGCACACACACACACACACAATAGAAACAGGAACCGCTGTCAGAAGGGAAGATATGTTCAAAATATCGCAAATATCGATCATGTTGCGATATTTTGAAATATAAAAGTCAATTGATTGTCCATAATATCGCTTACCTATTTTTTCAAAGAAATGTTTGTTAAAAGAAAAGTCCAGCACCAGCTGGATTCGAACACACAACCTGCCAGTTGGTAGTCACGCACCTAGACCAGTAGGCTACAAGACGGCTCGTATGAACAGGCAGGCAAAACAGCCCTACACAGCCCTGTCGCAGTACACGGATATAATCATACCGTTATTAAATTCTTGAGATACGCGATTCCATATTATATTCCCTTTTAATCAAATTCTAAAAGTATGCTTGTTGACTCCGGTATCACGTTAGTTAAAGACTTTGAAGCTTACAATGTTTAGGGAGAAATGGAATACTGGTGTGTATTTTTTTCTTTAAAGTACCAAGACCAGCTATATACTGTATGTTTATGTTCCAAAATTAATATCGTTTATGGCATTCACACGCGTTACAGTATGCTCCTCTTCTTTTTATGCTCAGCTACTAAGATTTCCCTTCAGTGGTAAAATTCAATATCTACAACGGGCACAGTAAAGACGTTTACAGTAAGTCTTTCTACGACAGACCAACGAGTGCCCGTCGGTCAACCAATCACGTACCGCGGTATTCTGCGTCATCGCGCGTCATGATGCGTGAGGCCGTAGCCAATTACCTCCGGTACGTGTCTGTACCACGCACTTTGAATGGCTGCATCTGTATGTCGCATGGTTGGATTCTAAAGCCATCAAAAGAATCAATTTTGTGATTTACTGCTACAATTAATAATTGTCCCAGTAAATGCCCAAACCCTACAGAACTGGTGCCTTCAGAGAGCACAGAACATTACATTTTGGCTATGGCAACGTTACACCATATACCATGTATGAGTGTAATGACAAACTTGAAACTTGAAATCTCTTAAGTGAGGGAAAGTGCCAGGTGTGGATGGACTTCCAGTTGAATTTTGTTACTTTTGGGATTTGTTAGGCCCGGTATTTTTAGAGGTAGTGAATGAGATTTTTATGAAAATACCTTCTCCCAATGAATCACATGTTCAAAAAAGGAGAAGCAATGGATCTAAGGAACTGGAGGCCAATCACCTTATTGACAGGGGATTGCAAGATTATAGCCAAAATTGTGGTTGATAGAATTCGTAATGTTTTGTACAAGTTGGTCCATCCTGATTATACATGTGGTGTTCCCAAAAACTCTTTTGGTTTGGCTTGTGATGTGATGCAATATCATGATCTGAAGATCGGAAGATTCCATTGTTGGTGATAAATATTGATCGGGAGAAAGCTTTTGATTGTGTGGATTGGTTTTCAGTGTTCTTGACTGGGGTTTTGGTGATTTTATGATGAAGTGGCTTAAGATTCTATATATGGATATGGGAAGTATGGTGATAGTTAACGGTCATAAAGGCAGATGATAGGGCAACTTCTGGGGGTTCAGCAAGGCTGTCCATTGTCACCATTATTATATATAGAACCTTTAGGGTGTTTGAGAGCCAATAAGGTGGAAGGCTTGTGGTTACCTGGTAGCAGTGCAGTGGTGTTTAACATCTCAATATGTGAAGGATGCCACACTTTTACAACTGAAAGTGAAGTAGAACAGGTCTCGTTTTGATTGGGAGTTCTTAAAAGCTTTTGGTTCTCAGTTAAACTTAGGAAAATCTGTTGCCATGCATTGTGAAACTTGGAATAAGGAATGGAAGTCACTAGAGGATTGGTCAGTTGTCGAAGGATTGAAGGTTCTAGGGCAGGGGTGCTTGCCAGTTGATCGAACTAGAATGTTTGGCAAATAAAATTGGGATATCGGACTATTTACTTTTTTGATAACCTAAAACTTCATTCAGATCTATTCATTGGGGTGCCATGGGGGTGGTTGACACCACATTAGGCGTGGACAGGCTCTCAATCTCCTCTTTCATGCCCCTTTATAAGCTCTTATGTTCTTTTCTTACACACACACACTCTCCTTGAAGAGTGGTGATCACACTGACCCCCTCATCAGGGTGACAGGATACATGACTCCATATTCTGTCACTTCTTCAGAGTTCGAAGTTCACCACGTTCATCCTATTGTCCTCACTGCTAGGAACCACCTGCTTCCAGACCCCCCAACATGGAGCCTCCTACTCCTACTCCATTAGGTCATGGAGCTAGTGCCTCAAACTCCCAGGTCCACCTCCAGCCATGACGTCCTCTTCCTAACGCCACCAGGTTGTTACACAAATACGCACTACCTACATCACCGAGTCACACACCGTGCCAAGACCCAACACACTGTCCCTCTCTAAAACACTCAACCTCTCTGGCGTCTCACTCTCATGCCCTGAGCGTCTCACTCTCATGCCCTCACAGCTGCCAGCACACCTCACATCATGCCCAACCCCCACTGAACTACCCCCCAGAGGGTGCAGATAGATAGACCCTACTCTCTTCCCCAATACCAATGCATTGCCAGGGGGAAGTTCCCTCTACCACACAACCCACTCGGGTCCACACACACTGATCCAATTACAGAATTTACAGTTTAAACTGCTTAGACTTAATAATTAAGTGTATTACACCATGTTAAACATTAAAAAAGCAAGATTGCTCAGTTGGACTAAAGTACACAAACCTCCAACTTCTTTATAAACATTTTAGATATAAATACTTCATGCATTAAAGCCTTTAACCTGACAACTTACAGTGAGTTGTGGTTTTAACATTATAAAGCTTGTATCCTGTACTCCATGACAAGTTCCATATTATCCTTTTGTCACGGCCCTAGGTTGGCAGAGTGTTTTTTCTGGTTGGTTTATTGGATTATCTGGGTATAAGATGCTTCCCGTTTTATTGGATGTTGAGCTGCTGACCAACTCTCGTCCCAAAATAAATTTCAGTTTCCTCCATCTTGACAGTACTTGTCTCTCACTTCTACAACCATTTAGAAGTGGAGTCTTCCTTTGACTTGTGTGGAGTTTGAGTTCTTTGGCTCAGTTATCTGAAGTGTGCATTAATGGTGTACGAGAGTGTGCACTTTCGTAAGGCAACTAAGGCTTACTTGTTTCCAAGTCTGTCCTTCTTCCAATCAGTTTATTGATGTCCCTGAACTGTAATTTATGTTAGATATTTTAGAGTAGAAGAAGTGTGAGTATAGGTTGTGGAAGACCTTTGTTGCTCTGTCACTTTTTTTTTGGGGGGCAGGAGTGAGTTAGGTTTGCTTGTTTTCTTTTCAGGGACTCACTATTATACCATTTTGGTAAATGACAGAAACGAACCAATATCTGTGTCACCCCCAGTTGTCCTGTCACCCTATATCTGCCCCTGGGGAACGGGTCCCAGTGTTTAAATCAACTACTATTATTCTTTAATTTTTTATGTTCACAGCTACTTCATCCCCTAGTGAGGGTTTCATGATTAAGGATTTTTCACAGAAATCTTTGTTAAACAAATGAGGAAGAAGGGTTATGTTTACAAAGGTCAGTAAATCTGAGAACGTTTCAATGTTGAAACTGTACCCTAACATTTGTGGTGCCACAGGGGTAGTTGACACAGCACTGGGTGTGGTCAGGCTCCCATTCTCCTCTCACACCCCTTTAAAAGCTCTTTTAGGTTCCTTTCCTTTCTCTTACACACTCTCCTCCGAGAGTGGTGATCATACTGACCCCCTCATCGGGGTAACAGGATACATGGCTCCACATTCCATAACCTCTGGGCTCTTTACCTTCATTGTCCCAAGTTCACCGTTAATCCTGTTGTCCTGACTGCTAGGAGCCTCCTGCTCCTACTCCATTAGGTCAGTGTCACACACAACCAGTACCTTAGACTCCCAGGTCCGCCTTGAGCCCCGACATCCTCTCCCAACTCCACCAGGTTGGGTTACACAAATATGCACTACCTACATCACCGAGTCTCTTCGACACTACACACTGTGCCAAGACCCAACACACTGTCCCTCTCTAATATACACACGCACAACCTTTATGGCACCTCACTCACACCCTAAGGTTGTGATCTCACAGCTGCTAGCGCACCTCACTGTGCCCAGCCACCACTGCACTATCTCCCAGAGGGTGCAGCTAGATAGACCCAACTCACTTCCCTGATACCAATGTGTTGCCAAGGGGAGGGTCCCTCTACCACACACAGACACACAGACACACAGACACACAGACACACAGACACACAGACACACAGACACACAGACACACAGACACACAGACACACAGACACACAGACACACAGACACACAGACACACACCAGCCCTACTCCTAACAGGATGCTGTCCCTTTAAATTTTTCAATCTCATAAATATAAGACCAGCAGCCTTTCACTCTGCAACTCACTGAAGGTCAGCAGGTGTAAGCCTGGTCAAAACTCCTCCTGGGAAAAACTAAGGTTGCTGCTGGAAGAGGTGTTACTTGGGCCATGCAGGGGCATTCACTCTGCGGTCCATGTGGGTCCTAATGCCCCAGTATAGTGATGGGGACACTATACTGTAAACCGGTGCCGTCCTTCAGATGAGATGTAAAACCGAGGTCCTGACTCTCTGGGGTCATAAAAAATCCCAGAGCACTTCTCGAAAACAGTAGGGGTGTAACCCCGGTGTCCTGGCCAAATTTCCTATTACCATTGCCCATTTGCCCTTACCAATCATGGCCTCCTAATAATCCCCATCTTGAACTGAATTGAATCTATGAATTGGCTTCATTACCCTCCTCCCCACTGATAGCTGATGTGGTGAACGTTCTGGCGCACTATGGCTGCCGTCGCATCATTCAGGTGGACGCAGCACATTGATGGTGGAGGGGAGTCCCCATTACCTGTAAAGCGCTTTGACTGGAGTGTCCAGAAACAGCACGATATGAGTGTAAACAATTATAATTATAGGGCTCCATTTCTTCCATCAGTTTCCTGGCAGACAGATGTTGTCACTCTTTTCCTCGCAGACTATTCCTCTGCACAATCCCTCCAGAATTGTTGTTCTTATACACCCCCTCACAGTGGCTCATCAAGTCTTTGTTCACTCATACCCAGCAGAGTGCCTTTCTAAATGTTGCCTTGACTAGTAACGTCTCACACCCACATCTCCCATCAGATTTGGTTTCCACGGCAACGTGTCTTCCTTATCCGAGGCTCCACCCCCCACACCAGACACTCCCTGCATTGTACCACACATTGAAGTGCTACACCTTTACCTGAGCCAGTGACTCTATAAATGTCCACTGTCTAGATGCCGACAATTTTACACTAAAGCGCTCGCTAATGAAACTCCGAGATACTGACTGATTTGGTTTTGTACTCCCCTCATTTCGCTGAAACAGAAAAACAGTACTCATACAGTTCTTAAATTTCATGGAGGGTGCTCCATTTTATTAATGGACACTCATACCTGTGGTTTACAGAGATATAGACATGGGTAACATCCTTAACATTTGACCCCCCCCATATGCTTAAGTGAAAAATTAAGTCATTTATTATTGGTTTAATTTGTCGTTACACTTCAAACTTGACTCAAAGAAAATAAAAATGGTTGTAAAGTTCTCCAAAGCCTTCTCAGTCAAGAACCAAGAATTCACATAGGGAGCTGCATCGGCATGCATAGGCTTTAAAAGATCGACTAAAGACGGAAAAAAATGGTCTTAGAGAAAACTGTTTCAGTTGTGAAGAATAGAGAGCCCCAATTCAGTTGTAGACTGAACATGTCCCCACACTCCCTTCACCCACTGAAGTACTGAAAGCTTTACAGTATATGGTCAGTTTCGCAGACAGAGATGGTAATTCTGGCTTTATCAACTCATTTACACCAGGGATGAGTTTTTTTCAAAATGTTTTTGAAAATGGAACCAGGTACTTGATGTTTATATAAAAATTGCAACATTTTTCACAAATCACAGACATTAAAGACTGCGGTTTGAAGGTTCTGCATCATCTGTTGGCGGAGTTATTGACATGTGAAGCATCCAGTCTCAAAAATAGGCAGAAGTTGTCCATCTCCCTCTCCAACTGGACCCTACCACCAACTACTAAAAGGAAACTCCCCCAGGAGGCAAACTGGCTCATCATTGAACACCCCCCCCCCATATCGCAATTTTACGTCCTCTCCAAAATCCACAAACCTGACACCCCAACGTATGAGCATGCAACTGTCCGTCTACATACATCTTCGCCTCTCAACAGCCTTATGAGACCTCTGGTTGAAGGTCTTCCCTCATACAATCAAGGACACCAACCACATGCTCCAACTTCCCCCCCCCCCACCAATTTCAGGGCCCCGAATGTTACATTTTTACTATGAACATCTCTTTACACGGTCATTTCCCATAATGACATTCTTACAGTCCTCAAAAACACCCTAGACAAACAGTGCTTGATCCACCCACCCACACCCTGGTACAACTTGCAGATCTGGTTCTCACACTGAATGCATTCTCATTCAATAACCTTTAGTTAGTGGAGTTGCTATGGGCACCAGAATAGGACCCAACTATACCAATATTTGTCGGCTGAGTAGAAGAATGCTTCTTTGCCTCCTATACTGGGTTTGTCCCTGACCCCTACAAGTGATACATCGATGACAGCGTCGGTGTCACTACACGCTCTAATGACCAGCTAGAGCACTTCCTGCATCAATTCACTAACTTACCCGTCCCTCAAATGTTAACCATCTTTCACCACTTCCATCTCCAGACAAGTTTATCTATTAACCATCCACAACTCTAATCAACGGTCTCTTGCAAACCCACAGATCCACACAGCAATCTCTTATACAGCTGTAGCGGCAAGGCTTATTAATAAAGAATTAAGTGTTCTGAGCTTTCCCAAGTGAGGCCCATCTCTGTGGTCCAGCCACAGAGAAACTATTCATGCAGGCTGATTTAAGGTTTCCTTTGATAAGGGACAGCTCCCAAAGGGGGATGCACTTGGCTAAGCCTGGCTATCATGATCAATGGTCATCCATTGGTGCCTATCTGTCTAGGGAGTGCCAGATGGACATCTCGACTGCATTCCTAAGTGTCAGGGGTAAGTGACTCATATCTCACCTTGATCAACCAATCAGGGACTGGTAGGGCCGAGTAACCCACGTGGGACTCTGATGCCCATGGAACTTTCAGCCAATGAATGAGCTGAAGTTCCTCCAGGTAAAAACAGGCAACACAGAGGGCCTGAGAGATTCTAGGGAGATTCAGTAGAGACTTCTGTGGACTATTCTAAAGGGAATTCAAAGGAGAACTCGAGGGCAGGACTGCCCAGGAGCAGAAGGCTCCCAAGGGCAGGACATTCTCGCAGCGCGCCTCCTGACCATCCTGAGACTCAGCCCGGACAACCACGGCATGGCCAGTGTGTCCGAGTGCCAGAACTTTCCTTTGTTCTAAGAGTCTAGAGCGGAGGTTGCCAGAGAGTAACCAGAGGATCCACCCGAGGTTAGCACCAGCAGCAGGCCTCGTGAACAGGTCAGAACTGTGGACAGCTGAATCACTATTCAGAACTAGCGCTTCATCAGGAACGAACCGGTCCTCTTCCTGACTTGCTGGGACTCATCTTTTCTCCTGTGTGCAAACTTTGCTAGTTAAAGCCAACACTAACTAGCCGGTCAGTGAGCATCTGCAGCGCACTATTGCAAACCGCACAGCACAGCCTGGCACCTAGCCAGAGAGCGCGGATCGGACAGCAACAAGCCTGCAACTGTTTCTTTGTGCCCGCAGGAGATCTGAATCCCCAGAGATTGGATGAGTATTGAACTTCACTGCATTACAGCTCGAGAATTCAATTGCCATCCCAACCAGTTGATATCAATTGAATTCCTAAGAGTTATGTACTTGTTTTGAGTATCTAATGTAGAAGTTATAACCAAGTTCATTTATGAAACGGTCTTAATGAATGATATACTGAACATATGTCCTCTTGATATATGCAACACTTTGTAACTGATTGAATATATATCTTTTGTGTTCTGATAACCCTCTCGATAAGATCTGTTAGTTTTATATGCATATTCTATGTGTTGATAAGTGTATCCTCGTGTATTAGTACCTGTGTGTGCGTTGTTTGAGCTATATCGCATGGTTGGATTCTAAAGCCATCAAAAGAATCATTTTGTCATTTACTGCTACAATTAATAATTGTCCCAGTAAATGCCCAAACCCCTACAGAACTGGTGCCTTCAGAGAGCACACTGCACAGCTGTTAATCCCACTGACACCAAAAACCCTCCCCTTTTCACAGTTCCTCAGGCTACGTCAACTGCAGTGACGACATGGATCTCTAGAGCCAAGCACTCAAAATGTATTTTTTCCCCAACAGGGGATACCCCACACGTTATCGATAGGGCCCTCACCCGGGTCAAAAACTGCCCTCGGCTCATCCACCAGGAACTGCCGGTCTCAGAACCGCATTCCTTTGGTGCTTCCCTACCACAAACACTTTCTATCCCCAGGACCATTAACAACTACTCCATTTTACAGGGCGATCCATCCATCAGTACCTTTTCCTAACCACCCAATTGCATACCACGACCACCTAAATCTATGTAAACTTCTGGTTCACAGCTCCCTTGACCACTCAGCAACCATCCACACCAGGCACTTTCCCTTGCAGCAGAGCTCTCTGTATCACCCGCAAGTACACATCTAACACCACACTCATTCAAGGCCCCTCAGGATGATTCCAGATCACTCAGATGACACCTTGTACCTCCAGCAATCTGATTTCCGCTTCCGGTCGAGAGGGAACGCTGGTGCGTTTGGCTGCCACTCCTCTCACCAGTTATGTCTTTCCCTTTTTCTTCTCGGCAACACTGATTTCCAATTTATTTTTATCCATTCCATATTACAAATTCACAAATGCGACTTACACTTGCATTGTGAATTTGCTCAACTGAAGACCTTTCACCACTTGCTACCACCTTACCCTGGAATTCCTTCCTGTCTTGTTACACCATCTTGATTCATCGATCATGTCTCTGAGGTACACTGCACTGCAACTAAAACAAAACTACTTCTTGGTGAAAAACATTCGATTGTCATTTTACTGGGATTTTATGACCGAGTCACTACATCCATCGCAGCACAGGACCCCATTTCTTTCATTCGTCTGCCAGCGGAGTCTCTATCCCTGCCTTTCAGTGCACGACTAAATCCATCCCATCCCATACCGGCACCGACATAAAAAATCTCCTTTTACTACCGCACCTGGAACGCACTCTGCTTCCCCAAGCCTGGCCAGACTAGTGTACTCAATACCCGCTCCATTAACAACAAGGCTCTTTTATGTGACAAAAAAAGAACTGGACCTTCTGTGCTTAACAGAAACCTGGCACAAAACTATGGACTCCTATTCAGCCAACTAGTTCATCCTGGGTATGTTTTGTTTGACCTTCCATATCTTTCAGGCAGAGGCATCATTATTTACAGTCCATGTCCTATTACTATACCTCCTCCCTCTTCTTTTGAGGGTCTTGTTTTAAATGTTTCTATCCCCCAATCTACTATTATTGCCACAGCTTATTGACCACCCAAACCCAGTGAAGCCTTCTTAGGCGAGTTTGTGGATTTTCTCTCATTTTTATGCCTTAAGTTTAAAAGGATCCTTATTCTAGGGGACTTTAATATACACATCGATTCAAGGTCTCCCAGTCTGGCTAAAGACTTCCTTTCTCTATTGGGATGCTCTCATACTCTGTTTGTAACTCGACACAACAAAGGACATACCTTAGATTTAATTATTGCAAATGACTCGTCTCCCACTGCTCTCCCCTTGATCTAGGCCTCTCTGACCACTTAGCCATTCTTTTCAACCTGGAATTACCGGTTTCTAACACTTCCCCCCCACGCTCTAAATTTCCCCATCTAGCGATCAATTGATCACCCAAGGTTTGCCAATTCTGCTCTGTCCTCCTTCTCTTCCTCTGACCCTCTAGAGGACAAAATACAGTTACTTGACAGTGCTCTTTTATCTACCCTCGACACCTTTGTTCCTTTAAAAACTTGAACCATCTCCTTCTTGCGCCCTGCCCCCTGCTACAACGACCATCTGCGATCCATGAAGGCAGCCTCTCAGAAACTTGAGCGTGAAAGTGGCATCTTTCTGGCCTAAATGTACATTATCAGGCTTGGAGAGATTACTTATCTGAATATAAGGTTACTACAGAATCTGCTAGATCCACCTACTTCTCTCACATCATTGAAAATCACCAAAACAACCCCAGACTTCTTTTCTCCACCATCAACAGACTGCTCAAGCCACACTGCCCCACCACATTACCTGCCTCATCACAACTCTGCAACACATTCTTAGATTTCTTTAGTTCTAAGATTGACAACATCCGGCATCATATTCTTTCCATTACACATTTCCACACCTCCTCATCCAACTACTTTGGTTCCCTTCTCTCCAGCTTCTCTTGACTCAGCATCCCTCAATAAACTAGTTACAAACATGAAACCCACCACATCTATTTTAGATCCCATTCCTAGTCTTGTTTCTCTTCTCTCTACCCCATTGTCCTCAATATAAATTGAATGAATCCATGAGCACTGGCATTTTACCAACGGTCCTCAAAACTGCTGCCATTGCCCCCGTGCCAAAAAAGCCTAACATGGCTCTTGACAATTTCTTACTAAAATTCTAGAACGTGCTGTCACACTTCAGTTACATAACCACCTCATGAAAAAACCTTTTCAAACCCCTCCAATCAGGCTTCAGTCAACTTCACAGCACAGAAACTGCCCTGGTCAAAGTCACCAACAATCTTTAATCGCTTCCGATTCTGGTTCTCTTTCTATACTCATCCTTCTTGATCTCAGTGCTGCTTTTGACACTGTTGACCATAACATATTACTTTCTCATCTTGAGAGTGTTTGGAGTTTGACACTGCTCTCAAATGGTTCAAATCTTACCTCACTAATCACTGTCACTTTGTCTCTCTTAATGGGTACAGGTCTGAAATTGGTCTTAAGTCTGGTATTCCTCAGGGCTCACTACTGGGCCCCTTGCTCTTTAGCATTTACATGTTCCCACTTGGTCAGCTTTTAAGATCACATGGCCTCAGCTTTCATTTTTACGCTGACGATCCTCAAATATCCATCCATACCAAACCCGACACTGATGTTGCTGCCTCTATTCTAATTGCATGTCTGACAATTTGAATGACTCAAAACTTCCTTCATCGTAACTGCGGCAAGACTGAAGTCATGCTTATTGGCACCCCCCCCACATCGGCTTCATAAAGCCAGTCCTCTAACCCTCTGTAGATGGTTCTGTACTTGAGCTTCAGTCAAAATTGAAAAACCTTGGGGTTATATTCAATTCTGTCTTAACATTTGATCCCCATGTGCAGCATACTATCAAAACATTTTTTTCACCTTAATAATAGCTAGACTACGCCCTATGCCATCTTTAACCATGGCTGAAAAGATAATCAACATTTGTATTCTCTCGAATTGACTACTGTAATGCTCTACTTCTTAGATCTAAATTACACTGAACAAACTCCAGTACGTCCAAAATTCAGCAGCCAGAATCCTGACCAGGTCTAGTGCAAGTGTTCACATTACTCCCATCCTGGAGTCCTTGCACTGGCTTCTGGTCAAATTCTGTGTAGACTTTAAAATCCTCATGCTCACCTATAAGGCTCTGCATGGGTTGGCACCTCTGTACCGGTCTGAACTGTTATCGCCCTACTCCCCACCTCGCAACCTTTGCTCTAATTCTGCTCTCCTTACTGTCGCCCAAGCCCATCTACATTGTATGGGTAACAGGGCCTTCTCCTGTTATGCCCCCAAACTCTGGAACTCTCTCCCCAAGGATATCAGAGAGTCACCTTTTCTAAACTCCATAAAATCCAGACTCAAAACCCTCTTCAGAAAAGCCTTTACTTAACTGGTTCTAGTCTTCACCCCTCTGCTTTTCCTAGTACCACCATCTACACTCTCCTCTATATATTGTGGTTGTGTTTTATCTTGTGTATTCTTATTTGTCGTCATCCTGTAAAGCGCTTTGAGAAGCCACCTTTAAAGAGCAATATATAAAAATTAACTATCTCTTGCAGTAAATGCCCCATCATCTACATTGGAGAAACAGTAAGGAGACTCGGAGACTGCGTCAGAGTCACATTAGGGCTGTGAAGATGAAAGATTTATCCAAGCCTTATGTTTATTTCACCTCTGATGGCTGTGATCACACTAATTTCTCCATCTCTATTCAAGAGGTTTTCCCCAACTCCCACATCAGAAAGACTACAGAAACCAAAATTATCCTACAGTTAGGATCACACCTTTCCTCTTCTCTCAGGCTCATGAGTAAAGGCTACGCAAGCTGGATCGACGAAGAATAGCTACAGCTCTGTGGTGGAATGGTGGGAGTCGGTGAAGGACAGGACCCGAACCCTGGCACAGATGTACTGCAGACAGAAGGCGGCCAGGGAGAGGAAGGAAGCTGCATGACTCCAGAAAAAAACTAGAGGAGGTGTACAACTCGGCTAACGGGGGAGAAGCCTTCAATTCAGCCCGGGCATGGGACCTGAAGGAGAGGCTCTGCAACCTGCACAGCGAGAAAGCAGGGCTTTCCTTGTAAAGGCACAAAGGGAGCATTTTGAGAATAACAAAACCTGTTCCTCTTATTTCTAGTAAGCCCTGTTTTTTATTTTTTTGAAGAGGCCTCTTAAATTGAGCTGTTTTACTAAATAGTAAAATACCTAGAAAAAGTTACATTAAAGTTTAAACTGAACATAATACCACTTTGGCCCATTAACCCCAAAAGGCCAAAGTTGAAGAACCTGTTCCTAGGCAACAACGGGGCTGATTGTCTTCAAAACATCCTAGCCAGGCAGTCTGTTTGCTTCTCTCACCTGGGCCAATTGTGTTTACAAGAAGCAAGATGAGTACAGAGCTGAACACAGCCCCACTGGAGCAGCCCCCTCAGCAGAGTACTCCAGTACCCTGAGGACACGAAAACCATAAAGACCAGGAAACAGTACAAAGACATGGATGAAGGAAAACCCTGAGACCCTAATCGCCGACTTCTACAGGCAGGAGAAAAACACATTAAAACCAGCCTGCTCTTTTTTATGGAGCATCTGAATGCCTGGCACACAGCTCTGTGCAAGACGTACAAACACCACGAATAGGGGCACCAGTAAAGGCAGGCAAATCTCCACAGGGGGCGACGGCAAGGTAGAAGACACTGTCCTGACCGTCAACACATACCACAATGGGACATTGATGATACAGGGCAGTGAGGCCGCTCTGGAGCTTTACGAGGAAAAATTCACTGACCTGAAAACACAACCTGAAAAGGCCAACCTGGAGAAATCTCCCCCAGAAATAGAAGATGCCAGTAGCCTGATGCCCGCAGCGCCAGAGAGTTCAACTCCACCTGACTCTGAGCCCACGAACAGAATGTAGCCCTAGGCAACACTGAAACACACCACCCAGACACACACGGCCCACATCAACCCCCCTGTGACCACAGCACAATGCACCTCCTGTGAGAGAAACTCTGCTCTGGAGCTGGACTTCACTGAGTTCAAGGAACTGATGCTGGGGAGACTCACAGAGGGGCAGACAGCACAACTAAGAGATGAGGTTAAACACAGAAATGAATGCAAAACCTCCAACAAACAGCTCAGGGCACAGATGGAAAAGTTGCTGCAGGACATCAGTAAGCTGCAGTCAGAAGTAGCAGAGCTGAGAGAGGAACTGCAGCTCATTGAGAGGACTAGCAAGACCCTCAAAGAACAGCTGAGGAAACACTACTTCACACTGCAACAGAACAGCCCTGAGGCCCAGAACACAGCACCCACCTCCAACCAGCAAGAACGCACCCACCTCCACACAACCTGACACCCCTATAACCCCCACCACCAACTCCCACTTACCCAGTACCCCACCCACTGCAGCCCCAATCCCCTCAACACCACTGCCCAAGAACATCCACCTTGTCAAACACTCAGGGTGACCCACACACACCCAGCCCCACCCAACACCTCCACCTCACACACAGCCCCCCGCCCGGCAGCACAGCGCCCCTCTGGCAGACTGGACACTAGAGGCAGATGCACGGAAATAGCCCTTCGACTCCAATGGGAGGTACATCGATGAGCACTAGTTCTTCCTGGGACTACAAACAACAAAGCTCTGGTGTCCAACGACAGAGAAAGCCCTGCAGCTGCTACCCAGGTTGGTCCTGGGAGCCCCAGAGCACATCATCCACACCGGCACAAACAAACTGAGGAACCAGAGGGAGCAGGTGGCCCAATCCATCAGGAGAGTGGCAGAGAGGGCCATACAGAAGTTCCCTCACGCCCACATTGTCATCTCCACCCTGCTGCCGATACAGGACGAGCAGTACCACACCATCCAGAAAATCAACGCTGAGATCTCACAGTGCTGTGCCCTGCTCCCAAACGTCCATCACCCCTCCCTTGGATCCTTGCACCTACACAACCTCAAAACACCTTAAAAAACAGTGCATCCGACTATTCACTTAAACCCTGAAAGGCACCACACTGGGCAGACACCCAAACACCACCCCAGAGAGAAATAGGAGGATGACCAGAGGAACATCCACATCCCTAACCCAGACCAGTTCAACCCAAAGAACAGAACCAGCCCCACCCTACAGCCTTCCAACCCAGACCAACGACCAAACGGGACCAGAACCAGCACCCTGCCCCCCTCACCCACACCTGAACCAGACCAGAACCGCAAATCCCCCCACCCAGCACAACAGCGGAGCCAGACTGAGCCCCTCCTTCACAGCTAGGCCGCAGCCCTGGCCAGACCAGTGGTTCCGAACAGTTTGGAGCTGGGAGAAATCCGGCAGCTCCTGAACCTCATCTGCACCCGGCTTATGAGCTGAACTACCACCACCCACAGGGACAGACAAACCCAGCACAATACTCTCGTCTTGTTGATGCAAATATCCGACATGAATTCGATACAGTTCCAGAAAACTGTAACCAATTGCAAAGATAATTCAAAACGCTAACAATGAGATCCTTAACGATTAATATGTAGATCATTCAGGGTCTGGGCTTGTCTGCATTTGGGCTGAAGAGCACTGATCCCGAGTTTATCAAGAATGTAAAGGAGACAGATGATCCTACAGGAGACATGGTGTCGGGGAGACTTGGCTACCCATTATCCTTCAGGCTACAAGGAGATCATGGTGCCCTCATTGTGTGGTACAGAGCGGAGCTCAGTCACTCCATACAACTAGTAAAGAAAGAAGAGTCACGAGTTTGGCTTAAAATCAAAAGAAATACCATATGTACAGAAAATGAGGTTTTCCTGTGTGCCGTCTACATCCCACCCTCTTAATCCCCCTACTACAGTAAGGGAATTCTCCCCAGTCACCACACAGAGATCAGTCATTTCCAGGGCCAGGGAAATGTGCTGCTCTGTGGTGACCTCAATGCACAAACAGGCACACTGGCAGACTTCACCAGCACACAGGGAAACACGTATTTGGACAATCCCCTCATACCACACACCAGCACCGGGCGTGAGCTGCTTCAGCTCGGTCATGGGCTGGGCCTGTGCATAGTCAACAGCAGGACTAGAGGGGACTCTCTAGGCAGGTTCTCCTACAGCTCAGCTCTGGGCAGCAGTATGGTGGACTACGCCACCACCGACCTGGACCCCCTCCTGTATCAGTGCCTTCACTGTCAGGCCACAAACTCCTCTCTCTGACCACAGCCAGATCACACTCTACATGAAGAGAGCACGCCAGCATAGAGACACACCGACACAGCCCAGCCAGCTGTATGACCTCAACCAGGCGTACAGATGGGACACAGACAGCCTAGATGGATACCAAACTGCACCGTGCGATGAAGAAATTCAGACACTGATGGACACATTCCTAAACAGTCCTTATTAAACCAACAAGTTAGGCAAACTTGGCCACACAAAATCACCTATTTCACAAACTGGCATAAAAACCTATACTAAAAACAACTAAATAAAAAAACTACCAAAAACAAAAGCAAAAGAAAGGTGGTTTGATATGGAGTGCAAAAACATCAGAAATACACTACAAAAACTCTCAAACACAGATCTACACCTCAGCTACTGTGATACGGTAAAACTTTACAAACACACGAAAAAAAACCACATACATAAACAATTTGCAGAAATTGAGGAGTCACTAACTACTGTTTCTGGGACAAGTGGAACAACTTAAATAAATCAAAACCAGAAGAAATGGCCATCCAAAATGGATCAATATGGCAAACATACTTTGAAAATCTTTATCTAAAGCTCCCAAATACAAATCAGACCAAAACACCATTCATGAAAAACTCAATTTTGGAATTGGCTATCAAAGACAACCAAAACCCCTTAGACTCCCCAATCACTGAGCAGGAGCTACTGGACAAACTCCAGGCCCTCAAACCACACAAAGCCTGTGGCCAAGATGGAGTAAACAATGAGATGCTGAGACACAGCAGCCCAAAGTTGAAACAAGCTCTTCTCAAACTCCTCAATCTCATCGTGACATCCAGATGTTTCCCGGGGCCCCTGAAGAGTTGAGATGGGCTCGATCACAACAACTACTGGGGCATCTGTGTGAACAGTAACCTGGGGAAGTTATTCTGCAGTATCCTGAACACACAAATACTGGCCTTCCTTACCAAACAATGTCCTGAGCAAGAGTCATATTGGCTTTTTACAAGATCACAATTACAGCCTACACACACTCAGGCTGTGACAGGAGATCACATACTGGGCTGCCAGTTCAACCGAGTTCCCTCCTCCCTCTCCCAGTAGGATTGGGACCCGTTGTGATCCCAAGCCACACCGACAATAACCAGCATCAGGACACCACTGCTAGAGCACCACAACTCAGACTCAACCACCAACACGGCAATCTCACACACTGGGACACACACACAAACTGGAATGCTACAGAACCCTAAACAGGGAATACACACTAACCGAATATTTGACCAAGATAAGAAACAACAAAAAGAAACAGACCCTGACAAAATACAGGCTCAGTGACCACAGCCTGGCCATAGAAACTGGGCGACACAGGCAGACATGGCCGCCCAGAGAGGACAAGCTGTGCTCCCACTGCCAGTGGGGAGAAATACAGACCGAGGGGCACTTCCTACTGCACCGTGACAGATACTCTGGGATTAGAGAAACATTCTTCCCTAAATTCAGAAATCGAATCCCAGAGTTCCCACACTTGTCAGAATCACAATGGGTCCCAATCCTACTGGGAGAGGGAGAAAGGAGCTCAGTTGAACTGGCAGCCCAGTATGTGATCTCCTGTCACAGCCTGAGGAACAGTGAGCCTGTCTCCCAATAATGCTCAATATGTTTACAGTACATGTAAATATTTTGTCTTTAGATATTATTTTACTTGAGGTTTTGTTCCATGTTATTTATTTTTAATTACTTTGGCAATACTGATTGTACCCATTGGTCATGCTAATAAAACACCTTGAATTGAATTGTAATTCTGGCTTTATGAACTCGTTTAGACAGGATTAGCTTTATTTAAGAACGTTTTTGAAAATAGAACCAGGTTCTGGATGTTTATATAAGGTCACAAAAGCTATCACAAATTGCAGTGGTTTAAAAGATTGTGTCATTTGTTGGTGGAGTTATTGACATGTGAAGCATCGCATCTCAAAAATAGACAACTAACCATCACTTAAGCCAATGTCCCTCTCCAACAGGACTCTACCACCGACTACCAAAAGGAAGTGGTATCCATCTCCTTTATTAACAGTAAGGAACTCCCCCATTGAACATCCCCAGGAATCTCAATTTTACCTCCTCCCCAAAATCCACAAACCAGACACCCCATCATATCAGCATGCGATGGCCCAACTAAATACACCTCAGACTCTCGACAGCCTTATGAGACTGCTGGTTGAAGGTCTTCCCTCATACAATCAAGTACACCAACCACGTGCCCCAAATATTAAATGGCTTCCAATTTCAGGGCCACGGATATGAACTTTTTACCACGGACATCACATCTCTTTACACCATCATTCCCCATAATGACTGCCTTACAGCCCTCAAGCAAATGCTGGACAAAAAGTGCTTGATCCACCCACCCACAACCTGGTACGACTGGTTCTCACACTGAATGCATTCTCATTCAATAACCTTTTTTACCAACAGGTTAGTGGAGTCGCCATGGGAACCAGAATGGGACCCAGCTATGCCATTATTTTTTGTCAGCTGGGTAGAACGCTTCTTCACTTCCTATACTGGCTTTGTCCCTGACCTCTACAAGCGATGCATTGATGACTGCGGTGGTGCCGCCACATGCTCCAACAACCAGCTTGAGCACTTTCTACATCACTTCACCAACTTCCACCCATCCCTCAAATATACAGTTAACATACTTTCCACAACTCTTCTGTTTCTAGACAACTACCCCCTACTCTCTACTTCGGTCTATTACAAACCCACTGCTTCACACCATCTCCCATATAGCTCATTTCACCCCAAAACACTAAAAACCCTCCTTTTTTCATAGTTCCTTTGGCTTCAACGACTCGGTAGCAACATCGATTTCCAGAACCAGCCCCACCATCAACAGAGGATACCATAGCAGTGTTATGGACAGGGCACTTTCCCGCGCACAAAACGCTCCTCGGACCATTGCTACGGGCCGAAACTCCTACCGTAACAACCGCATTCCTTTGGTGCGATCCCACCACAGTTTCTATCCCCAGAACTATTAATTTTTCCATCCAACAGGATGATCCCTCCATTGGTGGGATTGCAAAAAACAGTGTAACCTTGTTCACGGCTCCCTTAACTGCTCTCAGCGGCCATCCACACCAGGCACTTTCCTTTGCAACAGAGCTCGCTGCATCACCTGCAAGTACATATCTAACACCACACTCATTCAAGGCCCCCAGGATGATTCTGGATCACCCAGATGACATCTTGTACCTCCAGCAACCTTATTGTATCTCTTGCAGTAAATGCCCAACCAAAAGTGGGGAAAACATGTGAGGGCTGCGAAGATGAAAGATTTCTCCAAGCCTATTGTTTCTCATTTCATCTAATGGCCATGATCACACTAATCCCTATCTGTGCTCTCAAAGCTGGTTTTCCCCCAACTCCCACATAAAGAAACTAGAATTATCCTGCAGCTAGGATCACACCTTTCCCCTTCTCTCAACAGACTCATTCTTTTAAGTTCTCTCTATTCATCATAGGTTTCATTTCACACCTCTCTTCACCTATCCAGACTTCACTACATCTGATTGGCCACTCCGTCTGTCCCCTGCTCCCACCTCCTCTCCCCCAGCTTTTGGTTTTCTATGCTACATTACCTTTGCTTACTGCCTTGTTTTTCTCGCATCTGAAGAAGGCTCCACAGCCAAAATATTGCATTTTCTTTCTCCTCTTTTCAGCATGGAATACACCTATTACTTGTTGCGCTGCAGCCTATGCATGCTGATGCAGCTACCCACCTGAATTGTCTAAAAATTAAGAGCTTATATAAGAAAACTTGATTTAAATGAGCAGCTCAGTTAAGGAGAGTTTTTAACATACTGCACCCTTTTGAATGGGTGGTTTGGGCAGAGTGAAAGAGACTGAAATAAATGACAAGCCTTCCCCGTAGCACAAAATAATAATGTGCTGACTGGCACGAAACATTCCCTCCCATTTTAAATCATTCTGTGTCTGAATCTAAGCCAGTGAGAGAGAATAGGAAGAGACAAAATTGAAGATAAAATAATTTGAAATTAAGACAGAATTAATTTTACTTATTTTCTGATAGTTGTATTTAATGTATTTGAAAAAAAGTCTATAAATTAAAGTTTTTACAAGATGTGGAAGAAGTGTAATGAATTACAATCCGAGTTATTGATTATTAATAGTTTGTTAACACCTTTCTTTCTTATTCAGATGTAGATGTTGAATAAAGTGCGACATGCACTATTTTGTCAGTAACCTGCTGATCCACTAAACGCCTGTAATAAAGGTGATCTTTTTCTGTACGTGTGTTTAAAACTAAATTGTTTAAATAAAAAACCTTACACAAAGACTAAGCTAATTGCGTAGAAGAAAAGTCACCCATTTTAAATGGATTTTAAAGTCATGCAATATCTAATTTAGGCAGGCATGAGTTCTTATTTTTGATTCTTTAAAATTGAAAGAATCAGTTGCCCATCGTTCCATTCCATATTATCTTTCAACTGATGCATAAAAATGTAGCCTAATGCTTTCTCACATTTTGAGCTCGCTTACACATGGGACTGGCTTTATTCAAGATAAGGTTTCTAAAAATGCAACTTGTTGCACACAGCATCCGTTTGGGGTTTACGACACTGTTGCTCTTTGGGTTTTGGGGGGTTACCGCTTTACGCCACTTGGTTGCCTTGGCGGGTTTTTGCCATGCTGTGTCAGTTACGAGTTATGCACAATAAAGAGCAGACGCCTGTGAAATCTGTCCACCTCAGTTCCTGGTTGTCTGCGGTGTAACATTGTCGACGAGGATAGAGCTTTCAGTCCCACCACCTCCCCCATTCTGAGCCAGTGCCCTGGACTCACTGGGCTGCATTTGACTTCAGAAATATGCCGTCGCCCAGAAAAAAAAAAGTGATCCTTGTACACTGCCTTGGGACTGAGGGACAGCGCATTTTCCACTCTCTCAGCTCTGTTGTAACATGCACTGAAGCTGTGGAACTTCTGAAAGCGCAGCTTGTCACCCACAGAGTGTCATCCTCAGCACGATTCTCTTCAGACAGTGCAAACAGCAGCCGGATGAGTCTGTGCATCAGTTTGTTGCAGACCTGTGGGCACTGGCCTCCTCTTGCCAATTTGGCGTGATGCAAGTTCATAAGAGACCAGCTAGTGGAGCACATAATAACGAAAAAGTCAGAAAGATTGCTCACAGCACTAGATGACGTAGCGCTGAAGGCTATTCAAATAGCGTTTCAAAACAGAGGC
Source organism: Lepisosteus platostomus (assembly GCF_059453375.1). NCBI lineage: Eukaryota > Metazoa > Chordata > Actinopteri > Semionotiformes > Lepisosteidae > Lepisosteus > Lepisosteus platostomus. Next base: position 2,542,820 of record NC_142625.1, read on the forward strand.
CACCGCTGCCTTGTCCTCTTCACTAGCGTTCATTCCTTCTCCTTCTCCCGCACTCACTGCCTGCCATGTGGAGCAGCCGCAGCCGCAGCGGCCGGGCAGCCCAGACTCACAAGACACTGAAATGCTGCATGAGTCTCCTCCCAGGTGCCGAAAGAATCATGCTTCACCCTCTCATGCCACCAGGGCTGAGAACTGCCCTGCCCGAGGACATCTGTGTCAACCATGCAGCAAGTATAATCACTTTGCCAAGGTCTGCCGTTCAGCACCGGCCCGCCTGCGGCACTCGGCATCCTCTGTTCCTACCATAGTTCATACAGTGAACAGAGTGCCCAGAGCTTCCAAAATGTGCACTGTAGAGGTGGCCAGTGTGCAAATTACCCTGCTGCTGGACACTGGGGCCGCTGTTTCCATCCTCAATCTCTCAACGAAGCAGTTCTTCTCACCACCATCCACCACCCTGTGCAGTTATGGCAGTTCTGATTGATAGAGTGGGCTCAATCAGCTTACCAGTGCACTATGGCTCCAGGTCTCTCTCTGCCTTCAATTTCCATGTGTCTCGCAATGGTACCAACTTCCTGGGACTGGACCTTTCACTTGCCTCGGGTTCTCTCTGCTTGAGAGTAGCAGCTCAGCCATTTTCACCATCAGTTCATGTGGCAGTACCAGTGGCCTACAGTGTTCCATGGCCTTGGCCGAAAAAACACATTTAACCACAAGCTCCTGTTTCACACCACCGTGCGCCCAGTCATCCAGCCACTGCGCCGCATCCTGCTGGTCCTCCACAATGAGGTCACTGGCGAACACCAGAGACTCGAGAAGACAGGCTTCATTGAACCCATCAACACCTCTCCATGGGTGTCGAATCTGGTGGTTGCAAGTCTGTGTGGACCTGAAGGCAGTGAACAAAGACATACCAGACAAGTACCTCCTCCCCACAGTTCTCTGGTTCCACTGTATTTACAAAATTCAGTCTTCATCAGGGATACCTCCAGATTCCTCTCCACCATGACGGCCGGAACTTCACAGCTGTCGCACACATCAGTGTTTTCCGCTACACAAGAGTGCCCTTCAGATTGAGCTCTGTCCCCAGCTGTTTCCAGAAAGTGGACATCACTTACTTCACCGGAATCCCTAGAATAGTCCATCATGATGACATTGTGGTTTGTGGCCCAACCCGTGCCAGCCATGATGAGCACCTCCACTGGGTGTTTAAGGTGGATCACCATGTTACCCGCTGAACACAGAGTTTGTGGGGTTTCGTCTTACAGGTGCCGGCCTCACCCCACCGCAGTCCAACATTGAAGCCATTCAGTGCATCCCAGAGCAACACCGGTCACCTCCTTCTTTGCATTCTCTTCAGACAGCACAAGCAGCAGCCTATTTCAATCAGCAGCCTGCCATCTCCAGTTTCTGCCACACTACTCAGCCACTACATCCCCACTGTGTCAGCTGCTGCAGGATGCCCCATTGGGTTTGGACTCATGCTTGCTCTAAATCATCCGTCTCTTGAAGGCTTAGCTCACCTCACTGTCTGTTTGTCCGTCTGTCCGTCCTGGCACACTTCAACCTCTCTAGCCCCACCTTCATCACTTGTGACACCTCCAGCACCCCCATGGAAGATGTACTGTCCCAGCTTCACAACAAGGTGCAGCGATCTACCACCTTCATCCCTCAAGCTCTCAGTCCAGCAGAACAGAAGTACTTTCTGGGGGAGCGGGAGGCCCTGGCGAGAGGTCTTGGCATGTGGAAAGTGGCACATGTATTTATACAGTCATCGATTCACGTTAGGTACGGACAACTAGGCCCTTACCGTGCTGCTCACCACTTCAGGAACAGGGCATCGACCACTCAGACTCCACCACTGGTCTGAGAGGCTCCAGCAATAGGTTTGCACTGAAGTTCACTCCAGGACATGAGAATGTAGAGCGGGACAGTCAAGCTGCAACCTTTCCTAACCTGCCTGGAGGTCTTGAATCACATACTCGAACCTGATCTCATCCAAATGCTCTACACTCCACTTCAGGCCATCGTCTCTCTCCAGGAACTACAGAAGGCCTTAGAACAGGACCCGCTGCTCACCTAGCTCTGCACTTTCATACGCTCGGGCTGGCCCTCCAAAGTCTTGGCCGAACTGGGCCCCTTCTCAAATGAGCTCTTGCTGGAACGACTCCTGTGTTGCCCAGGGGACCTGCATGGTTGTTCCAGCTAATCTCCAAGCACATGTTCTCCAGATGGCACATGCAGGCCAACTGGGCCTTGTTATGGTCAAGCAACGGTGCAGGGATCTGGTGTGGTGGCCAGGAATCAACCGGGATAAAGAGGCACTGGTCAGAAACTGCAAGGCCTGCCTTCTCTTCAGCCCCTAGACCAGCTGGAGGGGATCCCAGGGATTGGCCATTCAGACATCTGTGGGGAGCTGCATGGTGTCCTGCCCCATCAGTGCTTCCTCATAATGGCCTATGACTTCCATTCAAAATGGCCACATGTAGCCTCCACATAGTCAGTCACTACTCAAGCTGTCACAGACGTCTTGGAATCCCTCTTTACCCACTGGGGGCTGTCAACCATCATAACTACTGACAATGGGCCACAGTTTGTGTCTAGAGTGAGTTTCATCTTCGCACTGCTTTCTACAACCCAACGGTGAACAGGGGTGTGGAACGCCTAAACCACATCAAAGCCCACCTCTCTGAGGGCTGTTCCTTCTCAGCAATGCTGCTCAGCACTCTCCTTCCCTACAGGGCCACAGAGCACACCCCGACTGGCAGCTCACCAGCCTTCGTCATGCTCGTCCGTGAGCAACAAATGCCCCTGGACATGTTCCAGGTGTACCCAGCACCAACCCCTCCAGTACGCACCCAAAGCAGGGTGGCAAAATGCCAGCATCACACGAAAAAGGCGGTATGACAGATCACACAGGGTGAAGCCGCGTGGGATCACAGTCCAGTATTGGGTCCAGATTTGAAGGCCCATCTGCAGCACAAGCTCCAGTCTTTTGGTCTTCTCCTTCACAGGTCACAGAGCTGCTCGGTCCTGGCACCTTCTTCCTTTCTGATGGGTCACGATGGCCATGAGCTACAAATGGCCCTGGAACCCCCAGGAGAGATCGATGTCCTGGTAGAGCCATCCGTTCCTGTGGGAGAGCAGCCCATAGCCCCTTCTCCATGGCCAGCCAGGGTCCAGGCCAGCCTGCCTTTAATTATTGCTTTCATTTTGCTTGCCAGCACTACTTCCAGCAATGTTTTTCAGTCTTTGAGAACTGCGATTGTTTTGTTTTCTGAAGGGGTGGGTGAAATGGGACGCTGTGTGCAGTATAAATTTGGGATTTATGATGCTGTTATGCTTTGGGTATGGGGGGTCACCGCTTTACTGCACGTGGGTGCCTTGGCAGGTTTTTGCTAGTATTGTGCATAACTTGTAACTGACAAGAGCAGACATCTGTGAAATCACATTGTGTGACTTTAAAAGCTGGAAAACAAGTTGCTTTAGATAGCAACTTGTAAGAGCAAAGTGACTTATTGCTAAGCCATGTTAACTATGAGAGGCTAATGTGCTATCACATTTCCCGGCATATTGTTTTAAATTTGAGTATTTTATATTGTGTTCGAGTTGAGGAAAGAAACGTTGCCCAGATATTAGCTAGTCAGTATAGTACGTTTATCTGTACCATTTGTTGGGACAGACAACATACTGCACTATAGCTTTGGTAAGGAGATGGACTATGGCCAAAATCAAGAAGACTCTCACACCAAATAATGAAGATGAAAAGAAACGGGAAGTCAACAAGAGACACTGTACAGCTTTTGGCTTCCATGGACATCTTTGTTAAAGCACAGTGAGACGACATTATAAAGGGGAGAGAAGGCAGAGAGAAACTAAGTTAAACGATGCAAAGGTAAATAACTTAGAATATTGTTACAATTACACGTGAATACAACTACACATTTTTATAAATGTGTATTTCTTTTTTTTGTGCGAGCCATTGACAAACTAACAGAGGAAAATGAGTTATCAGCGGTGCAAGTTCAAAGACAGCTGTTGGCTGTTGGCTGACCAGTGAGCTGTGCGAGTCTGACATCAATAAGAGAGTGTGCAGAGGGCTTGGATGGAGATCTAAAAACCAACACATGCTCCAGGATAAGGGTAAAAAATAAAGAGGAAAGGCTCAAACAAGTGCTTCAATGGATTGAACAGGGAGAGGCATTTCATGATGTTTCATCAGTGAAAAGTACAAGTATCCGGCATCACCTTGTAAAACCGCCAGGAGGAGCCAATAAAGCTTAACCTCATGTACAGCATTTGAGCTTTTAAATTTAAACTGTGTATTACAGCATGTTAATCATCAGTCATTAAAAAGTTGGTATATTTTATGAAAGCAAGATTGCTCATTTGGGCAAAAGTACACAACCTTTATCATAAATATTTTAATTATGCATCAAAGCCTTTACAGAAGGTATTACTAATAGTAATAATGAATGACTTTGGACAAGCTGTAAACTCAAAAGTATTATGCTGGTCCACATTCTTTCTAACAGTCATTTTAAACAAAAAGACAAACACCACAGCATTTCGTTGATCTAACCAACGAGAACAGGACATTAGCTAGCCAATACGATAAAGGAATTTCTTTTTTGCTCATTTCTTTAGCACATTTGTACAAGCACTTGGAATCTGTCCAAGTCCTACTTAGTCAGGCATTTTCTTTTACTGTAACGGACATAAAAACTCCCTTGCTTTTAACAGAGCATTTCATAATTTCTAACTATGAAAATTTAAATGGTCACACTTATCATTCAACCGGAGCTCAAAATATCACAAGGATCCTCAAGAGCACAGCAAAGACTGTATTAAAAGATACTTGTATCAGATACATGAGAATCTTTTTTTTTTATCTATGCTTTCTTTTCCGCATACCAGATATTATGGTACCACTCCAGAAGGGTGTCAGCCAGTCAGATCCAGGAATCGGTACTTAAAAGAAAACACACCAGTATTCCATTTCTCCCTAAGCATTTTAAGCATCAAAGTCTTTAACTAAGATGTGAAATAGCGTGTAAAATACTAATATAATATGGAATAACATATCTAAAGAAATTAATAATGATAATTATATTCGTGTACTGCAACAAGTTGATTCTGTATGTGTAGGGCTGTTTCACCTCTGCTCATGTGACCTTCCCAGTAGCCTGCTGGTCTATGTGCTCGATTAGTAACCCACAGGTTGTGTTCAAATCCAGCCAGCGCCGTGACTTTTCTTTTAACAAACATTTCTTTGAAAAAATAGAATAGCAATATTATTGACAATTGACTTTTTATATATATAAATATCACAACATAATCGAATTTAAGTTACTTTTAATAATTAATAATCACCTTTTCTCCTTCCGACACCTGTCCCTGCTTCTGCTTCCATCATGTGTGTGTGTGTGTGTGTGTGTGTGTGTGTGTGTGTGTGTGTGTGTGTGTGTGTGTGTGTGTGTGTGTGTGTGTGGGGGGGGGGGGGGGATCACTTCAGATCTAAAAGGTTATTAATCTTCAGTGTTTCATCTTCCCAGTGTAGCTGATCTTTTGCTGCCTGGGTAAACCATCACAAAGCGTTAGAGAACTTAACATTTCTATTATCAACAAATTGTAAATATGATGTTTAAATTGGCATTATTAATTTTTCACTTGGGTGTATGGAGGATTGTCAGCTGTCACTGAGAGTAGACCCCCCTCTTAGGCCGCGCAAACGATCTTTTAAATTTGTATAGAGAAATGGAGTACAGTATGTGTTACAATATAAACATTTATATTGATTTAAATCGCATTTTGATTTCAATCACAAATGCATGTTTAAATTATGTGTTTTTTATTCAAAAAATATCTTTGTCTTCTAAGTATCTTAAACTTTCAGCATAGCTTTCTCCCAGTTTAGATTTATTTTTCTTGGGATTTTGGGATCAAATGTGGAAAGATTAGATTGTAATTGTTTTTATTTTTTAAATACATTTTAGAAAAGTGTAATCTATACTAAAAAGCTGTACACCACCTGCTATATAGATACATATTGTAATACTTTCGGGTTCAGATAGGACGGACACAAGAACTCAGACTTGCAGAGATAAAGCTGCCTTTATTTTTCTTCTCCCTCACCACCTGCCAGCCTGGCTCTCCCCCACCCCCGACCAGAGACAGACAGCCCCTGCCCACCAACAGCGCGAGCCAAAACACCGCCCACGCGCCAGATAAAGAGAAACACCCAGGGGTGCAGAAGCAGGATCCTCCAAGAGATCAACAAAGACAACAGAAAAAGATGTGTACTGTATAAGATACTGTCCATGGGAATCCAAGCTTTTTTTATCCACGCTAAGTAGTCTTTAAAATTTCTTCATTACATAGTGAAGTCAAAATTCCGGGATGTGCCTATATTAGTATGCTGGTCAAACGTTCCGAGGTCAAAGTCTTCCAGCACGTGGGTACCTTTAAAGCTGAGACAATGGCACCGAATATTTTTGGTGCGTCCTCTCTTTAAAGCCCTGGCCAAATATGAAGACGGTATGTACAGTTATATTTCAAACTGATTTAAAAACTACACATCCCAGTTACAATGGTGGTGCTTGTGATCTTTGCGTTTAACCAATGAAACAGGGTGAAAAATCAGTCAGTCACATGACTTTGGGGCTGAGTTTCGAAAGCTTAACCTATCAGCAAGACGGCAAAGACATTTTTCCAAGAAAGTTTAGCCGTTGTCACTAATGAAACCACTAAATAAAGACAAATATAGAAATGGACAATTAACTGACTTTTATATTTCTAAATATCACAACATTCGAATCCAAGCCATTTTTAATAACAATGGGTAAACTATCACAAAGCTTTAGAGAACTTAACATTATCATTGTAGCGGTGAGGCTTATTAATAAGGCAGAATTAAGTGTTTCTGAGCTTTCCCAAATTAGGCCTAATTTCTCTGTTCATCTCTGTGGTGCAGCCACAGAGAAAGAATTCATGCAAGCTGATTTAAGATGTTTTCTTGTGATAAGAAACCAGCTCCCAAAGGGGGATGCACTTAGCTAAGCCTGGCTATCATGATCAATTGTCATCCATTGGCGCCTATCTGTCTAGGGAGTGCGAGTTGGACATCTGGATTGCATTCTTAAGTGTCAGGAGTAAGTGACTCATATCTCACCTTGATCAACCAATCAGGGACTGGTAGGGCCGAGTAACCCACGTGGGACTCTGATGCCCATGGAACTTTCAGCCAATGAATGAGCTGAAGTTCCTCCAGGTAAAAACAGGCAACACAGAGATTCAACAAGATTCAGAAGGGATTCTGGAGAGGATTCTGTGGACTGTTCTAAAGGGAATTCAAAGGAGAATTCCAGGGCAGGACGGCCCAGGAGCAGTGACATCCTCGCAGCGCGCCTCCTGACCATCCTGAGACTCAGCCCGGACAACCACGGAACGGCCAGTGTGTCCGAGTGCCAGAACTTTCCTTTGTTCTAAGAGTCTAGAGTGGAGGTTGCCAGAGAGTAACCAGCAGCAGGCCTCGTGAACAGGTCGGAATTGTGGACAGCTGAATCACTATTCAGAACTAGCTCTTCATTAGGAACGAACCGGTCCTCTTCCTGACTTGCTGGGACCCACAGTCATCTTTTCTCCTGTGCACAAACTTTGCTAGTTAAAGCCAACACTAACTAGCCGGTCAGTGAGCATCAGCAGCGCACCGTCGCAAGCCGCACAGCACAGCCTGGCACCGAGCCAGAGAGCGCGGATTGGACAGCAACAGCCTGCAACTGTTCCTTTGTGCCCGCAGGAGATCTGAATCCCCAAAGATTGGATGAGTATTCAACTTCAATGCATTACAGCTCAAGAATTCAATTGTTATCCCAACCAGTTGATATCAATTTAATTCCTAAGAGTTATGTACTTGTTTCGAGTATCTAATGTAGAAGTTATAACCAAGTTCATTTATGAAACGGTCTTAATGAATGATATACTGAACGTATGTCCTCTTGATATATGTAACACTTCATAACTGATTGAATATATATCTTTTGTATTCTGATAACCCTCTCGATAAGATCTGTTAGTTTAAGGCATATTCTATGTATTAATAAATGTATCCTTGTGTATTAGTACCTGTGTGTGTGTGTTGTTTGAGTTATGTCGCATGGTTGGACTCTAAAGCCATCAAAAGAATCAACTTTGTGATTTACTGCTACAATTAATAATTGTCTCAGTAAATGCCCAAACCCTACAGAACTGGTGCCTTCAGAGAGCCACTTTTCTTACATATTTGGCGACCCTGAACGGCTATGAATCACTACATCATCAACAAATTGTAAATACGACATTTACATTGGCATTATTAATTTTTCACTTGAGTGTTTGGAGGATTGTGAGAGTAGACCCCCCCCCCCTTAGGCTGCACAAATTATCTTTAACATTCTTAAGAAATGGAGGCTGCGTGTGTTACAATATAAACATTTACTGTCAAACTTTAAGTCAACAGTTGATTTAAAGACGATCTGTCAAAGTGCAATGAAATACAATATTGTTGTCGTTATTGTTGTTTTTATCCTGTAAAGCGTTTTGAGAAGCCACCTTTAAAAGGTGCTATATAAAGGCGCTGATTCTTATGGAATGCGTTTTCTTTCTTTTTTTCCCAGCATGGAATAAACCTATTACAGTACTTGATTCTTATGGATGCCCAGTTCCGCCGGGGATTCAAAATAAAACATGGAATCACGTGTCTAAGGAAATAGCAGTATAACTATATCCATGCACAAACAGTAGCATGTTACATGATTAATTTGGGTGTCTCCTCTTGCCAGAAAGCGCTAAATTGCATTTTGAGTGCGGTTTTTGACTTTCTAAAAATTACAACCCATACGTAAGCTGATACCGTTTAGACTTAATTATTTTGAACTGTATTGCAGCAGCACAATGTGCTTTTTCACAGAACCTAGAGTAACAAAATACTTGCTTTGAACAGCTTTTCAGCTAAATATTTAAATCGCTAACACCCGACACTTGAGGTGCCCGACAAAAAACGGTTGAACAGCTCTGTTGGAGGTTTGCAGATCAGATCAGATTCCCTCCCCCCCCCCCCAGAAAGACAGACTTATTAGTGGCTATTCACTGCGTGGTGAACAGCTCCAATTTCAGGTGTAAGCGATAGATCTCAGTTTAGCCGATCTTGTTACAGCATGTTACAGTTTACTATTATTAACCATATGAATTTTAAGTGCTTAATGCCATTTTTTGACCAGGCACGAATATTCTTATGTCCATATCTTCGCAAGGGAATCAGGGCGAATTGTAATACTAATTAAATAACCGTGGGCACTTTCCACCCCCTCTGACAGCAGGAACATTCCTATTCTTAGCTCAGCAGCTCATTACAATATAGGGTGTTCAAATCTTTTGCTGCCTCACAAAGCTTTAGAGAACTTAACATTTCTATTATCAACAAATTGTAAATACGACATTTACATTAGCATTATTAATTGTTCACTTGAGTGTATGGCGGATTGTCAGTATTTTTTTATTCACAATCGGACAAATGCAACAAGTTTATTTTTCTTGGGATTTTGGGATCAAACGTGGAAAGATTTTAAAAATAGCATAATCTGTACTAAAAAGCTGTATTTAATACCACTCGATACTTATATTAATGGAGTTTAGTTGATACTGTTTACATCCAATAATCAAAAATGACAACCATAACGAACAACTTACAAAAACAACCATATAAACATAATACCAACCAGAAACAGATAACCACAATACCAAATCAAATATATCAAACCATTAAAGCAAAACCTTCCTCCAATTATCAACAAATCTCAATATGAATTACTTATCCAGTCTCTCGAAATAAAATTATTTTTCAAGCAATGTAACCAACGTCGGGCAATGTGTTTTTTTAATCCAACATTGACAGCCACATCTTAAATCTTGTCAGTCAGCCTCTTTTTCCTCTATTTGAATTGTGGCAATTCAAACAACTTGGGATAACAAGTGGTCTCAAAGTCACTGAGCTTCAACAGATGACAACTTCCTTAGTCTTCATGAAAATGTCAGATTATGAGTGAATAGAAGCATTTGATTAAAAACACGTTTGCGTTTGTTTGGGAGCTATATTACATATGTAAGATGTGTTCCTGCTTACACATCGCACGACTTTAAAAGCTAAAAAAACAGGTTACGATTCGTGTCTTTCACATTATCTGGCGAGCCTTGTTTTGTCAAAGGACAGCACATACTTTGAAAAGACCGCAAATGTATTGGCAAGGGTTAATTGCACTATGGACCACAGAAAAAAATTTAAAATAGTCTTCTTTAGGTGTGAGGGCAGGAGTGGATCGCAGCAGGCATAATCAGCAAATAAGAAAACAGAACAGGGCAGGTGTGACAAGTATCCAGACAGTGAGTGATCAGAAAAAGGAAACAAATGTTTATGCCCGGGTTTTCGACAATTTTTTTTTTTTTAACGAGTCTGATGCATCACTCATTTCCTGGCATATTGTGTTTTAAATAAAATAGGAGTGTCTTTCCCTGGTATTAGCTCATCGGTATGGTGTAAGTTTTATCTGTACCATACTGTAGACAGGTACAGACTTCAAGCTGCAACACTATTGCTTTGGTGAGGAGACAGACTATGGCCAAAATCACGAAGACTCTCACACCAAATAATCAAGATGAAAAGAAATGGGAAGTCAACACGAGACGTTGTACAGCATTTGGCGTCGATGGACATCTTCGTTTGTGAAAGCATAGTGAGACGACATTATAAAGGGGAGAGGAGGCAAAGAGAATCTAAACTGAGGACAATTCAAAAGGTAAAATAACTTTCCAAAAATACTTTCCTTGCATGTAAATACAACTACGCACATTGTTTTTAAAACAAACTGTTGATCTCTTTTTTTTTTTTCCCCAAGTCCTATTGTGCGAGCCATCGACAGACTGATGGATGAAAATGAGCTACCGGCGAAGCAAGTTCAAAGACGGCTATGGGCTGACCTCGGTGTGAGAGTTAGTACGACATCGATAAGAAGAGTGCTCAGGAGGCTTGGATGGAGATACAGAAAAACCAACACATGCCCCATGATAAGGGTAAAAAACAGAGGAAAGACTCAAACAAGCTCTCCAATGGATTGAACAGGGGAGGCATTTCATGATGTACTTTTCACCGACGAAACAGTGGCTCTGGAACAGTTTTCAACAATGTTATTTTGTAAAAAGGGGAGATATGTGGACAAGCCAAAGCCCAAACACCCACTGAAGGTTCACGTCTGGGGGGGTATATCTAGAAGAGGCCTGGGACCACTTCTTATTTTCTAAGGAATTATGGATCGTGAATTCTTCGAGGAAATCGTGGTGAAACAGCATGTCGCCCCATATATCGGGGAGCACTTTGGATCAAGGCACCATCTCTTTCAAGACAACGATCCGAAACACACAGCAGCAAGGGTGAGGCTTGAAGCAGAAGGAGTGAACTGGGTGAAAAGTCCAGCTGAATCCCCAGATCTAAATCCGATAGAGATGGTTTGGCATTCGCTGAAAGACTATGTTCGGAAAACTGCTAAACCCGTCACAAAGCAGGAACTGATTGATGCGATCTATAAATTCTGGGATGAAGAACTGACCGAACAAAATTGCAACAATTTTATTAACAGGCTGTTTTGTGTTCTTCCTAGGATTGTTGACCAGGGCGGGGGACATTCGGGAATGCGAGTCTGTTTAAGACAGTCTCACGTTTGAACATTCCTGTTAGACAAGAGGAATGTAAAAAAATGTTTTTGTCAATGAAAACCTGTGTGTGTCTCTCTGCTGAATGAATAAAAGCATTTTATTAAAAACACGGTTTGCGTTTGTCTGGGTATTTACTTTGTAATCTGTGGTCCTTTTAACAGTATTGCACAAGATGGTGGCGCGTATGGACGCAGCGGCTTCATTAGCTCTCAAACAATGGTGCTTTTTGTTAGTTATTCTTACGTTTTTTGTCACGTTATTTACTCAAAACACTGAAGCTTACTTCTCCTACAACCGGAAAACATTACTGGACATCAGAAACAACTGCAGGGATTTCTCCTTTAGTTCGCTCAACCTGGATTACATCAGCTCGTCCATCCTCTACACTGCAGACCCGGAGCCACCTGACCGTGTCTGCCAGGAGAGGAGATGGCGCAATCGGTGCGAGCGCAAACAAACGCGGTAAGAGAGCCGGGCTGCAAATAAGACTAAAAGAACAGCGGAACAGACCACCTATACCCAGCCTGTTCCTCGCTAACGTACGGTCCCTAGACAACAAACTGGACGAAATAAAACTCAGGCTCACTACTCGCCAGGAAATAAAAGACTGCTGCACTCTTGTTTACGGAAACGTGGCTTCACAACAACATACCGGACTCCGCCATTCAGCTGGATGATTTTTTAACTCTCCAATCGGACAGAACAGCCGCCTCTGGTAAGTAAATAAAGGAGGAGGTCTGTGTATTTATGTCAACCAAGCATGGTGCAGAGATAGTACAGAAATCGCTATCCACTGCTCACCCGATTTAGAATATTTAATGGTAAAATGCCAACCCCTCTACCTACCTAGGGAATTCACGTCTGTCATTATTGCTGCTGTATACATACCTCTTAACGCTAATGCTAAGGAAGCAGTCAAAACGCTGCCCAAAGCTATTAGTAAACAAGAATCAGCACACCCTGATGGTGTTTTTATTATTGCAGGTGATTTTAATCAGGGAAAACTGAAATCAGTCCTGCCTAGCTACAACCAACACGTTGACTGCCCCACCAGGGCAAACAACACACTTGACCTTGTTTATACTAATGTACCCCGGTGCTTGAAAAACTGTACCTCACCCCCCTCTTGGACAATCTGACCACATCTCCCTGTTCCTACTCCCAGCCTACAGACGACTTCTCAAACACACCAAGGCTCCAGTTATAACTGGAGAAACATGGACCAAAGAGGCAGAATCAATGCTTCAGGACTGTTTTGAGTGCACAGACTGGAGTGTGTTCAAAGATGCAGCCTCCCATGGATCCCACACTGATATTGATCTGTATGCATCAGCAGTCACTAGCTACATCAGCAAATGTGCGGATGTGGTGAGCGTAAAAAGATACGCAAACTCCCAAATCAAAAACCTTGGATGAACACTGAGATCCGCTCCCTGCTCAAAGCCCGTGATGCAGCCTTCAAATCTGGTAATGAGGAAGAACTGAGGGGGGCTAGGAAAGAATTAAGAGCTGGCATAAAATCTGCCAAGAAACAGTACAAATCCCAGATAGAACACCACTACAACACCAACACTAACCCACGACGCATGTGGCAAGACAAATAAAATCACAAGCTACAAAAGCAAAAGAAGCCCTGTAAGCGCTACTGACCCCTCTCTCCCAAACAAGCTTAACACCTTCTATGCACGCTTCGAAGCTCAACACCCTGAACCACTGACTCCCCTGCCACCCCACCCCCCACACTATCAAAGCTAGATGTGTGGAAATCACTAAGTAGAGTGAACACACCTAAAACTGCTGGACCTGATGGTATCCCTGGCCTGGTACTCAGAACATGTGCCTGGCAGATAGCTGATGTCTGTACCGACATCTTCAACATGTCCTTGGCCCAGGCCACCGTACCTAGCTGCTTCAAGACAACCACCATTGTGCCAGAACTGAAAAAATCAGCCCCCACATGCCTAAATGACTACCGCCCTATTGCACTCACCCCCATCATAATGAAGTGCTTTGAAAAACTATTTATTCCGCACATTAAACCCAGCATTCCAAAAACACTGGATCCTCTCCAGTTTGCCTATCGCACAAACCGCTCCACAGAGGATGCAATCTCTATAGCTTTACACACCACACTAACCCACCTGGATAAAAGGAACACCTATACAAGAATGCTGTTCATTGACTTTAGCTCAGCATTTAACACCATCATACCCATAAAACTTTCTACGAATCTCAGGGCTCTAGGTTTAGATATAACCCTCTGCAGCTGGATCGTAGACTTCCTCACCAGCAGACCCCAGACTGTCAGGATTGGCAACCTCACCTCCAACACACTCACCCTTAACACTGGTGCCCCTCAAGGCTGTGTGCTCAGCCCACTGCTTTACTCCCTGTTCACCCACAACTGTACTGCTAAGTTCAGCACAAACACCATCACCAAGTATGCTGACGATACCACAGTCGTGGGCCTGATCACTGACAACGATGAGACTGCCTACAGGGAGGAGATAAAACAACTTGCAGACTGGTGCCGAACCAACAACCTATGTTTCAACATCAGCAAAACCAAAGAGCTGATTGTTGACTTCAGAAGACAAGGAAAAGTTCACTCCCCCATCTACATAGAAGGGTCTGCGGTGGAGATGGTGAATAACTTCAAATTCCTAGGTGTTCACCTTACATGGACACTGAACACCTCCAGTCTCATCAAGAAGGCACAACAGCAGCTGTACTTCCTGAGAAGGCTGAAGAAAATACACCTACACCCACTGATCCTCACCAACTTCTACATATATACGGTGGAGAGCATACTGACCAGCTGCATCACAGTCTGGTACGGCAACTGCACCGCATCCGACCGTAAGGCACTACAGCGGGTGGTCAAAACTGCCCAACACATCATCGGCAGTGCCTTACCATCCATCCAGGAAATATACACAACACCAGGAGTCTGAAAAAAGCCACCAAAATTATGTCTGATCCCACTCACCCCAGTCATAACTTGTTTATTCCCCTACCATCTGTCAGAAGGTACCAGTCACTCCAGTCGCACACAACTAGACTCCAAAATAGCTTCTTCCCCAGAGCTGTCAAGTTGATGTCCCCACTACCTCCCACCATATTATGATCTCTCCTAACATCCTCCTGTACCCACAACCACTGTACTCCTACACAACCACACACACACACGTAAGCCGAAATTGTACTGTCCCCTCGATAGCCCAGTAAAATTGTAATGGGCAAAATAATTTAATTTATTAATTAACCATACTACTTTTAACCATACTATTTCTTTTTGCACTGTTCCAAGAATTACCTTGCACTGTTTTTTTCCTGTTAAATTTTCTGTTTGCGGAATTTTGCACAGTTTTGATTACATGTTATTTATGTTAAGTTATTACATGTTACTGTTATTGCTATTGTGTTACTGTCTATTGTCTTATCTTCTGTCCTATTTATATACTGCACCTGAGTGACTAATGAGAAACACTTCATTATACTATGCACCTGTGTAAGTTTAATGACAAAGTTAAATTGAATTGAGATGCCACTTTTAAAAGGTGATGTATAAAATAAAGTTTTTTTATTATTGTTACAAAGAAACATGATCAGATTTTCCCTGGTTCAGAAAAAAAAGATCTAAAGCATACTAGTTTGTCACTCTTCTCATTCCCTATTTGCTAAATGGCTTTTCATACTAATCTGATCAATCTAACTGCCTGTTTTCTGTGCTTTCTCTATCCTTTAAAATAAACTATTATTCCACAATGCATGGTATTACATAGCCAGTATCACAGGCCAGTTCACAGGTTTAAATTATGCATGCAATTTTGAAAGCCACTGAGACATCAGGTACTACTGTTGTATTTATGAAAAAGAAAACAAAAAGCATACTAACAACTGTGCCATCCTACTCCTTGGTTAATGCATTTTATTATTTATAAACGGGTAACATTGTTAGCAAAATATTTTGAAATGTTTTTCTTTAGTTTTGTATTTAACTTACTATATGATAGTCAGATTTAATGTATATTTGAACAATGAAAATATTTTTACAAGATGCGGGGGGAAAGTGCAACAACTTATTACAGTGCTAAATTTATTATTGATTTCTAATAGTTTATGCTAACACCTAACTTTCTTAATTAGATGTATTTAAAACGGTGAACTAAGTGTAACATAACATTCAGAAATACAATCGAGGATAGTTTTGTGGTGTTTGTATAGATGAAACATTTCTAAAATGTATAACATAAAAATAAAGACCTTTAAAATCTGTAATCTTTCCAATTGTATGTCATTAGAAAGTACAACAAGCTCCTGCTTTGTCTAAGGATGGTATCAAAAAGTAGTCTAAGTGGTGAGAAAGCTGTGCTTAATGATAATTAAGGGACTTAAAAGTTAAAGGAGATGCTTCATATTGCTTGAATAATTTCAAAAACTAAAGTTATAAATGCAGACACTCTCCTGGTGCTGCGCTGGGTCTAAATATCTAAACGTATTGCAGCGTATTCGCCACGGGCAGAGGCCGAAGAGCGCCTGGCTGGGGTGCACGGTGAGGGGTAGGACAGGAGTGAAAGTGGTCAGGGCGGGGTTTAGGAAGGCCGCTGACAAGTGCGGGTGTCCCACAGTGAAACGGGCATACAGTCTTGGGAGGTATCCATTTTCCTTTAAATCTCTCTCGCTCTCTCGAGAAAGCTGTGCTGAAAGTTTAAGATACTTAGACAAAGATATCAGTTTATGTTGCATTTGTCCGATTGTGAATCAAAACAAATTAAACATGCATTTGCGATTTAAATCAAAATAAATGTTTATATCGTAACGCATACTGTACAGCCTCCATTTCTCTATAAAAATTTAAAATCATTTGCACAGCCGCAGAGGGGGGTCTACTCTCAGTGACAGCTGACAATCCTCCATACACCCAAGTGAAAAATTAATAATGCCAATGTAAACGTCTTATTTACAATTTGTTGATAATAAAAATGTTAAGTTCTCTAGAGCTTTGCGATAGTTTACCCAGGCAGCAAAAGATCAGCTACACTGGGAAGATGCGACACTGAAGATATGATTAATAACCTTTTAGATCTGAAGGGACACACACACACACGGACAGTTGTCAGAAGGACAATCTTCCTAAGATTGTTGAGTGATTGGGCATTTGGGATTGTGTGTTATGCGAGTCAGATTATGAATGAATAAAAGCATTTTATTAACGATTGTTGATAAGAGACGGAAGAGAGAAATAAGAGTCCTCGTTAACCCCCCCATTTCGATTGCAAAGACGTTTAATTAAATGTCTTTGATTCACAAATCTGACAATGCAACGTAAATCATTATCTTGGTCTTCTGCATAATATTTTATTTCATTGCACTATGACAGATTGTCTTATAATCAATTGTCAGAATGTACCAGCTGTGCAGAAAGTACTTTCTTCAACTGTCTCTCTCCACCCCCCAGATCTATTGTGTGAGCCACTAACAAAGTGATGGAGGAAAATGAGCTAACAACAGCTCAAGTTCAAAGACGGCTGTGGGCTGACCCACAGTGTGAACGCGAGTCCGACATCAATAAGAGTGTGCAAAGGGCTTGGATGGAGATATATCGTAAAAAAAACCAACATATGATAAAAATAAAAAAGGCTCAAGCAAGTGCTTCAATGGATAGAATGGGGAGAAGCATTTCATGATGGACTTTTCACTGATGAAACAGTGGCTCTAGAACGGTTTTCAATGGTGTTGATTTCATAAAAAAAGGGTAGATATGAATAAATATCCAAAATATCCACTGATGGTTCACATTTGGGTGGGCTATTTCTAGAAGAGGCCTGGGACCAGTCTTTATTTTTGCACAAACTATCTTTTAAATTTTTTATAGAGAAATGGAGGCTGTACAGTATGAATTAAAATCTAAACATTTATATTGATTTAAATCACAAATGTGTTTAATTGTGTTTTTTGATTCACAAATCAGACAAATGCAACATAAATTGATATCTTTGTTTAAGTATCTTAAATGTTCAGCATAGCTTTCTCCCTGTTTAGATTTGTTTTTCTTGGGATTTTGGGATCAAACGTGGAAAGATTCAATTGTAATAGTTTCTAAAATGTATTTAAAAAATAAAGTGTAATCTGTACTAAAAAGCTGTATTTAATACCACTCGATACTTATATTAATGGAGTTTAGTTGATACTGTTTACATCCAATAATCAAAAATGACAACCATAACGAACAACTAACAAAAACAACCATATAAACATAATACCAACCAGAAACAGATAACCACAATACCAAATCAAATATATCAAACCATTAAAGCAAAACCTTCCTCCAATTATCAACAAATCTCAATATGAATTACTTATCCAGTCTCTCGAAATAACATTTTTCAAGCAATTTAACTAACGTTGGGCAATGTTTTTTTTTAATCCAGCATTGACAGCCACACCTTAAACTTTGTCAGTCAGCTCTTTTTCCTCTATTTGAATTGTGGCGATTCAAACAACTTGGGATAACAAGTGGTCTCAAAGTCACTGAGCTTCAACAACAGATGACAACTTCCTTAGTCCTTCCTTAGTCTTCCTGAAAATGTCAGATTATGAGTGAATAGAAGCATTTTATTAAAAACACGTTTGCGTTTGTTTGGGAGCTATATTACATATGTAAGATATAATGCGTTCCTGCTTACACATCGCACGACTTTAAAAGCTAGAAAAACAGGTTTCGATTCGCGTCTTTTTCACATTATCTGGCAAGCCTCGTTTTGTCAAAGAACCAAAGATCTCGCTTTCAAAGGACAGCACATACTTTGAAAAGACCGCAAACCTTTTAGATCTGAAGGGAGATAATCCCCCCCCCACACACACACACAATAGAAGCAGGAAGCAGAAGCAGGGACCGTTGTCAGAAGGGAAGAAGGTGACTATTCATTATTAAAAATTACTTAAATTCGATCATGTTGCAATATTTAGAAATCTAAGTCAATTAATTGTCAATAATATTGCTATGTTTGTTAAAAGAAAAGTCACGACACCGGCTGGATTTGAACACAACCTGTGAGTAATCAAGCACGTAAACAAGCAGGCTACTGGGGAAGTCACATGAAGAGAGGCGAAACAGCCCTACACAGCCCTGTCGCAGTACACGAATATAATTATCATTAATTTCTTTAGATACGCGATTCCATATTACCTTAGCAAAAAGCTTAAAACTACCACTTTTTTAAAATGCTATTTCACATGTTAGTTAAAGACTTCGATGCTTAAAATGTTAAGGGAGAAATGGAATACTGGTGTGTATTTTTTCTTTAAAGTACCGAGACCAGCCATATACTGTATGTTTACATTCGAAAATTAATATCGTTTATGGCCTTCACACGCGTTGCAGTATGCTCCTATTCTTTTTATGCTACTAAGATTTCCCTTCAGTGGTAAAATTCCATATAAATATTCAATACTAAAACGGGCACAGTAAAGACATTTAAATCTTTCTACGACC
Organism: Lepisosteus platostomus; assembly: GCF_059453375.1. Classification (NCBI taxonomy): domain Eukaryota; kingdom Metazoa; phylum Chordata; class Actinopteri; order Semionotiformes; family Lepisosteidae; genus Lepisosteus; species Lepisosteus platostomus. The sequence continues at coordinate 2,562,060 of NC_142625.1, forward strand.
GACCAACACACCACGAGTGCCCCTGTCGGTCAACCAATCATGTACCGCTGTATTTTGTGTCACCGCGCGTCACTATGCGCGAGTCTGTAGCCAATTACCCCCGGTACGTGTCTGTGCCGCACACTTTGAATGGCTGCATCTGTATTTTCGAAGGAATTATGGATTGTGAATTCAAGAAAGTCATGGTAAAACGGCATGCCGCCCCATATATATATAGTTCTTGGACGAAGAACCGACAGAACAAAATTGCAACAATTTTATTAACAGGCTGTTTCATGTTCTTCCTAAGATTGATAAGCAGTTGGGCATTCGGGATTGTGCGTTATGCGAGTCAGATTATGAATGAATATAAGCATTTTATTAACGATTGTTGATAAGAGACAGAAGAGAGAAATAAGAGTCCTCGTTAACCCCCCCCCCCCCATTTTGATTGCAAACACGTTTAATTATATGTCTTAGATTCACAAATCTGACAATGCAACATAAGTCATTATCTTGGTCTTCTGCATAATATTTTATTTCATTGCACTATGACTGTTTTATAATCACTTGTCAGAATGTACCAGCTGTACAGAAAGTACTTTCTTCAACTGTCTCTGTTCCCCCCACCCCTCAAGTTCTATTGTGCGAGCCTATGACAAAGTGATGGAGGAGAATGAGCTATCAGCAGCTCAACTTCAAAGACTGCTGTGGGCTGACCTCAGTGTGAACACAAGTCTGACATCAATAGGAAGAGTGTGCGGAGGGCTTGGATGGAGATATAAAAACCCCAACATGCCATATAATAAGGGTAAAAAAAGAGGAAAGGCTCAAGTGCTTCAATGGATAGAACGTGGAGAGGCATTTCATGATGGACTTTTCACTGATGAAACAGTAGCTCTGGAACAGTTTGCAATGGTGTCGATTTCATAAAAAAGGGTAGATATGAATAAGCCATAGCCAAAATACCCACTGAAGGTTCACGTTTGGGGGGCTATTTTTTAGACGAGGCCTGGGACCACTTATTTTCGAAGGAATAATGGATAGTGAATTCTTTGAGGAAGTTGTGGTCAAGCAGCATGCTGTCCCATACATCAGGGAGCATTTTTGATCAAGGCACCGTTTCTTTCAGGACAATGACTCAAAATTCACAGCTGCAAAGGAGAGGCTTAAAGCAGAGGGAGTGAACTGGGTAAAAACTCCAGCTGAATCCCCAGATTTAGATCCAAAAGATAGTATGGTATTCCCTGAAAGACTATTCAGAAAAACCCAGCACAAAGCAAGAACTGATCAATGCGATTTACAAGTTCTGGGAGGAAGAACTGACAGACCAAAGTTGCAACAATTTTATTACCAGACCGTTCCACGTTCTTCCTAAGATTGTTGAGCGCAGTGGAGGACATTCAGGAAAGATATCACATATGCTTTTGTTCTGTCTTGCATTGTCAGATTGTTAATCAATACAAGCATTTAATTAAAACACACATTTGCGTTTTCATCCAAATGGGGGCAACAGGGACTGCATTAAAAATGCCCAAAAATACAGTGCCTTGCGAAAGTATTCGGCCCCCTTGAACTTTTCAACCTTTTGCCACATTTCAGGCTTCAAACAAAGATATAAATTTTTTATTTTATGTGAAGAATCACCAACAAGTGGGACAATTGTGAAGTGGAACGAAATCTATTGGATTTTTGAAACTTTTTTAACTAATAAAAAAATGAAAAGTGGGGCGTGCAAAATTATTCGGCCCCTTTACTTTCAGTGCAGCAAACTCACTCCAGAAGTTCAGCGAGGATCTCTGAATGATCCAATGTTGTCCTAAATGACTGATGGTGATAAATAGAATCCACCTGTGTGTAATCAAGTCTCTGTATAAATGCACCTGCTCTGTGATAGTCTCAAGGTTCTGTTGAAAGCGCAGAGAGCATCATGAAGACCAAGGAACACACCAGGCAGGTCCGTAATACTGTTGTGGAGAAGTTTAAAGCCGGATTTGGATACAAAAAGATTTCCCAAGCTTCAAACATCCCAAGGAGCACTGTGCAAGCGATCATCTTGAAATGGAAGGAGTATCAGACCACTGCAAATCTACCAAGACCTGGCCGTCCCTCTAAACTTTCAGCTCAGACAAGGAGAAGACTGATCAGAGATGCAGCCAAGAGGCCCATGATCACTCTGGATGAACTGCAGAGAACTACAGCTGAGGTGGGAGAGTCTGTTCATAGGACAACAATCAGTCTTACACTGCACAAATCTGGCCTTTATGGAAGAGTGGCAAGAAGAAAGCCATTTCTCAAAGATATCCATAAAAAGTCTCGTCTAAAGTTTGCCACAAGCCACCTGGGAGACACCCCAAACATGTGGAAGAAGGTGCTCTGGTCAGATGAAACCAAAATCGAACTTTTTGGCCACAATGCAAAACGATATGTTTGGCGTAAAAGCAACACAGCTCATCACCCTCAACACACCATCCCCACTGTCAAACATGGTGGTGGCAGCATCATGGTTTGGGCCTGCTTTTCTTCAGCAGGGACAGGGAAGATGGTTAAAATTGAGGGGAAGATGGATGCAGCCAAATACAGGACCATTCTGGATGAAAACCTGTTGGAGTCTGCAAAAGACCTGAAACTGGGACGGAGATTTATCTTCCAACAAGACAATGATCCCAAACATACAGCAAAATCTACAAAGGAATGGTTCACAAATAAACGTATCCAGGTGTTTGAATGGCCAAGTCAAAGTCCAGACCTGAATCCAATCGAGAATCTGTGGAAAGAGCTGAAAACTGCTGTTCACAAACGCTCTCCATCCAACCTCACTGAGCTCGAGCTGTTTTGCAAGGAAGAATGGGCAAGATTTTCAGTCTCTCGATGTGCAAAACTGATAGAGACATACCCCAAGCGACTTGCAGCTGTAATCGCAGCAAAAGGTGGCTCTACAAAGTATTAACGCAAGGGGGCCGAATAATTTTGCACGCCCCACTTTTCATTTTTTTATTAGTTAAAGTTTCAAAAATCCAATAGATTTCGTTCCACTTCACAAGCCTGAAATGTGGCAAAAGGTTGAAAAGTTCAAGGGGGCCGAATACTTTCGCAAGGCACTGTAAATACCTAGTAATAAATGTGTTCTACCTTGACCTTTTTATTAAGTGATAGACAGAAAAAAATGACTTTCTCTGTAAGTCAGTCAAAGAAGTAGGCGAATCAAAGCTCCAAGCCCAGCAGCAACAATAATTAATACAGTGTATTCTCCTGTCAAGGTATAAAATAGAGCAATGCAGAGTACACAAATTCTGCATGCAGTATATGCTTTTGGGAACACATTCATTTTCGAGCAGGAAATTGCTCACTTCTGCTGCAGTAGAACATTTTGGAATCTACATGCTGTAAGAGGACCCAGGAAAGGGTCATTTATAACCGGTATTTCCGGAACGAAACGCTGAAAATACTCGATATAGACCTGGGCAAGATGGCCACCCAGGATAACCAGTTGACCCGCTATTGGGAAAAGCCTACGCAGTGAAACAGGGAGACACAGCTGAACGACATTAGGAAACAGGATATAAATGCCCCAGAAGCGATGAGCCGGCGCGGAAGCCGATAAGGTGAAAGCATGTTGGAAGAAGGAGAGATTTAGGAGTGAACTGAAAGGAACTTAAGAATAACATACTATTGGATACGGTTTTGACTACGATTACGGATTACGGCTTGGATACGGCGCAGAGTAGGGTGGACATACGGATTTAGGAATTTGGATTGTTTAAGGATACTGGCTACGGATTGCGGATCGGACTTGGAGAGACGTACCGACGGAGAACAAAGAAGACCCGTGTGGTGCGAGTTAGATCTTTTACGCCTGTTTTCCCCCAGCGACACCACAATGCTCATAGTTAGACAATGAAAAGGTCTCTGGAATAGGCTGACTGTATAAATGAGAAAGCAGAGGCTATGGAGGAACAAAATCACTATGGAAGTGCATCTGCAACAGAAAGCAACTGGTTTGACATGTACAGTAAAATGTGACACTTCTGGAGCGTCAAGTGCATATCCTACAGTGCGAGCTCATTTGCAAGGCTACTAAAAAAGGTTGATCTAATTAACAGTCCGGGTGTGGCGAGTTTCGACTGCCTCCTGCCAGTCTTGGGCGAAAGTAACCTGTCTTTGCCCCTTTAGATCTTTATGAAGACCTTCATTACATGCGATATAACTTATTCAGTTCATCCTGCAAAATTCTTCCCTCTTTCCAGAGGACCCTCTTTTGTCACCTTTTTAATTCTCCTTTTCATGTTTTCCCACCATCCTGTGACAGTAATGTGCTGCCTCCTCTTAGCCTACCAGCTATCTAACTGACTTCATGAGGTCTATGTAGTTGGCCTCCTTCAAAATCTCAGCATTCAACTTCCAATAACCTCTTCCATATTTTCTCCCAAGTGGATGCACATCGACCTCTACCATGTCATGATTGGAGAACCAGACCAGCAGAAAAGCTCCTCCTGCCTTCACCTCTTTGGATACAAACACACAACCCAGACGCTTTGCAGCATCCTTTGCATTTCTCCAAGTAGCACCGACCTTCTCACCCATGGCTGTAAAAGCACAGTCAACTAAAAAAAACTGCCACATAAAATGTTGTTGCTTTATTCCTGCATCATTCTTGTCCCTCAAACCCACATGAAGGTCTCCCTCTGTAGGTTAGCAGAGGGTTAGAAATACAAACCTAGAGTAAAGCTTTGTAGAAGTCTGCTCTCGCAACAGGCGGAGCATACACGATCACTAATCCGAAACATCCATTTCCATTCCAAACGTCAGTGTTAAACACCCTTCCAGGTATCTCTACCCAACACCATTTATCAGGTCAAAATTCCCCAAATAAAACCCCAACTCCAGAGGTGCAAACCCCTCCTGTACTCCATCTTGAACCCATTCACGTGTAAAAGCCTCAACATCTCCTGCAAAGAATAAAACGGCAAAATCCAAAGTCCTCAGGTAGTTAAACTGCTGTTCTCTTTACTTTGTCTCTCAATCTCCTTACATTTAATGTTAAAATCTTCACCTTTCTGTTATTTACTACTCTCCTTCTTTATTCCCCAGCATTTTATGAAAAAAATCCAATATAAACATCTCTTACCTCCACTTTTCACTCACAAATAAACCTAAAATCCTTCCTTCCATTTCTCTTACATTCCATTAATTTCCTCAACAGTCTTAATTCTTCCTGGATAAGAAATTCTCCTTCACCCATTCACACTCCCTCAAAAAACCTTCAGGTGCCTCCATGTTTTTTTTACTCTGTTGCAGAAACATGTGCAGACAAGACAGTTTCACGTGACTGTGGTGTGCCAATGTCCCTACTGCTTACAACTGCAAAACCTTTTGCCCTCTGCAAACAGTCTTTACGCACAAATTACATTTGATTTCCTCTACACGGGCAGACACCAAGTGACCTATTGGGCCACATCTACTACACGCTTCTGCAGTGCAATTTATAACAAGATTTCCCGCTGCTTCACAATGTCTGTACGCAAGTGGCTGCCCCAGATAATACAAAAAGCCTATCATACAGTTCTTTGTACATCAACTAATCTTTTAAAAATATCTTGGTCTAAGAAGACTTTAATATACACATTGATTCAACTTCCTCCAGTCTGGCTAAAGACTTCCTTTCTCTTTTGGGATGCTTTGACCTTGCTCAGTTTGTTTGTACCCCTACACATAAAGGACACACCTTAGATCTAATTATTGCAAATGACTCCTTTGTCTCCCACTGCTCCCCCCTTGATCTAGGCCTCTCTGACCACTTAGCCATTCTCTTCAGTCTGGAATTACCTGTTTCTAACACTTCCCCCTCACGCTCTGTAAATTTCCGCAACTGGCGATCAATTGATCACCCAAGGTTTGCAAATTCTGCTCTGTCCTCCTTATCCTGTTTCTCTTCCTCTGACCCTCTAGAGGACAAAATACAGTTACTTGACAATGCTCTTTTATCTACCCTCGACACCTTTGCTCCTTTAAAAACTCGAACCATCTCCTTCTCTCGCCCTGCCCCCTGGTACAATGACCATCTGCGTTTCATGAAGGCAGCCTCTCGCAAACTTGAGCGTAGGTGGCGTCTTTCCGGCTTAAATGTACATTATCAGGCCTGGAGAGATTACTTATCTGATTATAAGGTTACTATAGAGTCTGCTAGATCCACCTACTTCTCTCACATCATTGAAAATCACCAAAACAATCCCAGACATCTTTTCTCCACCATCAACAGACTGCTCAAGCCAAACTGCCCCACCACATTACCTGCCTCATCACAACTTTGCAACACATTCTTAGATTTCTTTAGTTCTAAGATTGACAACATCCGGCATCACATTCTCTCCACTACGGATATAATTTCCACACCTCCTCCCTCCTCATCCAACTTCTCTGGTTCCCGTCTCTCCAGCTTCTCTCTTCTTGACTCAGCATCCCTAAACAAACTAGTTACGCGCATGAAACCCACCACATCTATTTTAGATCCCATTCCCACCACTTTATTCCAGTCCTGTTTCTCTTCTCTCTGTCCCATTGTCCTCAATATAATACATGAATCCTTGAGCACCGGCATTGTACCAACGGTCCTCAAAACTGCTGCTATTACCCCAGTGCCAAAGAAGCCTAACATGGCTCTCGACAATCTTAACAACTTTCGCCCCATCTCCAACTTACCCTTTCTCTCTAAAATTCTAGAACGTGCTGTCACACTTCAGTTACATAACCACCTCATGACAAACAACCTTTTCGAACCCCTCCAATCTGGCTTCCGTCAACTTCACAGCACAGAAACCGCCCTAGTCAAAGTCACCAACGATCTCCTAATAGCTTCTGATTCTGGTTCTCTTTCCATACTCATCCTTCTTGATCTCAGTGCTGCCTTTGACACTGTTGACCATAACATCTTGCTTTCTCGTCTCGAGACTGTGTTTGGAGTCTCTGACACTGCCCTCAAATGGTTTAAGTCTTACCTCACTGATCGCTGTCACTTTGTCTCTCTCAATGGGTACAGGTCTGAAATTGGTCTTGTCAAGTCTGGTGTCCCTCAGGGCTCAATACTGGGCCCCTTGCTCTTCAGCATTTACATGTTCCCACTTGGTCAGCTTTTAAGATCACATGGCCTCAGCTTTCATTTTTACGCTGACGATACTCAAATATACATCCATACCAAACCCGACACTGATGTGGCTGTCTCTATTCTATCTAATTGCATCTCTGACATAAAAATTTGGATGACTCAAAACTTCCTTCATCTTAACTGTGACAAGACTGAAGTCATGCTTATTGGTACCCCCCATCAACTTCGTAAAGCCAGTCCTGTAACCCTGTCTGTAGATGGCTCTGTACTTGAGCTCCAATCAAAATTGAAAAACCTTGGGGTTATATTCGATTCTGGCTTAACATTCGACCCACATGTACAGCATACTGTCAAAACATCTTTTTTTCACCTTAGAAATATCGCAAGACTACGCCCTATGCTATCATTAACTGTGGCTGAAAAGCTGATCAACATATTTGTATTCTCTCGAATTGACTACTGCAATGCTCTGCTCCCTGGGGTATCTAAATATACTCTGAACAAGCTGCAGTATGTCCAAAATTCAGCAGCCAGAATCCTGACCAGATCTAGTGCAAGTGTTCACATTACTCCTATCCTGGAGTCCTTGCACTGGCTTCCGGTCAAATTCCGCGTAGACTTTAAAATCCTCATGCTCACCTACAAGGCTTTACATGGCTTGGCACCTCAATACCTGTCTGAACTTTTATCGCCCTACTCCCCACCTCGCAACCTCCGCTCTTCAAATTCTGCCCTCCTTACTGTCCCCCAAGCCTGTCTACATTGTATGGGCGACAGGGCCTTCTCCTGCTATGCCCCCAAGCTCTGGAACTCCTTGCCCAAGGATATTAGAGAGTCACCTTCTCTAAACTCCTTCAAATCCAGACTCAAAACCCTCCTTTTCAGAAAAGCCTTTACTTAACTGGTTCCATTCTTCACCCCTCTGCTCTTCTTAATACCATCTTCCACGGTCTCCTCTATTGTTATTGTATTGTACTGTATTGTTGTAATTATAATTGTGTCCTGTCTTGTGAAATGTTCTTATTTATTGTTGTAGTCTTCTTATTTATTGTTATTGTCATCCTGTAAAGCGCTTTGAGAAGCCACCTTTAAAGGCGCTATATAAAATAAAGTTTATTATTATTATTATTATTATCTTCTTCCAACACATACGGGTTGAACAGATGTACTGTCAGAGGCCTAAGCTCTCTTGCAAGTAATGGCTCAATTCTTGAACACTGAGCATCAAACAAAGTCAAAGATCTTTTTACCTGGAAATCTTGAACTCCAGCTCCAAACCAAACGTCCTGAGAAGCACTTCATCCACAAAGGTTCTCCTTTTAGCAGTCCATTCGGGATTGATCTCCATGCCGTATCTCCACATCTGTCCTTCACCACCTCCTTTCTTATAGCCAAAAAGTATACCCACCTAGCCTGAAAGACTCAGACAATCAAAAAAAAAACAAGCCCAAGAAGTTCTCTCCATCCAAGCCCCTGGCTAAACAAAAGCCAAGGAATCCAAATCCAATTCAAAAGCCAAAACAGTAAAAGCCATAACTGACTGGAACGAGGTGCAGGCATCACGCTGGTGGACTGCAGTATAGGCTGTTACCTCTGGAGCCCTGTAAAGGCACAGCTGGTGGCTTCCCTACAGCAGGTGACCACCTGGCTTCCACTCCTGCTGTCACCTGCTGCCAGCTTTATGCACTGGCGGGGGCACTGAGCTTCTGTCAACGGCCTGAAAATGACCACAGCTATGGGGGAGGTAAACTCATTAGCATAGACCCCGCCCACAAGCAGCAGCAACACCTACCAACCTGAAAACAAAAATGGACTGACACCTCCTGACCTGAAGGAGAAGGGAAGACACAGGGGAAGGAAGAAAACTCTGACAAAGCTGGTCTAATAGCATCAAATTTATGTCATTCATTTTGTTTTGACCAGAAGGGAAGGTAGGAACTTAGGCATAGGTAGGAATTTTTGCTACTGCCTAAAAACAATGAATTGCAGTATCCAGCAGTTTCTGGAGGCTTTCTAAAGTAATCGAAATAGCTATTTGAGCTTTTTATTATTTTTCAGTACTTTTTACAACATTTCCTGGTATGTGAACAATACAATTCCAGGTCCTGTCTTTACAAAAAATATGTTGAATTTTATATATTCGTTCAATTTGTCTCAGTTTTGTATCCAGGCTGGGAGACACACAGGGCAAGATCTACAAGCATTTTCATCTTTTTTTTTCAGGACACAATGTGAAAAATTGATCTTTGAAGAAGAAAAAAATCTGTTTATTCTTGTTTTGTCTTTTTCTTCTGGATATTTCTGTCTGGTGAGTGGGCACAGTAAGACATGTTAGAAACTTGGTTTACATTTGATGCCCAAGGGGTTAGCTTCAATTTTAGCCCTAGACTAGATCTCTACTATCTATACTTCCAGAGATATTACAAAATGTTTGATGGAATTCATTCCAGTTGGAAATTGCCTCTGTGACACTAACAGGTACTAGATATGCAATCTGTCAGATAGTAACAGGTAGTGCAGTGAGAGTATTAGTGATGCCATGTTCATTTATATCTTTGTTTTCATTTTATAGTCTGTAAATTTATAGCTTATTTATTAATCCTGGATGTGGGTGTTTAAGTGTCAAGAGACACTTGTCCAGCCTTCCCCTTGCCCCTGCTTCTAATCTTCCTCACTGGCACAGCAGCCTATTAGGAAAACATTGCTACAGGACTCACACACAATTTTAACGAAACAATTAATTTGCCTAAATTAAGGATCGTGAATATAAATGAGTTCTGACTGTTTCACAGTGTTAGAAACCATATTTGTTTAAGACATTTCTGATTGTTGTTTACGATGTATAAAGTCAAAGTGTTGAGCTGCAGGCAAAACTAACAGCTACAGTATTAATGGGGATCAGAGTGGTGTAGCCAACTTTGAGCACTGAAACAGATGTATAAAGTATCTATCAGGGAAAAACCTTTCTAGAGTTGTGAAAGGTTAGTTCTATGTAATGTTTACATTCCTATAATTAATTTTAACTTCTCCTTAATGTTAAAGACGCTTTAAATTGCTTGGTTTGAGTACATGCCTCTATTTGCTCAGTTTCACTTCAAATGGATAATTTGGTGAAACATTTTATTCTTATTGGGGTCACAGGCCTTACAGCACTATGACACTATGGGACATCACAGTAGTTCTTATCAGTAAATATCCTGGCCTCTAACAAAGTACAGTGTCTATGCTCAGACAATTATCTGCAATTCTTTTTAGCTAACTGCACCGGAACAAGTTCACAATCAGTCCTATGCTGATGACCATGTCAATTACATCCAATTATCTTCAAACTGAAGGAGAGGCAGCAAGGATTAGCTTGGTGCTTATGAAGATAGAACAAATAGAACAGTTGTAGAGGAAAACAAAAGATTCCCAATCTCTCTGTGTGCCAGACAGGCTGAGATCCTGATGAAAGACCAAAGAGAAAAAAACATCCATCAATGGCACTGGAACAGTAAACAAGAGTAAAAAAAATAAGAGAAATTCAGGTGATGTGCAGGTACATTGAATTGATTGAAGAAATAGTCAGTGATGATAAAAGAAAAGATGCACAGAGGAGGGTGGAATGGATGAAGAATGTGAGGCAGTTAAAAAAACCTACAGAGACCCATTAGACTTCCTGTGTTAAATCATTACTAATCAAGGTTATTGATTGAACAAACTGTTAATTAAAGTATTAGAATTATTTTGCAATCCAGAATGAACAGGTCTTTTTCAAACTCCACCAACAGAGGCTAAAATGAAACAAAAACATGGGTTTGACAAAAAGGGTTTGTAAAGGGTTTTAACCTCTACTTCCAGCAAGAGATTAAAAGATAATTGTGACAGGCCATCAGCTGGTCCTCATCAGAGATCAGTGACCAATGTGAGACTGTGAGCAAGACTGAGACACTACAGGCCAGAAATACTGCCAGAGATTTTATCCCATTTCTTTTTTTAAGAATAAACAAAGCTTCTGAGCTGCTTCCTCCATAATTAGAGCTTTAAATGGTCAATTTTTATCAAGTCAATAACAACAATAATAAATAACATATTGTAATATCGCTCAGGGTGTGGAATCCCTCTTTGAGAGGTAGGGGTTACTGGGAGATCACAGCTGAACAAAGTTTAAGTGTTAAAGAGATTCAGCTGTGGGAGGGCTTTAGAGCAGGCTGAGCACTTCCCTTTGTGGACATTAAGCCTGGATGTCAGTTCTGGTCTTGGTGCAGAGCTGAGTGTGGCTCAGGATGTGAACACGCTTCAATACAGCTCAGAAATCTTGGTTTCTTGCACATTTTGTATAATAAAAGACTTTCAAGCTCAATCTTTGCACGTACAGATGCAGCCATTCAAAGTGAGCGGTACAGACACGTACCGCAGGTAAGATGACACGGGGTACCGCGGTGCGTGATTGGTTGACCGACAGGGGCACTCGTGGTCCGTTGGTCTGTCGTAGAAAGACTTACTGTAAACCTCTTTACTGTGCCCGTTGTAGATATTGAATTTTACCACTGAAGGGAAATCTTAGTAGCTGAGCATAAAAAGAATAGGAGCATACTGTAACGCGTGTGAAGGCCATAAACGATATTAATTTTGGAACGTAAACATACAGTATATAGCTGGTCTTGGTACTTTAAAGAAAAAAATACACACCAGTATTCCATTTCTCCCTAAACATTGTAAGCTTCGAAGTTTTTAACTAACGTGATACCGGAGTCAACAAGCATACTTTTAGAATTTGATTAAAAGGGAATATAATATGGAATCGCGTATCTCAAGAATTTAATAATGGTATGATTATATCCGTGTACTGCGGCAGGGCTGTGTAGGGCTGTTTCGCCTGCCTGTTCACGCGAGCTGTCTTGTAGCCTACTGGTCTAGGTGCGTGACTACCAACTGGCAGGTTGTGTGTTCGAATCCAGCTGGTGCTGGACTTTTCATTTGTATTTATTTATTTTTTAATCGCGTAACATAAACATATTACCGTATGCAAACTGTACTGTATACAGTATGTATATGTATATTTAATGTCTTAACTGTGCCCGTTTAAGTATTGCATATTCATATCTAATTTTACCACTGAAGGGAAATCTTAGTAGCTGAGCATAAAAAAATAGGAGCATACTGTAACGCGTGTGAAGGCCATAAACGATATTAATTTTGGAACATAAACATACAGTATATGGCTGGTCTCGGTACTTTAAAGAAAAAAATACACACCAGTATTCCATTTCTCCCTAAACATTGTAAGCTTCGAAGTCTTTAACTAACGTGATACCGGAATCAACAAGCATACTTTTAGAATTTGATTAAAAGGGAATATAATATGGAATCGCGTATCTCAAGAAATTAATAACGATATAATTATATTCATGTTGCAGAAGAACTGCAACGGACATAAAAACTCCCTTGCTTTTAACAGAGCGTTCCATAATTTCTAACTACGAAAATGCCAGGTGAAAGGATTTGTAAACATATTTTGTTAAAGCAAGTCAGTTACTTCCGCAACACATAAAATACATTTTTCCAAGAAAGTTTCGCCTTTGTCACTAATGGAACCACTAAATAAAGACATAAATATAGAAATCTTAAGATTTGTTTTATTTAATGTTGGTAGCAGGATGAACTGTCAGACTGTATATTTTGTCGCAGAGTTGCTGCAAGATGTTAACAGTGAAAAAGGTATTTAGAAATGAGTTATTTCAAGATGAAAAAGAAAACATACACGAAACATGGTTTCATTATGACCAGAATCGGTCTCGAGATATTTTTAACTTGATTTACAGTATTTGAGAGGTATGTCTTAACACCGATACTACAGTGCTTAAGTACTGCTCACGTATATGTTTCTAGGTTTATATTATGCATTTCATACGGTCAAATTACTTTTGAGCAACTAATAAGAAGCGCGAAACGGTATTCGTTTTAGTTTCGTTTTGTGCTGGGACCCGTGGATTGATTAGAGATATCAAGTACATACAAGTCATTTTTTAAATGTTGTAGTTCGTCTTGAAAAAATGTTACGAGTACATCATCTATCAACAATTACACAGGTTCTGTTTCCATATTGCGGATTTTGGTTACGTAATATTATTTTCTAGATTTCACGTTGTGAATATATGATTTGGGCAAACAGAGCCGCAAAGAAGTACATTATTGGTTGTTGTTTTTTTTTTTGCAGTTTTATCTAGAACAAGCGATGCTTAAACCTTTGTCTGATTCTTGTGAAACTATCCACACGACAGTTACAGTACCTAGGAGTTGACTTCAGTGATGTCACTGATGGGATGTTTCTAAAAATCCATCCTCTGTAAAACGTCTTCTCTAGTTGTCCTGCATATGTATTCGCTAATGAAGCTGTGTGTTCTGAGCCTGGATCTCTACATTTCTGTATGAACCAGCTTAGAGGGCTAAAGACAGCTTGTGTTTAAATTGAGTGTAAGGCAATTTATGCTTCTAAAGTCATGGTCAGCATTTATTTTTGTACTGTGCTGTAAACTTGTTCTGTGCCAAGTCACATTATTTTATAGCGTTTTTATAGCGTTATCAAATCCGGTGGCACTGTGTGTTACTGTAGTTTCCTGACTCCCATGTCACATGGTCTGTGATTGAAACCTGTAAAACCGGTTAAATTCGTCACAGCCAGCACTCTTCAGGTGTGAGGGTCTTCTGCTCAGAATGAAACGCTAAAATGTTTGTGTATATTCTAATGGTAATGGGGGCAGGGTGTGTGGGAACAGGTTTGGTTGAAATTGCATTGGAGATCTATGTTCTTCACACCTGAAACATTTTCTCTGAAAGCATTTTCTTCGCAGTTTAACCGATCTTGTTACAGCATGTTACAGTTTACTATTATTAACCATATTAATTTTAAGTGCTTAATGTAAAATCTTGTAAAAATATATTTTCATTGTTCAAATATACATTAAGTCTGACTATCATATAATAAGTTAAATACAAAACTAAAGAAAAAATAGGGTTAAATATAATTCAAAATATTTTGCTAACAATGTTAACTGTTTATGAATAATAAAATGTATTAACTAAGGAGTAGGATGGCACAGTTGTTAGTATGTTTTTTGTTTTGTTTCTTTTTCATAAATACAACAGTAGTACCTGATGTCTCAGTGGCTTTCAAAATTAAATTATGCATGCAAACCTGTGAACTAGAAAGATAACTAAGATATCCATCCATTATATTCCATAATATCCATGAAATATATGGCGCTGAAATATGTGTGACGCAGTGGTGGCCTGGCACGGTGAGGTGCCCTGGCAGCTGTGTGATGCAGTGGTGGTCGGGTATGTAGAGGTGCACTGGCAGCTGTGTGTTGTGACGCAGTGGTGGCCTGGCACGGTGAGGTGCGCTGGCAGCTGTGTGATGCAGTGGTGGTCGGGTATGTAGAGGTGCACTGGCAGCTGTGTGTTGTTACGCAGTGGTGGCCTATATATATATTATTATATTCCCTTTTAATCAAATTCTAAAAGTATGCTTGTTGACTCCGGTATCACGTTAGTTAAAGACTTCGAAGCTTACAATGTTTAGGGAGAAATGGAATACCGGTGTGTATTTTTCCTTGTGATATTTTAAGCTCTAGTTGAATGATAGGTGTCGCATTTTAAATCATTTTCGTAGTTAGAAATTATGAAACGCCCTGTTAAAAGCAAGGAAGTTTTTATGCCCGTTGAAGTAAAACAAAATGCCTGACAAAGTATGGCTTGGACAGATTCCAAGTGCTTGTACAAATGTGCTAAAGAAATTATACTTTGAGTATACAGCTTGTCCAAAGTCATCCATTATTAATACTATTAGTAATATCTTCAGTAAAGGCTTTGATGCATTAATATTTCTGATAAAGGTAGGTTGTGTACTTTTGTCCAACTGAGCAATCTTGCTTTCATAAAATATACCAACATTTTAATGACTGATGATTAACATGCTGTAATACACAGTTCAAAATTAAAGGCTCAAATGCTGTAAATGAGAGGTTAAGCTCCCCCTGGCGGTTTTACAAGGCGACGCCGGATAGTTTCCGGCAGAGCGTCAAATGATACGTGACACCACGTGATACCGCGTGACACCGCGACACGCCCACCGGGGTATGCCGCGAAATCCCTCACCCATTTTGAATGGCTGCATCTGTAGGTGCTAAAGAAAAATCAGTCTCTTGAACATTTCAAGTTCTCTCTGTTACAGCACTATGTTAAAGAAGTGTAAGCAGCCAATTACTATGATGGACAGAGAAGGTGTCAGTGATTAAAGTGAGCTAATTGTTTTAAAAAGTCCTCAAATGGTTCTAGAATAGTTTTATATTTTTACCAGCACAGCACACAGTGGCATTCAGACCAGTATGATTACTTTATCCAGTTTATAGGTTTCTATTCCTTTATAGATAAGCAAAGTGTACAGCAGGGTTAGGTGTTGCCCTGCAGCAAACTGCACAGTTATTCACACAAAAGATGACTTATTAAAATGTATCTGAATGGGTCTGACATCACAAGTCTCTCTGATTCTCAAAGTGTCAGCACGAACGGTTGACAAACTGAATTTAGTGGTTGCACCGCAAGTTTTTTTTTTGTTACTTAAGGGTATGAGAAGTATATAGAAGTATGTTTCTATATGGTGTGATTCTGCTTCCTGTATGCAGACTTTTGCAATATTAAAAGTTATCTGCCAGGTGTTTGTCCAGTCTTGAATTCCATCTACATCTTCTTAATTTCCTTTGCTGCTCGTACTGAATATTTAATATTCATGAAGTCCCTCTGGAACCATGTCGCTCAGCTCTTTTGCTCTGGGGTTTGATTCCAGCCTGAGGCTCCGTCTGTCATGCGAGCTCATTATGTTCTCTAGTGCAGGTCAGATGTGCAATAAAACTGGAGACAAACTAGGGCAAACAAACAGATTAATTTTAAAATAATGCAACTTAACAACGCATACATTTACACATCATACAAAGTTACACTGCATACAAAAAAATCTCAGAGGCCTACATTCTACAGAGCTGTAACTCAAAAGCTTGTACAGATGCAGCCATTCCTTATTACTGCATTAGTGGTACCACACAGCACTGCAGTACGGCAGGGAAGTGTGGTTCACTGGCCAAAGACGATCGATAGATGTCACTTGTGGTACGTTAGGTGTTAGTGAAATGATTACTTCATTTAGTCTTTTTCTCTACTGTGCATGTTTAAATCCCCTTGGAATATTAATATGGAATTTTACAACTAAAGGGAAATTTTTGATGCTGAAAATAAAAACAGAAGTATAGCATAATGTATACCTAAATTAATGCAAATTTTAGCAACAAGTAATCAGGAAACAATTAACTAAATATTGATAATAAAAAATATATTTCACACATGCTGTACTGTAGTGGCTTTAAAGCCATTTAGTCTCATTTAGTCTAATACATAACATATACCTAATGTATATACAGTAGATGATAGTGATGGCTAAATATAAAAACTAAGCACACACAGTATTCCACCACCTCCATAAACATTTTGTGCATTAAAGTCTTCACCTCTGTAACTTACGGTAGATATTTTGGAAACGTTTGTGCTTGTTCTAACTATATGCAGTCTATAAACTTCATAAAAAACTATAATGTTTTATCCTTTTCTAAGAATACATACTAAAAACTGTTATTTTTGTAAAAAAATGTGTAATACCGATTTCATTTCAAATGATAAGTAATATTAACATTGAACCACACAACTAAAGAATTTTGGCAGTTAAAAATATCAGCAACACTTTCATTAATGAGTCATTAACAAACATTATATAATGATTAACAGATCATTAGTTCATATACATTCACATAGTTATAAATGCCATTAAATGATAATTCATATTTTAGGTAATGTGTTTTCAAATAATAAAGTTTGTTGTTCATGATTTGTAGTCTGTTAAACTGTCTATTTCATGTTTCTGTCTGCTTTGTAACATTGAAAGAATGTACGCAGGATTTTACACTTTACGTCTTTACATATAATTTATTCAACAGTTGTAGAACTAGGTTACTGGGTGAAGCAGTGAGTTGGGGGTGGGGGGAGGTTCAGTTTAGGGTGTAACAGGATGTATATTGATGGGGTCATTTTGCTGCAAGGGAAAGATGGATGGGGATTAGGTTGTAGGGTCTGCAGTTGGATGGTTGTATTTTTGTCCTGTTAATTGACTGTTTGGAATAAACTTTTTTTTAATCTTATCTTTTCAGTTTAATATCCAAAATGTCCCCCATATGGGTAACCACGTATTAAATAGATTTTCGGAACAGGGAAATTGATCAGGAGCTTGCTATGCATAGACATGGTATTATGTTTTCATGAATGGTGCACTACCTTCTCTCAAGGTCCAGTGACAGACCACACAAGCAAAGGGGACAGATGATTTTCCTTTTTCCTTCTTCTGTCCTTCCAGGTCATTGACAGAAGATCAAGGCCCGCATGTCGGGCTGGAAGATGGGCAACAGTGGGAGTGGAGTCCAGGCGGCTGCCCGATGCAGGAATGCCACCAGCCAGCTGTGCCTTCTCTGGGATCCAGAGGTGGCAGCCAATGCCACGATCCGGAAGTGGGACCCCCACATGTCTGTCTACAACAGTATCGGGCATCGCTTCTCGCTCTTTTAGCGAAGATCCCAAGTGCGTGGCCTGACCGCGGCTTGAGTTCCTAGCTGAAAGAGGGAAGGGGTGAACGGTGTATTATCCAGGGCAATGATGACTTTTTTGTGGGGGAGAGGATTCCGGCCATACTGCTGAAAATGGAGAAGACTTTGGCCCCCAAGAATGCAAAGCCAAGGTACATGGTGTTGTAGTGTGCTCTCACGAGGCACCAGTTCTGTAGGGTTTGGGCATTTACGGGGACAATTATTAATTGTAGCCGTTAATCACAAAATGATTATTTTAATGGCTTTAGAATCCAACCTTGCGGTATAACTCAAACAACGCACACACACAGGTACTAATACACAAGAATACATTTATTAATACATAAAATATGCATATAAACCTAACAGATCTTATTGTGAGGGTTATCAGAATACAAAAGATATATATTCATTCAGTTACGAAGTGTTATACATATCAAGAGGACATACGTTCGGTATATCATTCATTTAGACTGTATTGTAAATGAACTTGGTTATAACTTCTACATTAGATACTCAAAACAAGTACATAATGTTGTAACAGAAGAAATAAGGTTCTTGATCCCGAGATGAAGTAAAACAGATGAGTTTATTGCATGCAAGGAACAATAAAGCCGAAGTCTTGTTTCCCGCAAGAAACAACAAAACCGAAGTATTGTTCAACGTACTGTTACAAACTTTTGGGTTATATAGTGTTTTCTTCTCCGTTTCTGACGTCACTCGGTCTGATGGTAAAGAGGGGGGTTCATGGTATTTGGCCAGTTTACGATGTTCTGGGCAAATGGTCAGTTTAACATTACACCCAGGGGGGTTCCTAGTTTAACATTACACCCAGGGGGGTTCCTAGCTTGCATCTGCAATCCTTATCAGTTAACCCCCTTTCCTGCCATAAACCCCAGCTTGTGACTTAGAAGTCTAAACCCCCTACAGAAAGGATTAAATTCAAACCCCCGTCTTCACATCTTTCTTCATTCCCCCCTTATAAAATATGGCATACGTCAGTGTAGCCTATTTTTATACATACAATGTCAGGGCAGATCTTTCCTTTCTTGGCGAACAGGTATGTATTGCCATGTCATTGTACGTTCCACGGTTATAGCAAGATGTGATACATGTTTTTGTGAATGTGATGATTACAATTATACATATAAACAATACTACTCCTACAGATAAACACTATAAAAAGGTTCCACCCCAGGCCCCAAACACAGAATTTACCCAAGGCCCAATTCCCCAATTTTCAGTATAATAGTCCTGATATTTCTGTCCCTCATTGTAAATGTGTTGGGCCAGATCTGAGATGTGCTCAGAATTATCAGGAATATATGTGCAGCATTCAGTGCCAATTACTGCACAAGTTCCTCCTTGGGCCGCCAGTACATAATCTAAAGCTAGTCGGGCCTGCATGGCCACTGTTCTGAGGGCTACCATCTCATCATTAACAGCCTTCAGACTAGATGAGGTAGACTTTGCTAATTCTTCTAAAGTCGAGGCCATTTGAATTAACTCTCGACTCAGAAAGTTCATGCCGGCTTGTGGAAATATTATACCTAAATAATATTCCCAATCAGCCAATTTTCTTTGTGGTCTGTGGTTAGGTCCGAAGGGGCTGTGGATTTGAAGATGGATATGAGGAACCACATATCCTAAATAACATGAGCCAGACCACTGGGCTGGCAACCATGGGTAGGCTCGTTTTCCACAAATGAAAGATGTTCCGTTTGGCGCTCCCCATGCCTCTGAAAATAAGAAGCTTATACCGAATTGTGGGGTGTGCCGATCCCATCCTGGAATTTGGAAGGTAGAGGTGGATATATTTGCAGCGATGGTAAGGTTGCACCAATTAGTGTGCTGAAAACATACGTTTCCCCTCACGTTCCTTATTGAGAGTCAGGTATGGTGGTGTATGGCTTCTGTTATATTTAGGAGCATAAGAGCCTGTGAAACTCGTGGGCTCTAAGCCTCGCTCCTGTAGATATTGTAATGTTTTGCAGGTTAAAGTCGTGTTATGGCAACCCCCATAGTTTGTCATATTAAAATCTCCTAAATTATCCCTCCAAATGATCATGCCTATGACTTCCTCGCGACGCCAAGTAATGGCTCCCATAGGAAGTCCTCCCTGTACATATTTGGGTAATGCGGCACACACCCAGCAGGCACTTTGGTTGGTTTTCTTAGCTGTCAGATAGGAGAGGCCTAAAAAGGAATTAATTCCATGTTCTCCTTTGTGGGAGAGATGATCATTAATTCCTGCGGAACATAGTCCTACAGCAACAATTATTGTTATAAACAGAAATTATTTCATTCTGAGTCTGTAAATGGGGATGAGGCTCGTCGGCAGTGTGGCGCGTGGATCCAGCGATCTTTTCCTTCCACTCGAACCGCAGACTCGGTTGTCAACAGGATCTGGTGGGGTCCGTCCCACCTGGGCTGGAGAACCTGTGAAGGAAATTTCCTGATCCACACCCACTCTCCTGGGATGAGGTTGTGCCCTCCTTCAGGTGGTGGTCCCCACGCCTCCAGGACCTGCTCGCGGGCTCCTTGGGTGGCCTCTGTCAGCTACTTGCAATAATACAAAGGAATGGTTGATCCATCTGAGGAAACCCCAGTCTCAGCACCTGTAAGAGAACTTGTTTCAAATTATTACAGGTGGCTTTTGCTGCGGGAACCAAGGCAATCTTGTCCTTGTACTGCACTCCCCCCTTAAGCAGATCTGTTAAGAGTTGTGCTCACCCTGTAAAAAACATTGCACCCAGGCCCTGTTAAAATTTCACAATGCTAGACACAAAAGGGCCTTATCATAACTGCTTCTATTAGACACTCTAAAGCTGAAGCAACTCAGACTTGTGGGTTTCCTTGTCAGGGGAAGCACTCAGAATACCATCAACATACTGAGTGATCACAGCCAGTTGAAGCCACGTGATACCCTGTTCTGCATAGTCATTCTTTGTAATGCATAATATTCCAACCCAATAGATCTGGAATAAAACCACCCATTAAAATCTGGTACTCGGCAAGTAAAACTTGCTGTCCCAATACTCCTGTGGCCTCCTGCCATCTTCCCCTATACATTGCTCTATAGTACACTGTTGAACAGAGGAGTGAAACAAGCATGACAGTAGTGCTCCAGTATCCCCTAACAGAGAAACCATCACTCCATTAACAGTACATTTTTAACCACTGGACTGGGACAGACTTAGGGAGGCTACAAGGGATTTACAGGATCTAATCGTTAGGTAAACAGATTTTCTCACAAGACGTTATTCTCCCCAGTCTCGATTCTAAACCTACAGCGTTTCAGCATGTCTGGTTTCGAGACATTCGAATAAAACCAAATTGTTTCCATTATTGCAACTAATTGTATAAAAATACAAAAACTGTTTAACTACTTTTACGTCCACCTGTACTGTACTTATACGTTTCAGACGCTCTTATATTTTCCAATCTCCTTAAGTTGATTTTCGTCAAGTCTCTTTAGTTACGTCTCTAGCCAGTCCCACTGGCTAAACACACTCACACCGTCATTTAGTATACCAAAACTCACAGTTACACACATACATGCCGGCACACAAATTCATAAAACACACATACACATCGAGAATATATTTTTCTCTTCGTAATACAATGTGCTGTATTCTTGTTTTACTTCTACATGAATCCTTTTAATTCCTGAAGCGCACTCCAGGTTCGCTGCATTTCTAATTTCGGGTGCGGTACTTTAGCCCACCGGTCAATATCTTACGGTTTTGGATTTGATCGTATGGGGGAAATCAGGGAAGGTAGGTGCGATTGCAGACCCCCTCGACGGGGTGCGAGACAGTGTTAGAGTGGCGCTGTCATCAACGGCGCCAGCCCCTGCTACATCAAGTCCTTTCCCACTTCGAGTGAGAGTACAGATCTGCGGGCACCCTCCCTCTAACAGGGGAGACCCTGATCCGTCTTTATCACACTCATACCAAGTGTTATCCCAATCAGACCCCCCTTCTCCATATGGCCACTGAGGGAATTGATCCCAATTATTTTCGTTTCCTGCCTGTTTGTTCCCCTGTGGGAGAGCAGGATATAACTTAGTCGCTGGCTGCAGCACATTAACCAGTGCAGCGTGACCAGGAGTTAATTCCTAATTCGTTTCTCATTCTCCTGTACTGCCTCTTTTAGCTTTTTTTTTTCCTATACTCTTTCGTAGCGAGTAAAGTATATCTTCTTCCGGGTTTTATTTTCCCCGTAAACACACTTTTAAGTCACATCCCAATTTCTTTTTTTTTCGTCATGTATCTGCCACTACTGGTGCCGGCCGTGCACCAGGGTGGGAGCTACATGCTTGTGCTTTTGCCAATCAATACTCATATATGCTTTCTTTACAGGCGTCTTCGCCCCAAATTCCCTCTGACAAACTCAGCTTTTTCCATATTTTTCTCCTTCTTTTCCGTCAACTTACACTTTTCTGATATTTAAACGGACCCTTCCACCACTTTCTCAAACCATCAGTTAGCGCACATGTTCGGTCTCTTTAAGATTTACTTTTGTCGTGGGTGAGGTAACAGCTCATTCAGTAGGGGGATGCTTTCACTTGAAAAACCTGTGCATTCCTGCACTCATTCAGCCAAGGGCGTCTGTTACCTCAGGATCTAAATGCCTCTCCGAGACTTTAGAGAGGACTTACACCGCACTGTTCACAGGTAAGAAACGAGACCTCGAAAACCCCCTTTCTTGATCAGTAATTCACCATCCCCAGAACGCCAGCATCGCTGCTTTTGCCCGGGGGTGGACTTACGCACTGAGCTCAATCAGGGCGATTCTCGGGTCCCCCAAATCCTGCCACTTAATGCCCCGCTCCCCACTATGAGGTGCGCCCATGCCAGTGTCGCGCGTGTGTATATGTATTTCACAAACAAGGAAAACACCAAAAACATACATACATATATCTCCTCCACTCCTGCTTCCTTTAAAACAAAAAAAAACCACGCCACGCCAATCTGTGCACGATCAAGGCGTAGCTAATCTCAGGACCCCGGGCGTAATTAAAGCCCACACCAATCCTGGATTATACGTGCATTTAATGCACCACTCAGCTCCAGAACCCCGGGCGCAATTAAGGCCCACACCGATCCCGAGCCACAGAACTCCGGGTGCAATTAAGACCCACACCAGTTCTGACCTTCAGAAATCCGGGTGCAACTAAGACCCACACCAGTCCTGAACTACGTGCATTTAATGCACCACTTGCTCTAGAACCCCGGGCGCAATTAAGGCCCACACCGATTCAGAGCCTCAGAACTCCGGGTGCAATTAAGACCCAAACCAGTTCTGACCTTCAGAACTCCGGGTGCAATTAAGACCCACACCAGTCCTGACTTCACGGTAAGGGTCCAAAACCCGTTCAAAACTCCACGCGCAATTAAGGCATACACCAGCTTCGAACGCCTGTACACAATACCGCGGAACCCCTGCCAGACCAAATTCTGGGCTTACAGCAAACAACCCATTACATACACCGGTGCCTTCCCCGGGCCAGAGGAATTCAGAAACTCACGTTTACTCCGTCATCTCGGGCGATTCTCGCAGGGAGCAGAGATTTCCCAATCGGTCAGAGAGAGTCGGGACTTTTAAATAAAAGAGGAGTCCTTACCTCTTAGTTATGTGCGCGCTGACCGTCTCTCCTGCCGATGGGAAGTTCTGCGCCTTCTGGAGCATCCGCCGACTACGCCAAATTTGTTGTAACAGAAGAAATAAGGTTCTTGATCCCGAGATGAAGTAAAACAGATGAGTTTATTGCATGCAAGGAACAATAAAGCCGAAGTCTTGTTTCCCGCAAGAAACAACAAAACCGAAGTATTGTTCAACGTACTGTTACAAACTTTTGGGTTATATAGTGTTTTCTTCTCCGTTTCTGACGTCACTCGGTCTGATGGTAAAGAGGGGGGTTCATGGTATTTGGCCAGTTTACGATGTTCTGGGCAAATGGTCAGTTTAACATTACACCCAGGGGGGTTCCTAGTTTAACATTACACCCAGGGGGGTTCCTAGCTTGCATCTGCAATCCTTATCAGTTAACCCCCTTTCCTGCCATAAACCCCAGCTTGTGACTTAGAAGTCTAAACCCCCTACAGAAAGGATTAAATTCAAACCCCCGTCTTCACATCTTTCTTCAATAACTCTTAGGAATTAAATTGATATCAACTGGTTGGGATAACAATGGAATTCTCGAGCTGTAATGCAGTGAAATTGAATACTCATCCAATCTCTGGAGATTCAGATCTCCTGCGGGCTCTCTGGCTCCGTGCCAGGCTGTGCTGTGCGGCTTGCGACGGTGCGCTGCTGATGCTCACTGACCGGCTAGTTAGTTTTGGCTGAAACTAGCAAAGTTGTGCTCAGGAGAAAAGATGACTGTGGGTCCCAGCAGGTCAGGAAGAGGACAGGTTCGTTCCTGATGAAGAGCTAGTTCTGAATAGTGATTCAGCTGTCCACAGTTCCGACCTGTTCATGAGGCTTGCTGCTGATGCTAACCTCGGGTGGATCCTTTGGTTACTCGTGGCAACCTCCACTCTAGACTCTTAGAACATAGGAAAGTTCTGGCACTCGGACACACTGGGCGTTCCGTGGTTGTCCGGGCTGAGTCTCAGGATGGTCAGGAGGCACGCTGCGAGAATGTCCTGCCCTTGGGAGCCTTTCTGCTCCTGGGCCGTCCTGCCCTGGAATTGTCTCGCACACCTGGAATTCTCCCTAGAGATTTCCTTTTGGAATTGTTCCCACAGGCTCTCTGTGTTGCCTGTTTTTACCGGGAGGAACTTCAGCTCGTTCATTGGCTGAAAGTTCCATGGACATCAGAGTCCCACGTGGGTTACTCTGCCCTACCAGTTCCTGATTGGTTGATCAAGGTGAGATATGAGTCACTTACTCCTGACACCTAGGAATGCAATCCAGATGTCCATCTGGCACTCCCTAGACAGATAGGCGCCAATGGATGACCATTGATCATGATAGCCAGGCTTAGCTAAGTGCATCCCCATTTGGGAGCTGTCCCTTATCAAAAGAAAACATCTTTAAATCAGCCTGCATGAATAGCTTCTCTGTGGCTGCACCACATAAATGAAGAGAGAGATGGGGCATCATTTAGGAAAGCACAGCAACACTTAATTCTGTCTTATTAACAAGCATTGCTGCTACAGTGTGTTTCGTGCTATGGAAAGAAGCTTTTGAAAAGGACTTTGAGAGGGATGCCTTTGATGACAACATTATCTTCAAGTACCTTGAAGATAAGAAGTCAACCGGAAGATGTTTATTGCCTCCAGAGCTTCCTGGGTAAGAACATTTTCGATCTTTCACTGTCATCTCCTGACCCGTGTGTGAAGGTGTGGTCCATACTGACTGCACGTAGACAAGAAGAGCTTTTTGTAAATGTTTTACTCGAGCCACTGTTTGCTCGTGAGCTGAGGCCCTTGTGGGTCCATGTGTTTAGCCCCTATGACATGTTCATGTTAAAAGATGACATTGTGAACTTCCTAAAAAGGTTTTTGGATGTGCAGGATACTGGGGTAAAGATACTTGACAGGAAGAAAATATGGAACAGGAAGAGAACGTACATGGTTCGCTTCAGAGTTGACCCCAAAGCAGAGGACGGGCTTTTACACCACTCTGTGTCCTTTACAATTGGGGTTAAAAGAGGATGCCTGTATTACCTGTATTACCCAGAGCAACCTTTCAAATGTAGGCGTTATGGGCAGAGAGGTCATTATGCTTCGGACTGCAAGGTCCAGGTGTGCAGGAAATGCGATGAAGTAGGTCACAGTGCATTGACATGCAGATCTGAGCCCAGATGCAATTTGTGTGGGGGCTCTCGGCATGTCTACAAATTGCTGCTGTCACCAGAGGGGTGGCTGTGCGTCAGGCTTATGTGGGGCTGATGCCGTTCCTACGCCAGTACTCAGAGTCCTTGTTATAACCCTAATGCTGAAGATCCTAACATTAAATGTACGTGGGTTAAGGAACACGGTTAAGAGGACGGCGGTGTTCACTTACCTGAAAACTATGTGCTTTGACATCTGTCTGTGGCAGGAGGTCCGCTTAAAAGATGAGAGTGATGTTGTACAGTTTACACGGGAGTGGGATAGAGGAGACTCACGGTGGAATATTGGTGGGGTCCATTCCTCTGGCGTAGGAATCTTACTAGGTAATAACGATTGTATGGTAGAAAGATGTGAGAATGTAGTTCCCGGGAGAGTGTTGGTTTTCGATATTTGTTTTGGTGTTAGTATCTTCCAGTGTGTGTGTGTGTGCGTGCGTGCGTGCGTGCATGTGTGTGTGTGTCTGTATATGCCCCGGCAATGGCACTTTATGGTCAGACTTCTTTAAAGACCCCGTCTGCCTGACTAACAAGTGGATTGTTATAGGAGGGGATTTAAACGTCGATCTCCAGGACAAGAAGGGCGAGTCAACTTAACCTCCTTTTATCTCAGTTTGGCCTTTTTGACTGTGCCTTTCGAGCCGCAAAAGGGAAAGTTGGGGCCACGTGGAGGAGTGCTCAGGGCACTGGAAAACGCCTTTGCAAAACAATCAGTTTGGACGTGGGGTGTGGAAACTGAACACAGAGACTCTGAAGGAAGCAGAGTATGTCAGTCTAATGAGATCTAAACTGTGTAAGTGGTGGAAGGAGAGAAAGCAGGGTATCTCCCTGATTGACTGGGGGGGAGCAGTTGAAGAAGAAGATTAGGGGGGAGTCGAGAGCTTACTTCTTAGTAAGACTCAAGCGAGAATGGCAGAAGGGTAGGAAGCTGCAGGAAGAACTGAATAGCTTATATTCTCAGTGTAATAAGGGCACGGTGGTGAGTTTGGAGGCTATTTCAACGGCAAAAGCTAAACTACGAGGTTATTATGAACAAAAGGCAAAAAAGTACCTGTTTAGAGCTCATGTGGAGTACTTACAAGCAAATGAAACATGCTCCAGCTTCTTCTTCTGCCAAATACGGCAGAGGTAAAGGCAGAGAGTGATGGCAGGCATCCAGACCCAATTGGGGAGGATAGTACCTGGTAGCGGTGAGATGTTGGAAGCAGTGAGGAACTATTATAAGCTTCTCTTTTCCCAAAAGCCAGTAGATGAACTCATGGGGACAACGTTATTAGATAACATCGTGGCACAGATACCCAAAAAGGCCCAGGAGCACCTGGAGGTACCAATCAGCCTGAAAGAACTTGGTGATGCTTTACTAAGCATGAAGCTAGGTAAGGTTCCAGGTAGAGACGGGCTACCCGCTGAATTCTACCGCACATTCTGGGATGTTGTAGGGGCCCTTTTGATGCAGGTTACGGAAGAAATCTTCTGTATAAAGATCATGAGCGACTCGATGAGGGAAGGCATCCTCACGCTGCTGTACAAGAAAGGGTCAGCAATGGACCTAAAGAACTGGAGGTCATTGTAATTGCTCTGTGTGGATTGCAAGCTAATTGCCAAGGTGTTGGTGAACTGCCTGAAAGGAGTACTAGCTTACGTGATAGGCCGGGACCAAACGTGCAGGGCAGAAAGTAATCCAAAGTCAGGACAACTCTCAGAACAAAATGGCTCCAGTGGGCCAAGGACTATCTTTTCAGGCTGAGAGGTACACGAATGGAAGGAGAGGAACAATGCTCACCCCAGTTCTTTGGCTCGGTGAGAGCGCAGCAGGAGACCACTGTAATGGTCTTCTGAAGAAGGGACGGATATTAGTCGAGGATGAAGCAGGAGTGTTGGACTGTGCTACTGAAAACTACACTGAACTGTTTGCAGGAATAAAGGTGGATATTGGCATGCGCGACAGGTTGATGACTGGTGTGAGTGTGAAGTTAGATGGGGAGGAAGGAAGGGGAGGACGGCCCAATAACAACTGTAGAAATGAAGGAGGCACTGGAAGGGTTGCGGAAAGGCACAGTCCCTGGGGTGGATGGGTTACCAACCGAGTTTTATGTGATGTTTTGGGAAAGGTTGGAGCCAATGCTGTCAGAGTTTTTTACTGAAATTTTGGAACAGGGTGTGATGGGGCCAACTATGAGAACTAGGATATTGGCTCTGATTTATAAAAGAAAGGGGACAAGACTAGTCTAAATAATTGGAGGCTGTTACAACTGTTATGTGCAGATTACAAGATACTGGCAAGGATACTGGGACGAAGACTGAAGAAGGTAATGGTGTTTCTAGTGCAGGGAAACCAGAGTTGCAGAGTTGCAGGTAGGAAAATAAGTTGGAATTTGCAGCTGATCAGAGACACGCTGGAATGGGTTGAAGATAGTGTTGTAACAGAAGAAATAAGGTTCTTGATCCCGAGATGAAGTAAAACAGATGAGTTTATTGCATGCAAGGAACAATAAAGCCTAAGTCTTGTTTCCCGCAAGAAACAACAAAACCAAAGTATTGTTCAACGTACTGTTACAAACTTTTGGGTTAAATAGTGTTTTTCTTCTCCGTTTCTGACATCACTCGGTCTGATGGTAAAGAGGGAGGTTCATGGTATTTGGCCAGTTTACGATGTTCTGGACAAATGGTCAGTTTAACATTACACCCAGGGGGGTTCCTAGCTTGCATCTGCAATCCTTATCAGTTAACCCCCTTTCCTGCCATAAACCCCAGCTTGTGACTTAGAAGTCTAAACCCCCTACAGAAAGGATTAAATTCAAACCCCCGTCTTCACATCTTTCTTCAATAGAAAACTGCCATTAAGGTTGGTGAACTTGGACCAAAACAAAGCCTTTGACAGGGTGAACCACGCTGTCCTATGGGAGACACTGAGAAGAATGGGGGTAAGTGAGAAATTTGTCACTTGGTTACAAACATTGTATAGGAAGGTGGAGACTAGGGTGTGTGTTAATGGCAGTTTAGGCGGAGGAATACTGGTTAAATGTGGAGTGGGTCAAGGTTGTTCGCTATCCCCTTTGTTGTACATCGTGTATGCCGAACCCATTTTAGAGCGAATCCGGAAAGACCCAGGCGTGCGTGGGGTTCTGGTCCCTGGAAGTGGAGGACATGAAGTCAAAGTAGGGGCCTATGTGGACGACATCACCCTGTTCCTTAGTACAGAAGGAAGTCTGCAAAGGGCACTAAGCATTGAGAAGGGATTTGCAAAGGGCACGGGTTCTATGTCAAATAAAAGCAAAAGTACAATCCAATATTACAGGACATGGAGAGATAGAACGGAGGCGATAGGTGGATTAACAGTTATGACGACACCAGTGAGGGTGCTAGGAGTAAAGTTTCATAAGGAAAGTATGGTAAAATTAAACTGGGAGGAACGTCTGAGAAAGGTGAAAGAGAAATTGGGGAGATGGCAAACAAGATCTCTGTCCTTCAATAAAATTGAAAAAATCTTTTATCAGTTTAATTTCTGATACGTCCCCCATCGGGGGACCACATATTAAATGGATTTTTGGAACAGGGAGCTGGATCAGGAGCTTGCTCCGTCCTCTCCACGCATCGGCCCGGTATTGCAGCGCCTCCGGGAACGGTGCACTACCTTCTCTCAGCAATGAAAAGACAGACGTAGCTAGCGAGCAAGCAAGGGAGGTGGACAGGAGCTCCTTCTTCTCCAGTCTCGTCTCTCATCCGTCCGTGTCTCTCTCTCCCTGTCTCTGTCTCCATTCCCGTCCTCCCTCTGTGCACTTTCTCGTGTCTCGACTTTCTCGGCAAGCAGGCAGGCCCCCTTTTCAGCTCCCGTGCATTTTCCCTCCAAAAAACTTGGATATATACACCTTTTTCTTTTTTTTAGGAAGGGAGGCAGGCAGGCAGGTAGGTGTGTGTGTGTGTCTCTCCCAAGAGAAAGCTGCTCCTTCCTCCTCCCTCCCAGAGGTGCTGACGGTCCACTTTCCCTTGCAGCTCGCTCGGCACCGCAGCTGCTGGTGGGAGGGGCCTAAGCTAAGGAGGCTGGCACCGCCCGTCGCTGCGGTCTTTGATCAAAGAGCAGGGACCCCACCCGGGACTGGCAGGCAAGCAGGCAGGCAAGCAAGCAGGCAGGCAGGCAGGAGAGAGGGGGAGCGGAGTCCAGGTGGCAGTCCTCTGGCTGCAGGGAGGCCAGCAGCTGCGTGAGTTCCGGGCTCCAGGGCAGTCGGCCTGCCCCACTGTGTGCAAGGGGAACACCTGCGCGTCGGTCGGCGCCTTTAGGGGCATTGCTTCTCTGCCTTTTGGCCAAGATCGGATGCAACTGGAGCCTGGAGGAAGTCCGTGTTTTTTTAAGATATTCTTTATCTGGACGCTTCCAATGTTTGGACGCTTCGAAGGACTCCCGGAGAAGAACGGACGCTTGTTCAGAGTGCCAGGTGAGTTTCTTGCTATCTTTGGGGTTTTCTTTTTTTTGTTTTTGCTGGACATGGAAGGGCCTGGACTGAAGAACACTCTCCAGTTTAGATGGCTGGGAGATGTTGGTTTGATGTCGGGGAGGGAGGACTTCCCCCAGCATGTATTGAAGCAAGTTCTGGATCTGAAGGAGGTGTTTTGTGTGCAAAGTTATGCATCTTTACGGCTTTTTTAATGTGGCTTTTGATTTATCGCCCAAGTATTGGAACGCACTTCGGGAAAAGAAGGAGGCAGGACAGCTGGGAAATTTTGAAGTAATGGGACTCTGGGCACAGGAGGACAGAGTTCTGACTGTGCACATGTATAATCCGTTTGTGCCAGAAACGGATATATATACCTTCTTCCATTGGTACGTAGATATCCTGAGTGAGGCACAGAAGGGCAGTACAGATTCTGGCCTGATGACATGTCGAGGGATGGTTTTAGACATCCACCGGCAAACTTTTTAGGATCCAATCAGGGGATTCTATTTTATGCAGGACAGCTGAGATTGTGCTGAAGATGTGGTGGCCATTTGGCGGCAGAATGTAATAAGATGATTTGCCAGTGATGCAGGGGGGAGGAGCACGAGATAAGGGACTGGGATAAGGGATAAGGGATCACAGATGGTGAGGAGTCTGCAAACAGGGAGGAGGTTGAAACCCTGGCAGTATGGTGCCAGGAGAACAACCTCTCTCTGAACATCAGTAAGACTAAGGAGATGATTGAGGACTATAGGAAACATCAGGGAGGAGACCACACACCTATTTACATCAATGGGACTGCAGTGGAGAGGGTCAGCAGCTTTAAGTTCCTGGGAGTTAACATCTCAGAGGATTTAACCTGGACCCACCACACCAACACAGTGGTCAAGACAGCATGGCAGCGCCTGTTCTTTCTCCGCAGGCTAAAGAAGTTCGGCACGCCATGTCCAGGCCAACTTCTACAGGTGCACTATTGAGAGCATCCTGACTGGTTGCATCCCTGCCTGGTATGGGAACTGCTCTGCCCGAGATTGCAAAGTATTGCAGAGGGTGGTGAAGTCAGCACAGCTTATCACCAGCTGTGAGCTACCAAGCATCCAGGAGATCTACTCAGCTAGATGTCTGAAGAAGGCCAGGTCCATTCTGAAGGACCCCAGTCATCCCAGTCACAAACTGATTTCCCTCCTACCGTCCGATAAATGGTACCAAAGCATTCGGTCCAAGTCCAACAGACTACGGAACAGCTTCTACCTCCAGGCAATAAGACTGCTAAATAGCCAACCTGTAGCTCCTTAGCAAATCACCTGTAATGGCTACATGGACACACAATTCTCACTATATTCAGCATAACTGCACTACATGTTTATATTGCATACACCATGGACACATAACAGCTCTACTCACATTGAGTTTTATTCAATTTAAAAAATGTAACGTGAATTTTTGTGATTTTTGTGATTCTTGTAATTTTTGTGAGCTAGCATAAAAACACATTTCATTGCCAGCAAGTACTGCTGCACGCCATATTGTTGTGCATTTGATAAATAAACTTTGATTTGATTTTGATTGTGTGATAAGGGCCAAGGTGTTCTTTATGTAATGAAGCTGGGCACCTGTTTAAGGACTGTTGGAACCGACAACCGGAACAGGTAATAGTTCTTCGTAATGGGTATTTGGAGCATTTCCCAGTTAATGAAGAGGAGAAGGAAGGAGGACAGGATGCTGAGGGTGTGGGATTGGCTGTAGACTCGGTGGGGGGCAAGAAAGAGAGTGTGGTTGGGAGAAGGGAGGAGGCTGGTAAGCCAGAAAGGGGTGAGTCAGGGAGAGATAGAGAGGAGGAAGTCAAGATGTTAGTGGAGGAGAGGGGAGTGAGGTAGGGGAAGGTGTAGCTGTAGGTGGAAGAGACGTGGGAGTCAGTGGGAGGCTGAAATGAATGAAGATGGCAGTATAGGAGAAGAGGAAGGAGGGGAGGGAGATGGTTTTGAACTGGTGATAGGAAAAAAGAAAAAATGGAAGTGGAAGTTGAAGGAGAAAGCTGGAGGGGAGTCGCTCTCGCTTCCCAAGTTAATATCCAAGGTAGTAGAAGGTGAGGGGGTGTGTAAGGGAGAAGGCGCTAACTTGGAATCCCCAACCCCAGGTAGTGGGAATTGGGGGGATATAGGAGAGTAAGGGGTGTGGAACTGAGGTCAGCAAAAGCCTCGCCTGGTCTCCTAGCTCCCCAAGTAGCACAAGTAGTTACGAAGGCCCACCACAGGATGCGGCCAACATATAAGAGTTCTTGAGCAATGCTGGTATAGGTAACTACTGATGCCATCATGTTTTTTTCTGTATTTTATACTAACGTGAGAGGGTTGCAAGTTAGGCTGAAGAGGACAGGGTTTTTTTTGTTTCTGAAGTCTGTGTGCTTTTTGGTTGTTTTTCTGCATGAGGTACATTTGAGGGATAGGAAGGATAGAGTGTGGGTGGTGTTAATTCGTACGTTTTATATGAACCGTATTGTGTTAGTGGGAGGGGATTTTAATGTGTGTCTAGATAAGGGGCAGGAGGGAGACTTTATAGGGCAATTATGGGGGAAGGTAGATAGGGACTTCTGCATGAAAGATGCATATAGATGTCTTCCCTGACCAGCAGGGATATACCTGGAGGAATTTTTGTGGGGCCAGGGGTTGATTGGATTACTGGTTTGTGCCTCAGGGGGTGCAAGTGATGGATGTAAGTCTGAGTCCATCTTGGTTTTCCAATCATGATGGGTTGCTGTATGAGTTGGAGCTTGGGGTGCTGAGTTTTGGGAGGGATGTGTGGAGGATGGATGTGATGGTTTTGCAGAATGAGAAGTTTTGGGCGTGGTTAGGGCTGTAGGGGTGTTTTTCGTCTTTGGTGGACTGGTGGGAGTGCGTTCAAAAGAAGACTGGGGGGGGCGTGGCTACAGATGCAGCCATTCAAAGTGAGCGGTACAGACACGTACCGCAGGTAATTGGCTGCGGTGTCGCGTATCATGACACAAGATGACGCGGGGTACGGCGGTACATGATTGGTTGACCGACAGGGGCACTCGTGGTCCGTTGGTCTGTCGTAGAAAGACTTACAGTAAACGTCTTTACTGTGCCCGTTGTAGATATTGAATTTTACCACTGAACGGAAATCTTAGTAGCTGAGCATAAAAAGAATAGGAGCATACTGTAACGCGTGTGAAGGCCATAAACGATATTAATTTTGGAACATAAACATACAGTACTGTATATAGCTGGTCTTGGTACTTTAAAGAAAAAAATACACACCAGTATTCCATTTCTCCCTAAACATTTTAAGCATCGAAGTCTTTAACTAAAGAGATACCGGAGTCAACAAGCATACTTTTAGAATTTGATTAATAGGGAATATAATATGGAATCGCGTATCTAAAGAATTTAATGACGATATGATTATATTCATGTACTGCGACAGAGCTGTGTAGGGCTGTTTCGCCTCCCTGTTCACGCGAGTTGTCTTGTAGCCTACTGGTCTAGGTGCCTGACTAACAACGCACAGGTTGTGTGTTCAAATCCAGCTGGTGCTGGACTTTTCTTTTAACAAACATTTCTTCGAAAAAATAGAATAGCGATATTATGGACAATCAATTGACTTTTATATTTCAAAATATCACAACATGATCGATTTTAAGTCATTTTTGATAACAATGAATAGTCACCTTCTTCCCTTCTGACAATGGTTCCTGCTTCTATTGTGTGTGTGTGTGCAATAGAGTAAATTTTTATAGAGAAATGGAGGCTGGACAGTATGCGTTACAATATAAACATTTATATTGATTTAAATCGTGTTCTGATTTAAATCGCAAACGCGTGTTTAATTATGTGTTTTTTAATCATAATCAGGCTAATGCATTTCTACATTCTTGTAATTTTTGTAGGAGGGCTTGGACAGATTCCAAGTGCATTTTTGCAATTTACGTTGCATTGTCCAATGTTCTGTTGTAATACAGTCTAGAATACAGTTAGTCTAAGCTTTATCAGCTTACTTAAAATAAATTTTTTGAATCCCCGGCGGAACACACTCCATAAGAATCAGCGCTTTTATACAGTATATCGCCTTTAAACACATATATTTAAACACGCGTTTACGATTTAAATCAAAACACGATTCAAATCAATATAAATGTTTATTTTGTAACGCATACAGATGCAGCCATTCAAAGTGCGCTGTACAGACACGTACCGGAGGTAATTGGCTACGGCGTCGTGCATCGTGACGCGCGATGACGTAAAATACCGCGGTACGTGATTGGTTGACCGACAGGGGCACTCGTGGTCCGTTGGTCTGTCGTAGAAAGACTTACTGTAAACGTCTTTACTGTGCCCGTTGTAGATATTGAATTTTACCACTGAAGGGAAATCTTAGTAGCTGAGCATAAAAAGAATAGGAGCATACTGTAACGCGTGTGAAAGCCATAAACGATATTAATTTTGGAACATAAACATACAGTATATAGCTGGTCTTGGTACTTTAAAGAAAAAAATACACACCAGTATTCCATTTCTCCTTAAACATTGTAAGCTTCGAAGTCTTTAACGTGATACCGGAGTCAACAAGCATACTTTTAGAATTTGATTAAAAGGGAATATAATATGGAATCGCGTATCTCAAGAATTTAATAACGGTATGATTACATCCGTGTGCTGCGACAGGGCTGTGTAGGGCTGTTTCGCCTGCCTGCTCACGCGAGCTGTCTTGTAGCCTACTGGTCTAGGTGCGTGACTACCAACTGGCAGGTTGTGTGTTCAAATCCAGCTGGTGCTGGACTTTTCATTTTTATTTATTTATTTTTTAATCGCGTAACATAAACATATTACCGTATGCAAACTGTACTGTA
The DNA here is from genome assembly GCF_059453375.1 of Lepisosteus platostomus. NCBI lineage: Eukaryota > Metazoa > Chordata > Actinopteri > Semionotiformes > Lepisosteidae > Lepisosteus > Lepisosteus platostomus. The sequence continues at coordinate 2,596,948 of NC_142625.1, forward strand.
TACAGTATGTATATGTATATTTAATGTCTTAACTGTGCCCGTTTAATTGAATTTAAAAAAAATTATTTAACACGAACATTAAGCTGTTTACATCTTCCGCCTGAGAACAGTCACCCGTTGCTACCCAACGCAGAATGGTGATTGGCTGACACCATCTGACACCCCTCTGATTGGAGAAAAAAGACGTGCTGGTTTGCTATACATACTGTACCAGGAAGAGGATTTCTTTCTATTCAAAACGTGTATTTTAAGTTTAAGAAGTAAAAACCTTACAGCGTACACAGATTTCTAAACTGATCAGGATCGTTATCTTTGTCTTATGCATAATAATGTTCACCGCTCTGTCCAGCAAATTAATAATAAACTTTATTTTATATAGCGTTTTAAACGAATAAGTAATTAGATTGCTCATAAACCTAATCACTTGCTTTTTCTTTTTATTTAGGCTCAGATTTCAACTATAGATCGTATTATTAATAACCATAATAACAACCAACCAACAAAAACAACCATATAAACATAATACCCACCAAAAACATAGATAACAACCACAATACAAAATCAAATATATCAAACCATTTTACTCTCGCAAAGTCCTCCAATTATCATAATCCCGCCCCTTATGCAAAACCAAACTTTCCTCCCATCCCAGTTTATCCTGTTTATCATAAACAAAATCCACCTCAATTTTCAACATAAAGCATTACACAAAATCAATACCTCAACACTCCATACTCAACAACGATAATTCACAAACAGCCAGAACATGTAACTACACATTCCCAAACAGACCTAATTTCCATAGCCTCGCCCCTTATGCAAAACCAACATCCCTCTCCTGTTCTCTCTCTCCCCTGGCGGTTGTAATTGTTTTTATTTTCAAATCAATTTTAGCAAAGTCATGTATTTTAAAAATCTTAAGATTTTTATATTTATGTCTTTATTTAGTGGTTTCATTAGTGACAAAGGCTAAACTTTCTTAGAAAAATGTCTTTTATGTAAACCATGTTTGCTATTAATTCATTCAGGGCTAAAATATGTTCATTGTCTTCTAATGAAAGAAGGGTTCCTTTCGCCGTAGTCGGGAGCCTAGCCTTTAACTAGTAAGTACTGTACTTACTGGGTTTTTGAGGAGTGGGAGGTGTCTTTCGCTGGAAATCTCGCCTCCTACTTTGAAAATACCCGTGAAACCGGTTCAATTCGTCACAGCCAGCACTCCTGCAGAGAGGGGGGTTGTACTTGCAGTGTATACAGTACACGCGTTATGCTCTTCGTTAATGTCTAAGCCGGAACATATCATTATATCTCATTTTGTATTTCTTAAAAAAAATTGTTTTCCCAGCCTAACAGTATTGTTTTTAACCTGTAAAGCGCTTTGAGGAGCCACCTTTAAAGGCGCCATATACAATAAAGTTCATTATTATTACTATTGTAAATTTGCTGGACAGAGAGGTGAACATTATTACACAGAAGACAAAGATAGCGATTTACGTTGCATTTAGTATCGTGCTGCTTTAATACAGTTTTAAATAATTGAAAGTCTAAACAGTATCAGCTTTATTTATGGGTTTTAAATAAAGGTGATTTAAACGCGATTTAAATCAATATAAATGTTTATATTGTAACGCATAGGTGACTATTCATTGTTATTAAAATGACTTAAATTCGATCATGTTGTGATATTTAGAAATATACATTTGTTTGGTGCGAGTGAAGTTTTATTTAATCTCTGAGCCATACTGATTCTTCTGGAAGCCAGTTTCCGCCAGGGAGTAAAAAAAAAAAACACACTATGGTATTCTCTCCAATGCAGTGCAGTTAAAAACATACCTCTGATGCTGCTCCTAAATGAATATCGTTTATGACCATTAGAAGCTTTATGCTCATTTTCTTTTTTCCAGTGGATTGAACAGGGAGAGGCATTTCATGATGTACTTTTCACTGATGAAACAACAGTGGCTCTGGAACAGTTTTCAACCATGTCGTTTTATAAAAAGGGGAGATATGTACACGTTACTGAAGCTAAAAGTTTAGCCTTTGTCACTAATGTAACCACTAAATAAAGACATATAGAAATCCCTACGTTACAGACTGTATATGGCTGGTACTGGTAGTTTAAAGAAAAAATACACACCAGTATTCCACTTTCTCCCTAAACATTTTAAGCATCAGAGTCTTACATGTGGTTATTTATTGCATAATTTAATTTTGAAAGCCACTGAGACATCAGGTACTACTGTTGTATTTATGAAAAAGAAACAAAACAAAAAACATACTAACAACTGTGCCATCCTACTCCTTAGTTAATACATTTTATTATTCATAAACAGTTAACATTGTTAGCAAAATATTTTGAATTATATTTAACCCTATTTTTTCTTTAGTTTTGTATTTAACTTATTATATGATAGTCAGACTTAATGTATATTTGAACAATGAAAATATATTTTTACAAGATTTTACATTAAGCACTTAAAATTAATATGGTTAATAATAGTAAACTGTAACATGCTGTAACAAGATCGGTTAAACTGCGAAGAAAATGCTTTCAGAGAAAATGTTTCAGGTGTGAAGAACATAGATCTCCAATGCAATTTCAACCAAACTTGTTCCCACACACCCTGCCCCCACTACCATTAGAATATACACAAACATTTAAGCGTTTCATTCTGAGCAGAAGACCCTCACACCTGAAGAGTGCTGCCTGTGACGAATTAAACCGGTTTTACAGGTTTCAATCACAGACCATGTGACGTGGGACTCAGTAAACTAACAGCGCCACTGGATTTGATAATACCTAACCAAAATCCACAATATGGAAACAGAACCTGTGTGATTGTTGATAGATGATGTACTCGTAACATTTTTTCAAGACGAACTACAACATTTAAAAAATGACTTGTATGTACTTGATATCTCTAATCAATCCACGGGTCCCAGCACAAAACGAAACTAAAACACATACCGTTTCGCGCTTCTTATTAGTTGCTCAAAAGTAATTTGACCGTATGAAATGCAGAATATAAACCTAGAAACATATACGTGAGCAGTACTTAAGCACTGTAGTATCGGTGTTAAGACATACCTCTCAAATACTGTAAATCAAGTTAAAAATATCTCAAGACCGATTCTGGTCGTAATGAAACCATGTTTCGTGTATGTTTTCTTTTTCATCTTGAAATAACTCATTTCTAAATACCTTTTTCACTGTTAACATCTTGCAGCAACTTTGCGACAAAATATACACTTTGACAGTTCATCCTGCTACCAACATTAAATAAAACAAATCTTAAGATTTCTATATTTGTCTTTATTTAGTGGTTTCATTAGTGACAAAGGCTAAACTTTCTTGGAAAAATATATTTTATGTGTTGCAGAAAAAACTGACTTGCTTTAACAAAATATGTTTAAAAATCCTTTCACCTGGCATTTTCGTAGTTAGAAATTATGGAACGCTCTGTTAAAAGCAAGGGAGTTTTTATGTCCGTTGCAGTTCTTTTGCAACATGAATATAATTATATCGTTATTAATTTCTTGAGATACGCGATTCCATATTATATTCCCTTTTAATCAAATTCTAAAAGTATGCTTGTTGACTCCGGTATCACGTTAGTTTAAGACTTCGAAGCTTACAATGTTTAGGGAGAAATGGAATACTGGTGTGTATTTTTCCTTGTGATATTTTAAGCTCTAGTTGAATGATAGGTGCCGCATTTTAAATCATTTTCGTAGTTAGAAATTATGAAACGCCCTGTGAAAAGCAAGGAAGTTTTTATGCCCCGTTGAAGTAAAACAAAATGCCTGACAAAGTATGGCTTGGACAGATTCCAAGTGCTTGTACAAATGTGCTAAAGAAATTATACTTTGAGTATACAGCTTGTCCAAAGTCATCCATTATTAATACTATTAGTAATATCTTCAGTAAAGGCTTTGATGCATAAATATTTCTGATAAAGGTAGGTTGTGTACTTTTGTCCAACTGAGCAATCTTACTTTCATAAAATATACCAACATTTTAATGACTGATGATTAACATGCTGTAATACACAGTTCAAAATTAAAGGCTCAAATGCTGTACATGAGAGGTTAAGCTCCCCCTGGCGGTTTTACAAGGCGATGCCGGATAGTTAGTCACGTGACACACGTGAACCGCGTGATACCCCGGTGGGCGTGTCGCGGTATGCCGCGAAATACCTCACCCATTTTGAATGGCTGCATCTGTACGTGACTATTCATTGTTATTAAAAAGACTTAAATTCGATCATGTTGTGATATTTAGAAATATAAATTTGTTTGGTGCGAGTGAGGTTTTATTTAATCTCTGACCAAGGGAAACGTTTCATTTTTTTCAAAGAAATGTTTGTTAAAAAATAAAGTCATAGTTCCATGGGACTCAATCACAGACCATGTGATATGAGAGTCAGGAAACTAACACACAGCGCCACCGGATTTAATAACGCAATAAAAACGCTATAAAATAATGTGACTAGGCACAGAACAAGTTTACAGCACAGTACAATAATAAATGCTGACCATGACTTTAGAAGTATAAATTACCTTACACTCAATTTAAACACAAGCTGTCTTTCTGTATGAACCTCTAAGCTGGTTCATACAGAAATGTAGAAATGCATTAGCCTGATTATGATTAAAAAACTCATAATTAAACACACGTTTGCGATTTAAATCAGAACATGATTTAAATCAATATAAATGTTTATATTGTAACGCATACTGTCCAGCCTCCATTTCTCTATAAAAATTTACTCTATTGCACACCGTTGTCAGAAGGGAAGAAGGTGACTATTCATTGTTATCAAAAATGACTTAAAATCGATCATGTTGTGATATTTTGAAATATAAAAGTCAATAGATTGTCCATAATATCGCTATTCTATTTTTTCAAAGAAATGTTTGTTAAAAGAAAAGTCCAGCACCAGCTGGATTTGAACACACAACCTGTGCATTGTTAGTCAGGCATGTAGACCAGTAGGCTACAAGACAACTCGCATGAACAGGGAGGCGAAACAGCCCTACACAGCCCTGTCCCAGTACACGAATATAATCATATCATTATTAAATTCTTTAGATACGCGATTCCATATTATATTAGCAGAAAAGCTTAAAACTACCACTTTTTCACACGCTATTTCACATGCTAGTTAAATACTTCGATGCTTAAAATCGTTAGGGAGAAATGGAATACCGGTGTGTATTTTTCCTTTAAAGTACCGATTCCTGGAATCTGACTTGCTGACATCCTTCTGAAGTGGTTCCATAAAATCTGGTATACGGAAAAGAAAGCGTTGATACATACAAGTATCTTTTAATACACTCTTTGCTGTGCTCTTGAGGATCCTTGTGATATTTTGAGCTCTAGTTGAATGATAAGTGTCGCATTTTAAATTATTTTCGTAGTTAGAAATTATGAAACGCCCTGTTAAAAGCAAGGAAGTTTTTATGCCCGTTGAAGTAAAACAAAATGCCTGACAAAGTATAGCTTGGACAGATTCCAAGTGCTTGTACAAATGTGCTAAAGAAATTATACTTTGAGTATACAGCTTGTCCATTATTAATACTATTAGTTATATCTTCGGTAAAGGCTTTGATGCATAAATATTTCTGATAAAGGTAGGTTGTGTACTTTTGTCCAACTGAGCAATCTTGCTTTCTTAAAATATACCAACATTTTAATGACTGATGATTAACATGCTGTAATACACAGTTCAAAATTAAAAGCTGAAATGCTGTACATGAGAGGTTAAGCTCCCCCTGGCGGTTTTACAAGGTGACGCCGGATAGTTTCCGGCATGACGTCAAATGACACGCGATTAACCACGTGATACTGCGTGATACCGCGTGATACCGCGACACGCCCACCGGTGTATGCCGCGAAATACCCCACCCATTTTGAATGGCTGCATCTGTATGCGCTAAGAGGAGAAGGACGTGGATCTGTCAAGCTCCTTGCCGAATTTAGCAAAATAGGCATAAAAATACAGTCTTTTAACACAAAATACCAACATAACACTCTTACAGTGTAATAATGTCACTTGCCGACTATTTCGGACAAACCCCTCTTGCCCAAAACCAAACAAAAGCGTCAAGAAAGACACGAAGACAACAGAAAGAAGACTAGCAAGATGGTGAATCCACTTGGGGAGATGGTACAGTTGAGACCAACCTAATCATAGAAAAAGTAACATCAAACATCGCCGAAATATTAGATTCAAAACTCGCAACGATTCGAGAACCTGTTGCTGCTGTATCCACTAAAATGGACATAGTGATTAAAAGAATAGATGAAGTGGAACAGCGAGTTTTGGACCTGGAAGAGGGCAGTGTAACGGTGGGCAACAAGATACGGGCGCTTGAGACAGACCTACGCAAGGCATTGGTCATCTTGAAGACTTCGAAAATAGAAGCTGGCGGAAAAAGGTGAGAATCCTCGGCCTAAGAGAAAACATCGAAGGAAGCAACCCAGTTGAGTTTTTTGAGAGATGGATCCCTGAAACCCTTGGCATGGAAATGAAGGGGGACAAAATCAAGCTGGAACGTTGCCATCACACGGGACCCCGGTGCAAGTCGGGGGAGGGCGGAACACCTGTACCCCAGGCCATGCTGTTGAGGCTGCACAACTACCGGGATAAGCAGAAGGTAATGGAAGTGGCCAGGGCCAAGAAAGAAATCATTGTGGAGGGGAAAAGAGTCTCCATCTTTCAAGACTTCTCGGTCGAGGTGCAGAAAAAGAGGGCGGAAACAGCCGAAGTGAGAAGGAGGCTGCGTGATGCTGGACTGAGGTATTTGTTCCTGTATCCAGTGATCATCAAAGTGTTTGATGCCTCGGGGGGATCTACTACTCTTTCCAGCTTAAAAGAAGCAGAGAACTTCCTTAAAAATATTCAACAGCAATCCTCCACGTCTGAATAGAATGTGAGAGGTCCGCTGCTAAACGAGCAGCCTTGGCTTCTGTTTGTAGAACTGATCGAGCAGAGAACTGAGCGGTTATCCCTGTGCTTAGAACCTTTTCTGACGTTTTAAATGTTCTTTATTTTTAAGATTCTGTTATTAATGTTAATGTTGAGATATAGATGATACTGTTTTGTATCGAAATTTAAGACTGTGACGAATTATTTTGGCAAGGAGTAGACAGTTTTTGTTTTAGTATAATAGTTGAACCCCCAATAACTCAGCGTACTTTATTGCCGACTGCCACAGCTGTGTGACTAGCGGCAACCTTTAGTTTCACTTCTCGGTTAACTACGCAGAGAAGCTAAACAATTTTGTTGGACCTTTTCTTAGTTTAGTTTGCAGACTGAGTCTAACAATCTTGCTCTAAGACTTTATCACTGTTAATCAATGTTCAGAAGATTAACAAAGTTCCTTTGTTTCTTTTTTAAATACCTGACAAGTGCTGTTACCTCATGTACTGTGTGTGGTCACAAACTGAATTTTTGTTTTCTCTCTCCAAGACATCGTTTAATTTTTTCTTCTTCTCTTTTCTCTTTAAAATGAATGGAAGGGGTACGTGCAGCTGCTCTATTTGCTATTCACTGTTATGTTGCATTATACTACAATTCAGCCACTGCATTACCGTATTACAACTAAACAAAAACCACCATGAATAATGTTAAGATACACAGTTGGAATGTAAAAGGGGTGAGATAAAATTCAAATAGCATTTTTACAGGAAACTCACTTGAATGATCTGGAACATAAAAAACTTAAAAGGGAATGGGTAGGTCAAGTTTATTACTCATCATTCTCCTACAAAAAACGAGGCGTGGTTATTCTCATTCATAAGAATCTCCCATTTACAGTCAACTCAACTTATGTGGATAATGAAGGTAGAGTGGTAATAGTTAAAGGATTACTGTATGGGGAAGAGGTGGTGATAGGAACAAGACGAACAATTCTTTATTGATGTGTTTGGACAACTCACTATTATGGATTGTAACAATATTATCCTTGCAGGAGACTTTAATTTTTCTTTCTGTCCTAGGTTAGATGCCATCAAGGACAACGTGAACCGGTGGACAAATTTACCAATATCTTTCCTGGGCAGAATTAACCTGGTAAAGATGATAATATTACCTAAACTTCTCTATCCACTATCTATGGTATTCACTCTCATGACTAAAGCTGACATAAAGGATCTGAATAAAGCAATATCAACATTGGTATGGACAGGAAAAAAAAATCAAATTTAAGACTTTGCAGTTACCCAGCGATTACGGTGGATGTGCATTGCCAAATCTGAAATACTATACCTGGGCAATACAGGCAAGAATCCTCCAGCAGTGGATTCATGCACCGCCAGACTCCACCTGGGTGGATATGGAAGCTGAACACAGTAAACCAGCCTCTCTTGTATACTTCTTAGGCAGGAAAATGACTAATGTACCCCCACTAGCTAAAAAATAACTCTTTAATATTAAATGTACTGAGAACATGGAGCAAGATAACTAAATTATTTAGTTATTATCCCTCTCTTTATATGCTATCTTCACTTGTGGGTAACCCGGACCTACCTCCTGAAAAGACAGGCTCCTACTTTACTAATTGGCAAACAGCGGGTATACATAGAATTTTTTATTTATTTGAAGGGGGGGGGGATTTAAATCATTTGAGTGTCTTCAAGCACAATATAATATAACAACAAGAGACTTCTTTAAATATCTTCAGATCAGGCATTATGTGAGTACCAAGAATGGTGGTCTTGATTTATTCAGCAGCTCGCACACACTAGAAAAAATCTTTCTAAAGAACGGGAACTCAAAGAAATTTCTATCCAAGTTTTACACTTTTTTCTCTAGGCATGAGGTAGACTTCCAAAAAATCTTTACAGACAATCTGGAGCCAGGAACTGAGGTGCTGTATAGATGATAACACTTGGAAAACTATTCTTTCATTGCCTTCAACAATCTCCGTCTGTAACCAGTATGAAGAAAATCAGTACAGGTTGTTACATAGAGCATATTTATCTCCACAGATTTAGCACTGGCACATCACATAACTGCCCTAAATGTAAAACCCACGTTGGAACACTGTTTTACTGTCTATGGGAATGTACATATGTTCAGAGGTTCTGGTGGGAGGTATGTAAAAGAATATCTTTGATCTGTGTAATACAGTTAGATCCTCATCCTCTCACATGCATTTTGGGAGTCTTGCCTGTTCAGCTGCTGAACCATAGAGAAGTAGTCCAGCCTGCCCTGATGCTGGCAAGAAAGGCAATCATGACCAGGTGGGTGGGTGACGAGCCTCCCTCTCTAGCTCTCTGGGAATTACTAATAAGAGACTTGATCTCTTTGGAAAAGTTTAGATTCATCCTAAAAGGTGAGCTGGACCATTTTAAAGACCTGTGGGATAAGCCTTTGAGAGCATTAGATTTAAAAGAGGAGCTCAGTATATATTCCTAAGCCATTATATATAACTATGCTATAACCTTTATGCCTTTAAATGGTAAACTCTGATATAGCTGAGACTGTACCTTTTTTTGTTTTTATTTAGTTTTTTTTTTGTCTTTTTTCATTCTTTCCTCTTTCACTCTTATTTTTTTCCCTTAACTCCATTCTGAGCAGAAGTCTGTGGTGATGGAGTGTGGCGGGTGGCACACAGTGTGGACAGTGCCTGGGGGGCTGCAGGTAGCCGAGCATGGGGTGAAGATTTTAGGGGTTGTTTTCTGTAGAGAAGGGAATGAGCTGCATAATTGGAATTTGATTTTTGCACGAGTGAGAGTCAAGTTTGGGTTGTGGAAGACACGGTGGTTATCCTTTTGTGGGGAAGGTGGTTGTGTTGAAGTCTGACATACTGCCGGCCTTGGTGTATTCAGGAGACTGCTGACCCGGATGGAGGATCGCCAGGGTGAACGCGAAGTTGGGTCTGTGGAAAACATGGTCGCTGTCCTACACAGGGAAAGTAATGGTGTTGAAAGAAGACATCCTGCCAGGTTTGGGTTTACCTGGCGGTGGTGTACACACCGCCGGCCAGACTCAGACGAGCACTGCAAGGGATGATCTTCAGCTTCGTCTGGGGCGGCAGGTACCAGTACATCACGAGGAACAGGATTTGCCAGCTAGTTAAGGAAGGGGGTAGAGATGTTCCACATTTCCCCCTGAAACTCGACTGCATCTTTTTCTGCAACCTCTGTCGGGTGCTGCAAGAGCCCATCGGCCACAAGTACCAGTATTTTGTCAGGCTGTAGCTCTCCATCCCAATGAGGCACCTGGTCAAGTGGTCAAACACTGGGACCAAGGCAGAGAGGCAACTGGAGTTCTACACCCATGCTGTCAAGTGGAGCAGAACGTATGAGGCCACGAGACAGCCAGAGCTCTGCACCAACCACAGAGCCCTGTACAAAGAGGTGAGGGGGCACCTGGTTGCTGACGAAAGGCTGCAGGTTCCCAGACACGTCTGGAAAAGGATTCAGCCGAAAGAACTGGACAACCAACTGAAGGACCTCAACTGGATGGCCGTACACAAGAGACTGGCAACCAGAGATGTCCTCTACAGACACTTGCTCACCAGGAATCCGCATTGCCCCCGGGACATGTGTTTCATCGAGGAGACTCAAGAGCATGGGTTCTGGAGCCGCCCTTCGCCAAAGCGGTGTGGGGCAGAATGGACAACATTATGCAACTCCTGGGAGTGGGAGCGGTGCTATGTTAACATTACATTCTGCTGGGGCTGGCACCAACTGGATTGGACAAGGGGACGCAGTTCCTATTCTGGCTCCTCCTGTCCCTTACAAAAAGAGGCCTGTGGGATGCCAGGAACACTCTCATCTGGCACAACAGAGCGGGGAGCGAGGGAGCTGGAGGAGAGGATCCTGGCGAACCTCAGAAGGAGGATGAAGTCCTGGAAAGGACTTTGGGCCCTGTACAGGGACTAACAGACACAAGCAAGTGGTAGGGCTTGGAAGGACTCTTTAATTGCACAAATCCGTCCCCGTCATCCACTTGCATAGATTGATAACGGACAATCACCGTTGTTCAAAAAGTTTTTTTAGCTCATGCTATGTTTATTATTTGTGAGAATGTTTCCTTTTTTTAAGATGTAGTATGGAAATAAAGTATATTTTGTAAAAAAAAATGTTCTTATCAGTTTAATATCTTGATACGTCCCCCATAGGGGGACTACATATTAAACTATTTTTGGAACAGGGAGCTGAATCAGGAGCTTGCTCCGTCCTCTCCACGCATCGGCCCGGTATTGCAGCGCCTACGGGAATGGTGCACTACCTTCTCTCAGCGGCAAAAAGACAGACGTAGCCGGCCAGCAAGCAAGCGAGGTGGACTGGAGCTCCTTCTTCTTGAGTCTCATCTCTCATCCCTCTGTGTCTTTCTCTCCCTGTCTTTGTCTCCGTTCTTATCCTCCCTCTGTGCACTTTCTCACGTCTTGACTTTCTCGGCAAGCAGGCAGGCCCCCTTTTCAGCTCCCATGCGTTTCCCCCCCAAATACTTAGATGTATAATCTTTTTTTTAGGAAGGCAGGTGTGGTGTGGTGTGGTGCTGTGCATGTCCCCCTCTGCAGAGAGAGCTGCCTCTTGCCTTTACTCGCAGGTGCTGACTGTCCGCTTTCGCCTGCAGCTCGCTTGGCACAGCTGCTGCTGGTGGGAGGGGCCTAAGCTAAGGAGGCTGGAGCGTCCCCCGCGGCTTTGGTCATTGTCCTGGCGGCCGGCAGCTGCGTGTGTACTGCGCTCCAGAGGAATCAGCCTGCGCCGCTGTGCGCCAGCGGAACACCCACGCATAGGTCCACATTTTGGGGCATCGCTTCTCGGCCTTTTTGGCCAATTTCATGCAGTATGTGGCCTCACCGCAGCTGTACGATTTACGAAAAAGGTCCGAATGGGACAGGAGGATGTGTGGAGAGAAGACTAGACGTCAGGGGGCAGAAGGAGCGGCGGAACACCAGGAAGACCTTTTCCATCAAGCTAGAATCGCTCCAGCTGAAGGCTGGGAGGTGAAAGCGGAGCTTTCCACGATGACTGCACTGCTGACCGGTAAGGGGACGAGTCAGAACCGTGAAGGTTTGAATCTCCAGAGGGACTTTTGAGAAGGGTTAGCCATGCTGTTTGAGTTGGGAACAACTCTCCAGAGATCTATAGAACATGGGATTCTGACAGTAACCCAGATAAAGGAAGGGGAAAAAGAGGGGGAGGAAGGAGGGGCTAGAAGAACCTTCTAGACAAGTAGACAAGTTTGGAGACGCACTCTCCTGCCATCCTGTGTATTCCATCTTTCATGAACATGAGTCCGGTTAGCTCTGTGGAGTGTCCAATTCCGGAGAGTTTTTCAGAAATAGAAGGGAACAGTGACTTAGATAGCCTTCTTAGTCCTAATGGATAACCTTTCGGTGTGTACCATAAACGTAAGAGGGCTAAGAAGATATAGTAAGAGGATTGCAGTCTTTGATTTCCTTAAAGATTTGAAAGCTGACTTTTTCTTCCTACAGGAAGTTCATGTTTAGGGTGAGGAAGACAGTAGGCGTTTTACCAAAGAATGGGGGGGGGGGGGCATCTCAGAGTGGAGTATAGGAGGAATACATTCTGCAGGAGTAGGCATTCTTATTAGAAATGAATGTTTTAAACTAGAAAACTCCTTTGTTGTGACACCCGGAAGAATACTATTAGTGGATGGACAGGTGGGGAGCGAGAATCTAAGACTAATAAATGTTTATGCTCTGGCACAGAAAAGATTAAGGAGAGATTTCTTTACAGGGATAGAGCCTTTATTTTTGACAAATTGTCACGACCATTAACCGGCCCAGACCGGCTCCTAAGAGGTCTTATCAGTTCCAGCAGCAGGGTGATAATTACAAACGCCGCCGCACGTGTTAATTTCTCATCAGATGCCTTACCGTGCGGCAGGCTGCATTATTTAAGCCTCCCTTACCCGCATATCACTGCTCGGTATTGAGTTCACTTTGTGTTGTTCTACCTAGCAAATTCTTTCCCTTTTGCCTTACTGGATTTTCTGACTTCACCTTTTGCCTTCGGACTTCGGTTCTCGTCTCGCCCCTTGGATTGTTTGCTACCAGTGACTATATTTCGGAATTGACCCTGCAGCTCTTGTTTCGACCACGAACCCGTCTCTCGTTCTGGATTGTTCGCCACCAGTGCCTTTACCGGATCTTGACCTACCTTACGCCTTCGGACTACGACTCAGCTCCTGGATTTGCTCTGTCCGCCTAGTCACCTCCCAAGGTCTCCTGCATCTGCATCGGATCCTTTTTCACCACAACCTAGCTGCGTTACACAAATAGGAAGATCATACTAGGGGAGACTTAAATGAGGACTTTGACAGTAGTAGGACAGTAGGAACTAGGAGGATTTGCTCCCTTTTCCAAAACTATTACCTAAAAGATAGTGTAAGGCAGGGTGGTGGAGGAAGAGGGTGCCCAACTTGGAGTAATAGCCAAGGCTCAGAAAAGAGACTGGACTACTAGTCCCAGCATGCTTTTCAGATCATGATTTAGTTAAAGTAGAATAAGAGGGTGATAAGGTGAGCTTTGGACCCTGTTTCTGGAAGTTAAATACAGAATTTTTAGTAGAAGACGAATTTAAAATACTAATAGAGACCAATTAGAAGCAAGAAGGACCCTATTTGATTCAGCAATGGAGTGGTGGGAAAACACCAAACAAAGAATAACGGGAGCATCAGTTAGATACTGCGGGAAGAGGAGGAGTAAGAAAAAGGAGCAAATCTCCAAAGTACAACAGAAGTTGACTGGTTTGTATGAAAAAAACAGTGGTGGTGTGCATGTGGAGAAAGAGGAAATTTTAAGAACCAAAAATGAGTTGAAAAACCTGTATATGGAGAAATCTAAAGGGTTTCTCTTTAAGCCTCAGAACCATGCTCTAGAGATTGAGGAGGGCAATTCTACCTTATTTAAATGGTGAGAAAAGACCATAATGGATGATACTTGACAGTATCCAGATGAAGGATGGGGGTGTCACTAGAGATGCGAAGGAGATGGTAAGAGAAGCCACTCATTTTTACAGAGAATTCTTTAAGGAGGTGCCAACTCTGGAGAATACAGACAAGATTTTAGATACACTACAAATTAAGGATTGCAGTGGAGAGTAAAATTGACTTAGAAGAGGAGTTGACCCTGGAAGAGGTAGAGTGGGAACTTTTTAGTTTGAGTAAAAGGAAGGTACCGGGTATCGACGGCCTTCCAAAGGAATTCTACAAAACTTTCTGGCCTTCGATCAAAAACACACTCTTAAACATTTATACAGAATTCTTAAAGGGGGAAGATTTGGGCACAACTATAATCTTCCCCCTTTAAGAATTCTGCACAACAACAAGGACCAGTGTGCGATCTCTGTTGTATAAGAAAGATGATAGGACATGCCTTGAAATTGGAGACCTATTCAATTGTTAACAACCGACTATAAGATCTTAGCGAAAGTCCTCTGTCTAAGACTATGGGAGGCGTTATCAGAAATGATCAGGGATGATCAAACTTGTGGAGTAAAAGAGTGTACGCTACTTTGGAATTTACACCTGATCAGAGATACTATAAGTTGGGTTGAAGATAGGCACTTACCACTAATTTTAATAAGCTTAGACCAGGAGAAAGCTTTTGATCGTGTCAATCAGTTTTTTTATGGCAAGTTTTAGAAAGATTTGGTTTTGAGGGAAAATGTATTGGTTGGCTGCGGCAATTGTATATCAGTGTTGGAACTCGAGTCAACATCGATGGGTTTTTAGGAGAGACGGTTGCCATCAAGAAGGGAGTAAGGCAAGGGTGCCCTCTGTCACCCTTACTATACATAACCTGCCTAGAACCAATGTTAAAAATAATAAGGTCACATGAAGAAATAACAGGTATAATGATTCCCAGCAGTAGGGGCCAGCAAGCTTAACTTGCGGCTTACGCAGACGACAGTCTTGCTATTAGACTCAGACAGGGGAGTGATGAGGGCACTTGAGATCCATGAACATTTCGTAGAAGCAACGGGTTCGAGGCTCAACATTGGGAAAAGCAAAATAAAATACTGTGGCACATGGAGAAACAGGAAAGAGACACCGGGTGGATTAAAGTTAGTATCTGGACCTATTTAAGTTTTGGGGGTAAGTTTTTAAACGCATGGGTCAGCACGGTTAAATTGCACAGTAAAACTAAGATTTCTGAAAATAAAACTTGGTCTCTGGAAAAGTATACAACTGTCATATACAGGAAGGATACCAGTAGTTAAAACAGACATCTTGTCCACTCTTATCTTTTTTAGCGTACATTTTCCCTCTGCCTCCGACATTCAGGAAAGAGGTTGTTAGAATAATTTTTAATTTTATCTGGAACAACAAATATGAATACATACGAAGGGCAGACATTTACAGGACATAGAAGAAGGAGGGAGGAGTGTTCCCAACATCCCCCTGAAACTGGACATAATTTTCGTTTCTGTTTTGTGTAAAGCTTGGATCTAGTATCGAACCTAGACCCAAAAGCAGAAGCACTGCTGTGGCATTCCGAACATGCTAGGAAATGGTTTAAACAACATCCAGAAGGGAAAGTTGAGGCAGTGTGTCTACAACACAGAACCCTGTTGTAACGAACAGTTCTTTCCGGACCCTATGCGGACGACACAGTCCGACGGAGTGGGGAAACACTGGGGAAACGTCATGCAGGAAAACGGGGCTGAAGACAAGGGGGCGTGTCCAAGGTGCGCTGGTGCACGGGGGAGGTGTGGCCGAGGCGAACAATCCGAGAGTAATCCTTAGGGAAAATCCAAAACGCAAGGGTAAGTCCAAAACCAGGAGACCCATCAGAGGAAGGAATTAAAAACCACGAAGGCCGGGTCGGAACCGGCGGGCGGGGAACAGGAACGGGAACCGAGGTTAAAACCTTAACGGGACCAGGCGCTTCCTGGTCCCAGACTCGCACGATATGGAAATCAGATGCAGAGCCCGGATGAGCGTCAGCGCCTGGCTTTTAAGGTGGGCTAGGTAAAAGGGATCAGGTGCACAGAATGAAGTCTTTAGTGAAAGGGCTGGAGCACCCTTAAGGAGGGGGGACTATAATCGTGACACCTGTATAACACAACGTTTCGGCCGTGGAGCCTTCTTCAGGTGTGGAAGAAGAAGAAAGCTGATGAAGGCTCCACGGCCGAAACGTTGTTTTCTTTCTTCTTTTTTTCAGCATGGAATGCATTAAGTAATGAATTCACAAATTTAAGTTGAAAACGTATGGAAGAGGTTACTGGAAGCTAAACTGTGGGATTATAAAAGAAGGTGAACATACAGAGATAAGAACAGAGCTGAATTTATGGTGGAGTAAAAAAAAAACAGGACATCACAACTACCGAAAGGCAGAAAGACAATTCTTCTTTTAATGAAAATTACGAAGTAGTATGACAGAAATGAAAGAATAGAAGGAGAGTCTCTGCAACAGAATTGAATAAAATGTACATCAAATGTAATGAAGGAAATGATATCGCCTTAGACCGGTGGTTCTCAAACTTTTTGGACCAAGTACCACCCCTGATCAAACCAAAGCATCCAAGTACCACCTACAAGTCATCTTCTCATAGGAACCCCAGAAAATCTCAATGACCAACATGAGCGTATGTGTGCACATACACACACATATAATTAAAACAGTGCTGAGCACTTACCATTTCAGTGAGAGGGATGAGCCTGTTTAATCTATCAAAGCCTTGCAATGTCAGGGACGAGGGCAGTGAGCTTCAAACGCAGATCTGGCTCAGCATCCATTTTTGTTGTGTCTTGATTGCAGTGAGAACAGAGAAGCCTTTCTCACAAAAGGTAGGTAGTAGCAAAAGGCATCAAAAACCACACAGACTTTAATGAGAGGGCTGGATATTCACTGTGTTTTCCAACAGTGACTGTCATTCCAATTCTGACATCAAAGTCACATCAGATGATAACTCGAGTTACTTCTCTTGTTCGGCACAGGTCAGATCCTTGGGTATTCCTACGACATCAACAGTAAAGGGGTTCCTGATCCACTCTGTTGTGGCCTCAACTGGAAAGTACTTTGAGAACTGTTCTTCCAATGACAAGAGGTGCACTCAATCACATCATGAACAGCAGCATCAAATGCCACACCATGTGTGTGCAGATAGTTCTTCAGTTGGGAAAGAGACATCACTTGCATTGATTTTATTAACAAAAAGCTGCACCTTTTTCTTTATAGGAGTGATCTTGTCAAATTATGTAAAAAAATGTTAAAGACAGCCCCTGCAGTCCCATATTCAGCTCATTAAAACATGTGATTACATCAGCCAGGTAGGCTAATTTTACCAGCACACTGGATCATCAAATAGACTTGCCAAGAGAGTTTGCTGGTCATGCAAAAACATCTGTACCTCGGAGTGCAGTTCAATGAACACCGTGTGCACTTTGCCCCTTGATTCCCATCTCACTTCAGTATGTAGCAGAAGCCGCACGTTCGCTGCCCATTTCATTACAAAGCACACTGAACAGACATGAATTCATTGGTCAAGGCTTGATAGAATTCACAACTTTGACAGCAGAGTCTGACAGATTTTAAATCCTCAGGCATTTTCTTGGCTGCCAAGGCCTCGCGGTGGATGCTGCAGTGTGCCCACTTCATATCTGGAGCAACCTCTCTAGTTTGTGCGACTACACCACTGTGTCTGCCTGTCATCACTCTAGCACCATCTGTACAAACACTGATGCATTTTTTTCCAGTCGATGCCATTCTCTTTGATAAATTCATTCAGAAGATGAAATATGTGCTCTCCTGTAGTTCTGGCTGGTACCGGCTTGCAGATCAGAAAGTCCTCATGGGACATGCCCTCAAACTCGTCTCTAACTTAATCAAGCAAATTGGCCAAATCAACTACATCTACAGACTAATCTAATTGCAGTGAAAAGCATCTGCTCATCTTAACGCGCTCTGTCAGCGTACTTTTGACATCTGCCATATCAATTATTCCACAAGTGATTGTCATTCGAAAGGACCACCAGGTCAAGCTGATCAGCAGCTTTTGGCAGAGTTTCCACACATCCACACACTGTCTGAGATTCTTGGGAACTTTTGGATTGCAGTCAGAGGTCATTGTTACTCAACTTTCACCTTGACCAACCAATCAGGAACCTGCAGGGCGTGGTAACCCCACGTAGGTCTGAAATGCCTGCTAAACTTTCAACCAATCAATCGTCACCCATCTTGGTTCTGGTTTAAAAGACACTACAGAGCTCAGAAACTTTCCTTCTCCAGCCATTTTCACACCCAATCATGTGACAATCATCAGACAATCATGCGATGGCCAGTGTTGTCTGCATAGGGACTGGAACCTAGCTTCATCAAAGCGTCGGACTGGGGAATGCCCATAAGTAAACCAAAGCCAACGTGGACGCTTTGCTCGATCACCAGAGTATAATAAATTTGAACTCTTGTCGACAAGAGTTTTTACTCAGCAGCAGCACTACACCAGAAGCAAACCACGTTTCTTCCCCCTAAAGGGTGACTTGCTCGGACCCGCGGTCACCCTCCGTGCATAGAGACTTTCTACTAGACAGCCGGACTACTAGTAGGTACCTGAGAGAGACACTGTCGGGCACGTCGCCACAACAGAAATGTCTCCTCCTAATTCGTCCGACTTATAGCTGCATCCCAACTGGTTGGCCGGGAGCCAGAGGATGCCGTGACGATGCCTATTGAAGACTGCAGCCATTGGACACAGCCCCTAGCTGGTCTTGGTGTCTGTACCGGGAAATACGAATCCATATTTGGATAAGTAACCCAAATGTTTTACATTGCATCTCGAGAATTCAAATGTTACCTCAACACAGGTTGATATCAATTCAAATCACATGAGTCAGGTATTTACTTTTGAATAGCTAATAGCTAATGTAGAATTTATATTAATGAGAATGATTTACGATAGATTAGCCGAACGGTATACTGAAGCATATTCTTTGTTTGCAGCTCTTCATGACTATATACCATGCACTTTCATAACCTTCACAGTAAGATCTGTCATCTGTGTCCAGGCAGACTCTTGTATGTTTTATATGCACAATTTATGTCATGCAGATCGTGGCCGTAAACAACTACACCGCCCCTAAAAGCCTCAATGTTTACACAAGATAAACAACATTTTCTTCAAACCACTCCACAACTTTTCTCACATGCAAGTATTCTCCAATATCATCACAACAAAACCATAAAGTTTGTTTCCACAGCTGTGACACTACTGTGCAATAAACCAATAAATTAATGAACTAGCACGAACCCCAATAAAAACACCCAGCCAGCACAACATGTCGATAACGTACATTTTTACCAGCAAAATCAAAACAAAACTCTACAAACCTTATAGCAGTGGTTCTCAAACTTTTATGACCAACTACCACCCCTAATCCAACCAAAGCATCCAAGTACCACCTACAAGTCATCATCTCATAGGAACCCCAGAAATTCTCAATGAACAACATGAGTGCGCGTGCACACACACTCACACATACATATAATAAATATTATAATAATAAACTTTATTTGATATAGCGCTTTTAAAGGTGGCTTCTCAAAGTGTTTTACAGAAAAAAAAACATTAACAACAACTAATAAAAAAGCACCATTTAAGTGAGAGGGGTGAGCCTGTTTAGTTGAGCAAAGCAGATGTGAATTAATTTTTCGAGCCTTGATACAATTCAAAACAGAGTCTAACAGATATTAAATCGTCAGACATTTTCTTGACGGCAAAGGTCTCGCGGTGGATGTTGTAATGCGTACATTAATTTCTGGAGCAACCTCTCTAATTCGTGCAACTACATCATTATGTCAGCTTGTCATTGCTCTAGCACCGTCTGTACAAACTCAGACGCATTTTATCCAGTCGAGGCCATTCTCTTCAATAAATTCATTCAGAAGCTGAAATATGTGCTCTACTGTAGTTCCTGTTGGTAGCGGTTTACAGAACAGAAAGTCTTCATGGGACATACCCTCAAACTCGTATCTAACGTAAATGAGCAAATTGGCCAAATTGACTACAGGCTCATCTAATGCAGTGAAAAACATCTGCTCATCTTAACGCGCTCTATCAGTGTACTTTTGATATAATCCTTCATTTCAATAATTCTATGAATGACTGTGTCTTTTAGGGGGAGGGGGGCAGCAGGTCGAGCTGTTTAGCAGCTTTTTCTTTACACATAATACGTGTCAGCTCTTTTGCTACCGGTAAATAAGGTTCTTCAAAAAAAGTGTAGCTTACCTGCTTTAGCAATCCGCAAGCTTGCATTTTTCCGCATTTCCGTTTTTATTTCTGTATTTATTTAAAGTTTTTATTTCATGCACATGGGAGCGAAACACAGAGACGCTCAGTGTATTTTTCTCAAATTAGAACAGTTCTTAAATATTTTTCTGTTATCACGCTTTCGTGTGCTCACAAGATGACCTGCGTTCTTAGCACGTATTTCTATGCATTCCTGTGTTTACAACATTGGCATTGTTCCAAAAATCATGCACATTCTCCTTTTGATCTCCTATTTGCTGGAGATACAGTAGCTTTTTTAAATACAATTGGTCACTTGCATCCGTAGCACGCATTCCTTTAGAGTGGTATACAATTACAGAGTATCTCTTGTGTCCACTGAAGTATTAGTGCGCACTGTATCGTAGTACGTAGGCTGCATATTCGACACGTATTAAAATACAAAATATGAAAACCCGTCCCGATTTTTCAGCGCACACGACACAGTTCCAGGGTCATTTGGCGTACCACCTGGCGGCACTCCACGTACCACTGCAAGTAGGCGTACCACAGTTTGAGAACCACTGCCTTATAGCATATGAAAAAGAACAATCTAAAATTCAAACAGTGCATTTCAAATCCAAATGCGAGTTTGGTCTGAAACCAAACCAAAAGGAACGCATCTTCCCAGACGCACTGCTTGAGAGCGCACATTTTAAGCACCTAAACGGCCTTCTGCAAAAATATTTTTATTTTTTGGGTTTTGGCAAGAAATATTAAAAATGGCAAGCAAAGCACCTAAAAAGGCAAAAAAGATGACGGCTGCTCAGGTTATTGAAGAAACATTTCAGAGCGATTCAGGGGAAGAGTCAGATGCACGCTCGCGTCTGGACAGCGCGGATTTGTTTACTGAAGACGTCTTTAATGAAGGACTGGATCCACTGCTGGATTTGTGAGTATTTTGTTTTATTTATACAATCCAGACCTTTGCTATTATTAGTTCTAAAATTGTTATTGATGTTTATATCAAATGTTATCTGTATATATGAGAATGAGAAACACATATTGCATATATGTTGCAAATTTGAGAAAATGGCCTTTTTGAGTCTCATTGGACACAAAGAAATATAAGATTTGAAAATGTTTTCTGAAAAGAAAAAAGTATTTGCATGTTTTTTTTTACTGCAAATATTGAAAGGTGATCCTTCCGAGTGTCTTGGACAACACAGACAAGACCAAAGTTTGGTTATTATAGTTTTGAGTAAAAAGCTGTTGTTTCCTTGTTTGATACTTATAAACATCCAAAACTGCTGCTTTTTGCGTCTTACAGTCTTCGTAAAGTTCTTAGACATATGATTTTAGAAATCACTATTGTCTGTGAGTTTTTATATTTCTGTGCATATTTATTAGGGTTTTTTTTTAAAGATCAGAGGGGTTCCTTGGTCACCTGGCACTAAAGAGTGAATAAACAGACTCGTCTGCAATTACAGCCAGGCAAAGTTTGCTCATTCTCCAAGGCCTTGGTCTTCTGCTCAATCATTACACATGTGGAGTGCTATCCTATTGCCCTAACTTTGTCACCTAGCAACAAAGGCTGTCGGTCAGTAATAAAATAATGAAACTCATTCCTAGTTTCAGTATTTATTTCTAATTTCCTTTGTTTTTCAGTGAGGACATCGAAGAACCACCCACCCCCTCCGCCCCCTCAACAAGTGCTAAGGTTCCTCGGCCAAAGAGAGGTTGGAAGATTCCCACTACAAGAAGCACTCCACCCCAGCCCACAAGACCCGCCCGGGGCAGGAAGAGAAGAAGCCCCCCCGCCCCAGCTGAAGAGCCAGAGGGCAGGTGGAAGACCGAAGTGGAAGAGGATGTAAAACCGGAAAAGTTTAGGTTCAGTCCAGCACGGACACCAGGTGTCCAGCTGGACACTTCCAAAACATACTCCCTGCTAGATTTATTCCAGCTGTGCAATAACAAACAAAAATGCAGACAAGCGAAAGGCTCAGGGCATAAAGTCAGAGTGGCAGCCGGTGTCCGTTGTGGACCTGTACAATATAGGAATTTTTATTTTTATGGGGCTCCTCACTTCTCATAATGAGAGACCTCGGGAGCCCTGTGATATACCTTTCTCCAGGTCGAATATGACCCGATCAAAATTTGAGGCCATATCCTGGACGCTTCACCTTAGTGATCCAGAGGAGGACAGGGAAAACTAACTAAAAAGGGGGACCCCAGAATATGATCCCCTTTGCCGCCTTAGACCCCCTGGTAGACTCCATCCTAACAGCATGTAAATCGTTTTATCAGCCACGGCAAAAAGAATGGTGGCCTCAAAGACGAGAATAGGCTTTAGGCAGTACATAAAGGGGAAGCCCACTAAGTGGGGCTTCAAGATGTTTGAGCTTGCTGATGCAACCAGAGGTTACACTGTGATTTCTCAATTTACACAGGAAAATCACCCTCTGCCACAGGAAAAGGGCTGAGCTCTGACTCAGTTAAGAACCTCTTGAAAGTTTCATACCTGGGCACAGGTTATAATGTTTATGTTGATAATTTCTACACCAGCTCAGCCCTTTTCCAAACCTTTTCAAAATGAAATTCGGCACCTGTGGCACTATAAGAGAGAACTGCGTGGGTTTCCCCCGCACAAAACAAAACACCCTCCCTAAAAAGGATTAAAGGGGCTCCTTGCGCTGGATAAGGTCTGGAGAACTACTGTTCACCAAGTGGATGGACACACATGAGATGACCATGTGTAGTACCATCCACAAGGGGTACAGTTGAGAGACAGTCCATCGCAAGGTGAAAAACCCAGACGGTCCTTGGCGGGTTCAGGCCATTCCTATCCCCGACACCGTCAAGGACTACAGTCGGCACATGGGGGGGGTGGATTTGTCGGATGCTCTTATAAGGTACTACAATTTGGCCCACAAAACAAGAAAGTGGTACAAAAAACTGTTCTTCTATTTCATTGATATTGCAGTGGTGAACAGTTCTTTGCTCCACAAAGAATTGGCAGAGAGTCAGAGCTCTCGGGCTCCGACTCCTAAAGCTTTCAGAGAGGAGCTGTGCAAACAGCTTGGCAGTTTGGGTGCTGAAGAAAAACAGCAGCAACCTGTGTGCCTATCGCATTATCCCATGGGCAGGTGTTGGACTCTTCAAACAAGGCAACAAGATCAAAACCCCATGGAAATGTGAAAGATGTGATGTGGCTGATTGTTGACAGGAATTGCTTTGGGGAGTGGCACCAGAAAAAGTAGATAGGACACCTTTTGTACAGATGCAGCCATTCAAAATGCACAGTACAAACCCGCGGTACGGTAAACTACCCACAAGCCACCGCAGGGCACCGTGGTAAGTGATTGGCTGGCCAAAATGACCGACAGGGGCACTCGTGGTGCATTGGTTGGTAGTGAAAAGATTTAATAATTTAATGTCTTTACTGTGCACATTTTAATCCGCTTAGTTTTGAATATTTATATGGAATTTTACCACTAAAGGGGAATTTTAGTAGCTGAGCATAAAAAGAAGAGGAGCATAACGCATCTGAAGGTCATAAATGATATTAATTTAGGAACATAAACATTACTGTATGTAAGTAAACTGTACTGTGTATGGCTGGTCTTGGTAGTTTAAAGAAAAAATACACACCATTTCTCCCTAAACATTTTAAGCATAAAAGTTTTATGAAACGGTACCCAAATATGCAATTGCTGTATAGAATGAATTTTAATTTTAAAAAATTATTTAACATGAAAATTAAGCTGTTTACATCTTCCGCCTGAGAGCAGTCACCCGTTGCTACCCAACGCAGAAACACAGCCACTAACAGCAAAGAGAGGACATTAGCTAGCCAATATGATAAAGAAATAAATGATTATTTTTTTTATTTCTTTTGCACATTTATTTGAACATTTCCATCGATTGTACAAGCACTTGGAAACTGTCCAATCCCTAGTTCATCAGGCATTTTCTTTTACACTGCGGGCATTCTCCCGGTCTGGCGCCGGTCTGTGTCTTCTAGGATATAATGCCAGCGAACTCTTGTTTTTATGTCCACTATAACAGACAATCTCTTTTGCTTTTAACAGAGCGTTTAATAATTACCTAAAATGATTTACTTTATTTCCCTCACGGGATCAATAAAAGTATCTATCATCTATCTAAACTATGGGACAGAATTCTGGGGTCTCCCCATACCAGAGATTATGGTAGGGCTTCAGAATGGTGATTGGCTGACACCATCTGACACCCCTCTGATTGGAGAAAAAAGACGTGCTGGTTTGCTGTACATACTGTACCAGGAAGAGGATTTCTTTCTATTCGAAATGTGTATTTTAAAAGTTTAAGAAGTAAAAACCTTACAGCGTACACAGATTTCTAAACTGATCAGGATCGTTATCTTTGTCTTATGCATAATAATGTTCACCGCTCTGTCCAGCAAATTAATAATAAACTTTATTTTATATAGCGTTTTAAACGAATAAGTAATTAGATTGCTCATAAACCTAATCACATTATTCTACATAAACACAGCGTAATTGCTCTCTGAAAATGCTTTTTCTTTTTATTTAGGCTCAGATTTCAACTATAGATCGTATTATTATAAACTTTCTTGGAAAAATGTCTTTTATGTAAACCATGTTTGCTATTAATTCATTTAGGGCTAGAATATGTTCATTGTCTGCCAATGAAAGAAGGGTTCCTTTCGCCGTAGTCGAGTTGACATTAGAAGCTTGCCGCGCCCGGACTGTTGCACCAACGCATTAGCATGTTAAAGCGATTTCATTGAGGAGCCTAGCTTTCTTAACTAGTAAGTACTGTACTTACTGCGTTTTTGAAGGGGGGAGGTGTCTTTCGCTGGAAATCTCGCCCCCTTCTACTTTGAAAATACCTGTGAAACCGGTTTAATTCGTCACAGCCAGCACTCCCGCAGAGAGGGGGGTTGTACTTGCAGTGCATTGGTAATACAGTAGATGTATTAATCAATTACTGTATTGATTGAAACACACATTCTGTACAGATACAGTACAGTCACATTCTCCTGTCGTCCAGTGGTGTAAAACGAATAAGCAGGTGATTGAGATAACAATGCACCGCCCACTGAGTAGAATGTTCTCATTTGTTATAAATTGTAAAAAGAGGTGATAATTCTTAAGAATAGATTACACTTTTCTAAAATGTATTTAAAAAATAAAAAAACGATTACAATCTAATCTTTCCACATTTGATCCCAAGATCCCAAGAAAGAGCTTTCTTAACTAGTAAGTACGGTTTTTGAGGGGGGGAGGTGTCTTTCGCTGGAAATCTCCCCCCCTTCTACTTTGAAAATACCTGTGAAACCGGTTCAATTCTTCACAGCCAGCACTCCCGCAGAGAGGGGGGTTGTACTTGCAGTGTATACAGTACACGTGTTATGCTCTTCATTAATGTCTAAGCCGGAACACATCATTATATCTCATTTTGTATTTCTTAAAAAAAAAACAGTATTGTTGTTATTGTTTTTAACCTGTAAAGCGCTTTGAGGAGCCACCTTTAAAGGCGCCATATACAATAAAGTTCATTATTAATACTATTGTTAATTTGTTGGACAAAGAGGTGAACATTATTACACAGAAGACAAAGATAGCGATTTATGTTGCATTGTGCTGCTGTAATACAGTTTAAAATAATTAAAAGTCTAAAAAGTACCAGCTTTATTTATGGGTTTTAAATAAAGGCGATTTAAACGCGATTTAAATCAATATAAATGTTTATATTGTAACGCATAGGTGACTATTCATTGTTATTAAAATGACTTAAATTCGATCATTTTGTGATATTTAGAAATATACATTTGTTTGGTGCGAGTGAAGTTTTAATTAATCTGTGAGCCATACTGATTCTTATGGAAGCCAGTTTCCGCCAGGGAGTAAAAAAAAAAAAAACACACTATGGTATTCTCTCCGATGCAGTGCATTTAAAAACATATCTCTGATGCTGTTCCTAAATGAATATCATTTAAGACCATCAGACGCTTTATGCTTCTTTTCTTTTTTCCAGTGGATTGAACAGGGAGAGGCATTTCATGATGTACTTTGCACTGATGAAACAACAGTGGCTCTGGAACAGTTTTCAACCATGTCGTTTTATAAAAAGGGGAGATATGTACGCATTACTGAAGCTAAAAGTTTAGCCTTTGTCACTAATGTAACCACTAAATAAAGACATATAGAAATCCCTACGTTACAGACTGTATATGGCTGGTATTGGTAGTTTACAGAAAAAATACACACCAGTATTCCACTTTCTCCCTAAACATTTTAAGCATCAGAGTCTTACATGTGGTTATTTCAGAAACGTTTGTACGTTTTCCTTCTGACCATGTTACTGTTTACTGTTACTGACCATATTAAGTTTAAGTGCCTGTGGGCACTTTTCCTGTCCGTGGGGGGTGGACCGTCTTTCATTAGAAGGTTAGTCTGTTCTACTCTGAGAATGTAGAGGGGGTGGGAAGTGCCCGCGGTCATTTAATTAGTATTAAAATTCGCACTGATTCCCTTGCGAAGATACGGACATAGGAATATTCGTGCATGGTAAAAAAATGGCATAAAAACGACAAAGTGAAGGCTGTGAAAACATTCACAATGTACTTTATACACAAAGCAAGTGTTCTCACAACTCTAGGAGGTTTCGTGAAAATGCTACAGGCGTGCCAAAATCGTTTTTTTTTTAATTCAAGGTGACTTTACCGCGGTTCTCATTTTCAGATTGTGAATCAAAAAGGCATTTAATTAAACACGTGATTGCGATTTTAATCAATTACTGTATTGATTGAAACACACATTCTGTACAGATACAGTACAGTCACATTCACCTGTCGTCCAGTGGTGTAACACAAATTAGTAGGTGATTGAGATAACAATGCACCGCCCACTGAGTGGAATGTTCTCATTTGTTCTAAATTGTAAAAAGAGGTGATAATTCTTAAGTATAGATTACACTTTTCTAAAATGTATTAAAAAAATTAAAACGATTACAATCGAATCTTTCCACGTTTGATCCCAAGATCCCAAGAAAAATAAATCTAAACAGGGAGAAAGCTATGCTGAAAGTTTATTAAGATACTTAGAAGACAAAGATATCAATTTATGTTGCATTTGTCTGATTGTGAATCAAAAAACACATATTTAAACCCGCGTTTGTGATTTAAATCAAAACGCGATTTAAATCAATATAAATGTTTATATTGTAACGCCTAGGTGACTATTCATTGTTATTAAAATGACTTAAATTTGATCGTGTTGTGATATTTAGAAATATAAATTTGTTTGGTGCGAGTGAGCTTTTATTTAATCTCTGACTCAGGGAAAAAAAAAGTCATGGCTCCAGCGGGATTCGATCAAAGACCGTGTGACATGGGAGTCAGGAACCTAACCCACAGCGCCACCGGCAAGGTCACATGCAGAGTGCTGAAAAAGCACTACAGAAACATTATCAACAGACAATGTATAGCATGTTCTATTCTTGTGTTGCAGTACATGAATATAATTATATCGTTATTAATTAGATACGCGATTCCATATTATATTACCTTTTAATCAAATTCTAAAAGTATGCTTGTTGACTCCGGTATCACGTTAGTTAAAGACTTCGATGCTTAAAATGTTTAGGGAGAAATGAAATACTGGTGTGTATGTTTTCTTTAAAGTACCGAGACCAGCCTTATACTGTATGTTTAAGTTCCAAAATTAATATCGTTTATGGCCTTCACACGCGTTACAGTATGCTCCTATTCTTTTTATGCTCAGGTACTAAGATTTCCCTTCAGTGGTAAAATTCCATATAAATATTCAATACTTAAACGGGCACAGTTAAGACATTAAATATACATATACATACTGTATACAGTACAGTTTGCATACGGTAATATGTTTATGTTCCTAAATCAATCTCTTTTATGAGCATGTGAAAGGCATGGTGAATCAATTCTTTGCATGATTGGAAACAAATGCGTAATTGCGAAATGCTGTGGTGTTACTTTTACAAAGACGGTCAATGAAAAAAAGAATGTGGACCAGGGCAATACTTTGAGTTTACAGCTTGTCCAAGGTCATTCATTATTAATACTATCAGTAATATCTTCGTTAAAGACTTTGATGGCGACAGCTCAAACATGAGAGGTTGAGCTTTATTAGATCCACCTTGCGGAAATTCCGGATACTATTATTTTACTTGCAGTATTATGGGAGAATTTACGGTAACTCGCGGAAGACTGCGTAAAGCGCAAATAATGCGGTATCACCCGCTCGTTTTGAATGGCTGCTTCTGTATTTCCTTGCTGTATTTGTATATAACTGTTTTTTTACATCTCTTGTATTTTTACACTTTTTGTTTTGAAAACCTAGTAAAAACCATATATAAAAAGGTCTCCGTGTCTTTCTTTTTGATGTTTTCACTTTCAAGCAAATGAAGATCAATTTGCTGTTGGCTACTTGTGGATTTGAATAATCTAATTAGTGGGCTGTTTGCCTGGTGTTTTCAATGCAGTGAGCTAAAGGGTGAGGCCTTTTTTGTCAACCTCCTTTATCTCTTGTGAACAAAAGAAGTGTGAATGGCTGTGGAGAGAGAATATGGTAGCCAGCTCAACTTCAAATGATCAATAGAATTTACCTTCACAAGGAAAAACGGCTTACTTTGAAAGACTGAGAAAATATTTGAAAGGGTTAAACAAAATAAAAAACTTGGTCAGGTCAGGTACATCAGAACTTGTACTAAAAATTAAATAAAATGTCTGCTAGTTTACAGAATTGAGTGGAAGTAAGAGTCTTGACAGGTGTGGCATTAGAAATTGAAAATTAGAGTATTGTTCATGCATATGCATTATGGAAACCCTTAGGATACCCAAACCTCTCCAAAAAGGCCACCTTTTGGATAGAATATTGGATTGTAAAGGAAAATAAGGGGATTGAGAATTGTAATGTTTATGCAAAGTACAATATCTAAAACAACAGAAAATGACATCCCCACTAAATTTTGCTCATAAAACCCAAGTATGGTTGGCCACCAATAATGGCATAAATTCAGTTTGGAGGGGTTTTGGGGACCCATGGACCTGGTTGTCTAAAAACCCATTCAGAAATTTTGGGCTGTTTTTCAAAAGTCCCAGATTTTTATGCAAAGTTGTAGACATATTGGAGAAGGCCTGAATAAACATATAGTTATCTACCAATGCTACAAATTATGACTATGGGAAATAGAAAAAACAAAAGTGTTTATTGTTTTTTTCTGCATTTACAACTCTAGGGTGTGTACTGGGTCAGGGATAAAAAGGTTTTAATGGTTCAGACTTGATACCCAATGGGTTACCTTGAACAAGGCCTGCTCTGTACATGTTTTCCAATAAAATGCAAAATATATAGGGGTACCTGCTTCCAGGGCAAAATTAACCGTGTAGAGCCAATGGCTAAGAGGTTTTAATTAACATGTTAATATCAGTTTAAATAAATTAGACAGTTACTCATGAGCACCTGAATGCTGATTGTTAAAGAGTGAAGAGGAAGTAAGAGAAACCAATGGTATACTAAACCATTCTCCTTGTTTTTATGCATCTCTTCTGTACACTTGCTGTGAGCTTGATATTTTGTAAGCTTTTATATAGTTGTATGCATGAATAAATATATTGTGTGGTGAAACCTTGTGAAGACTCCTTGTTGTTTTGTTGTTCTATAGATCGATTCCTAATAGCCAAAGTAAACTGACACAATGTTACAACTGTTACAACTAAACACTGTGCCAGTAAATTCACAAAACTCTTATATATTTTGGCATCACATGCGAAAAAAACGAGGCTTTACCAGATTTTGCAGAGTACAGTTCTGCTTATGCAAGGCAACAACAGCTGCCCCCTGCTCTTTAAATACACAGTTCAGTGTGCTCCTCTTTTTAAGTCATATAAACAATACCGTAGAATTGTAGAACTATCATAAATGCAACAAAGTGTCAAATATTCTAAAAAAAAATCATGTTAACTGATTAATATCAGTGACTGCCAGGAACTCATTTATAATTAGTCAGAACAGTCTTTCCTCAGATCTAATCACTGTGCCCGTGAATTCACATAACCCCTACACAATATTCTGTGCATTATGGGATAGTTTCTTAGTCTACATCAAGAAGTGTAATACCCTAGTCTTGCACTTTAGTATCATCAGGAAAGCAGAAGCTATTTCTTCCAGTTAGTTAAGATGGAAAGCTGGTATATTTTCCCCACTACAGAGCTGAGAACTAATTTCAGAACCAAGCTGGAAAGGGAACTGGCCTTTACCATCCGTACTAGTGTAGAAAGAATCTACATATTAACTAAGAATGATTATTTTGTTAATACACAGCTTTCATTTTTTTGCAGTTTCACCCCTTATACATTGCTGGATTATAAACAAAATACATCTTCCAAATATTGACAACCCTCAAAGCTTTAAGTAGTAATATTGCTAATCTTTTATTTAACTTTCATTTGTCTTCATAGCTTGTCCATATTTAGTTTTACTAAATAAAAGTAATCACCATAAACACTTTTTTCCCCCAAAATACTGTTCAATTTAAAAATGCTAAAAGCAAATGTAATTTACCAAAACAGAGCACTTTTATAAACCATCTGCTCTAAAGCCACAACAGCTTTGTGAACCTACTCCCACCAAAGACAAACTCCTCTAATCAATCTTATACAGCTGGTCAGTCTTACACAGCTCAGGTTCTGTGTTCCAGGTGTTAATTGTTCACCTGCCCAATGGAAACAGAGCATTTTTCTGCATTCTCATGCACAAAACTAATAATGTTGAAAACCAATATCTACGGTTTTATACTTCTAATAAAATGTTGTCATGTGTTTATAATAAAAAACAGTCATGTGTTTAGAAAAAAACTGATGTAAAAAAGTGAAGACAGACTAAAAGTACAGAAATTAAACTGGTATTTAAAAAAACAACATTAATGGCAATTTATATACATTTTTAAAAAGCAATATAATTCAAACAAGTGTTATACATTACATGGTTTTATAATTATATAAATAGATGAGATGGAAAGCAGTATTTCGAAATTGTAAAACTAATGTTTTAGAATATTTTGTAAAGGAAAACTACAAATGCCTTGTTACTTCCTTAAAGCTCAAAATAAAACTTTACAGATAAGACCCAATTAAAAAAAGACTAAAAAAAGCAATGTTTTTTAAATGCAGATAGTTAAACGAGAAAGGGTACTTTCCAAACCTAGTTAATCACAAATTTAAAAAATATCATTCTGCAAACAACCATTTAGAAGTCTGGATAAAAATTATGAATGTTACATTGTAAAGCAGAACTGCTCTGAACATTTAAATATCAAGTCTTTGGTAGAAAAGGGGATATTTTAAATTACTATAAATAGATATTACAAACTTTGAAGACCTAAAAAATTATGCAATTCACATCACTTTAAATAGATTTAAATATTACATCCAAGTTAAGAAATGATTTATTTCAAAACTGTCTTAATTGAATTAAAGGGGAGAATGTAAAAAATTTAGTCCCATCTCCCAATTCACGTTTTTAGGAGAAATACAATTATATGTGCCACAGAATAGGTAAATAGCAAAGTAATGTGATCGTTTTATAACATTTCTGTGATCATTTCACTGTTAAGAACTCAACTGATAACTATTTTATATTGTATGTGTTCAAAGTCACACCTCAACTGTCTAATGATGTTAAAAATGACACAAATAATGATGTTAAAATTGTATTTCAATACTAGAACTGTTAAGAATAAAGCAAAATGATGTAGGACAAAAAGGTTATACGTTTACACAATGAAAGAGAAAGGAGAACAAAATTATATTTTATTAAAACAAATAGCAGAAATATTCAGATTAAAAAACTAATGGGATTGAAGATATCCTACTAAAATGTAGTCAACTGCATAATACAGTAAACGAACTTGAGAATCTATTATTTTTTTCCACATTCCACCTGTTTTTTCAAAACGAATTAATTTTTGTACTAAGGATTTTACACAAAAACAAATCTGAAGTGATAATTTTCGCGCTGAACTTTCACATCAAGTCATGAAAATATAGATTTCTGAGCGTAATTAAAAAAAATCTTTGGCACCTTAGCTATGACATGGGCTATGTTGCAACTCACTCTTACAAATGATTCTGATTGTTATGATCACTTTGTGAATATTTCACGCTGATAAACATTTTTTCTTCGGGGTTTCTACTTTATCTTAACGTATTTTGCATCAAGTCTGAGTACTTCTGTGCTTCGTATCAGAATAGCTTCGGATATTAAACTCTGACAACTGCGACGGTTTCTCTGCATATTAAGCACAACGCTTTGTTGTTGCATTCAAATACGAAATATTTTTTTACTCCACTTCTCATTAAAAACACGGCACTATTCGTCAACGTTTGTCCTGACATTTCGATGTAAAATAAATAACAAAAATGCAAGAAAACTCGAGAACAACAAGTGTGAACCTGAGGTCAAGGTTACTTGACGTCACACTTGAGCGTTTGCGTGCGGTGGTAGCGCTGTTCTCTGTTCTCAGGACGTAAGATAGAGACACTTGCTCAAAATCACTGACTGCTCTAAATGACTGATTTCTGAAAATAAAATCGGGTTAATGTGATAAAACGATTATTAACAGCCCAATTTCAAGAGAGCAGTGAGGTTGATCTGTGTAAATTCAAATTAGGACTTGAGTTTTATTCAAATATATGAGTTTATCAGGAATAAAACTAATACAAACAAAAGGCTTGTAGAAATAGTTCAGGGAATGGTTAGAAAATAGCAAATTAGAAAGCGTTGCCTAAGTACTGTATTTACAATTAGTAATTTCAAGTTCTAATTTGAGGCAAAAGGCATAAAGTGACATTAAATTCTTATCAAGATCAAGCCTTTACACTATCTCTATCAAGCTCTTGTAGGGGTTATTCAGCTTACTGGCACAGTATTTACAGGTATCTGTTATAGTAAATTGGGTGTTTACCTTGGCTATTAGGAATCAATCATTAGAGCAACATGGAATCTTCACAAGTATTTACGTCACAGCAAAATCAATAGAAGAAGTGTACATAAGTGTACATCAAGTTAGAAAAATCAACAGTTTACTCAATATATTGTCTTTATTTTTAGGAACAAGTAATAGGTTTATTCCATGCTGAAAAAAAGAAGAAAGAGAACACAACGTTTCGGCCGTGGAGTCTTCTTCAGGTGTGAGAGAGACAGGGCAGTAGGCAAAGGTAAAGTAGCGGGAGAACAAAGGTTGGGAGGGAGGAGGAGTGAGAGGCGGGAGCAGGGGACAGAAAGAGAGGCCAATCAAGAGGTGTGAAGTCAGAATGGGTGCAGAGAAGTGTGAAATGAAACTTCCAATGAATGGAGAAAATTTAAAAGAACAGTAATCTGTCGTTAAGGGAAGGGAGAATGTGTGATCCGAGCTGCAGAATAATTTTAGTTTCGGTGGTCTTTCTGATGTCTGAGTTCGGAAAACCGTCTAAGACGGTTCTAAATTTTCTCCATTCATTGGAAGTTTCATTTCACACCTCTCTGCACCCATTCTGACTTCACACCTCTTGATTGGCCTCTCTTTGGACAAAACTCCCTTGCTTTTAACAGAGCGTTCCATAATTTCCAACTACGAAATTTATTTAAACTGCGACACTTATCATTCAACCAGAGCTCGAAATATCACAAGGATCCTCTAGAGCACAGCAAAGACTGTATTAAAAGTATACTAGTGACAAACTAGTATACTTTAGATATTTTTTTCTGAACCAGGGAAAATCTGATCATGTTTCTCTATAACAATAATAAAAACATTATTTTACATATCACCTTTATGTGATATCACCTTAAGGACAGCACATACAAGGGTTAATTGCACAATGGACCGCGCAAAGAAATTTAAAATAGTCTTCTTTAGGTGTGAGGGCAGGAGTGGATCGCAGAAAGCATAATCAGCAAATTAGGAAAACAAAGAACAGGACAGGTGAGACGTTTATCCA
Source organism: Lepisosteus platostomus (assembly GCF_059453375.1). NCBI lineage: Eukaryota > Metazoa > Chordata > Actinopteri > Semionotiformes > Lepisosteidae > Lepisosteus > Lepisosteus platostomus. Next base: position 2,631,168 of record NC_142625.1, read on the forward strand.
GAGAGTGATCAGAAAAAGGAACAGCTTTTATGCCCAGGTTTTACGCTCTCTCTCTGCTGAATGAATAAAAGCATTTTATTAAAAACGCGTTTGCATTCGTCTGGGTATTTACTTTGTAATCTGTGGTTTACATCTACTGTATTGCTTTGAGATGCCACTTTTAAAGGTGATATGTAAAATAATGTTTTTTATTATTGTTATAGAGAAACATGATCAGATTTTCCCTGGTTCAGAAAAAAGACGATTAAAATCTGTCATCTTTCCACTTGTATGTCATCGGAAAATACAAGAAGTTTCTGCTTTGTGTAAGGATGGTTTCAAAAAGTAATCTAAGTGGTGAGAAAGCTGTGCTCCTCAAAGCGCTTTACAGGATAAAAACAACAGCTGGGCAAACGATTTTTTTATAGAAATACAAAATGAGATATAATGATGTGTTCCGGCTAAGACATTAACGAGTACAACCCCCCTCTCTGCGGGAGTGCTGGCTGTGACAAATTAAACCGGTTTCACAGGTATTTTCAAAGTAGAAGGGGGCGAGATTTCCAGCGAAAGACACCTCCCCCTCCAAAACCAAGGAAGTTCAGTACTTACTAGTTAAGAAAGCTAGGCTCCTCAATGAAATCGCTTTAACATGCTAATGCGTTGGTGTAACAGTCTGGGTGTGGCAAGCTTCTAATGTCAACTCGACTCGATTGGAAGACAATGAACATATTCTAGCCCTAAATGAATTAATAGCAAACATGGTTTACATAAAAGACATTTTTCCAAGAAAGTTTATAATAATACGATCTATAGTTGAAATCTGAGCCTAAATAAAAAGAAAAAGCATTTTCAGAGAGCAATTACGCTGTGTTTATGTAGAAAAAGCGATTAGGTTTATGAGCAATCTAATTACTTATTGGTTTAAAACGCTATTTAAAATAAAGTTTATGATTAATTTGCTGTACAGAGCGATGAACATTATTATGGATAAGACAAAGATAACGATCCTGATCAGTTTAGAAATCTGTGTACGCTGTAAAGTTTTTACTTCTTAAACTTTTAAAATACATGTTTCGAATAGAAAGAAATCATCTTCCTGGTACAGTATGTATAGCAAACCAGCACGTCTTTTTTCTCCAATCAGAGGGGTTAGACGCTCGGTTGAAAGCAAAGGAGATTGTCTGTTATAGTGGACATAAAAACAAGAGTTCGCTGGCATTATATCCTAGAAGACACAGATCGGCGCCAGACCAGGAGAATGCCCGCAGCGTAAAAGAAAATGCCTGATGAACTAGGGATTGGACAGTTTCCAAATGCTTGTACAATCAATGGAAATGTTCAAATAAATGTGCAAAAGAAATAAAATAATCATTTATTTCTTTATCATATTGGCTAGCTAATGTCCTCTCTTTGCTAGTTAGTGGCTGTGTTTCTGCGTTGGGTAGCAACGGGTGACTGTTCTCAGGCAGAAGATGTAAACAGCTTAATTTTCGTGTTAAATAATTTTTTAAAATTAAAATTCATTCCATACAGCAATTGTATATTTGGGTACCGTTTCATAAAACTTTCATGCTTAAAATGTTTAGGGAGAAATGGAAGACTTATAATGGAATGGAATGGAATGGAATGAATGATAAGTGTCGCAGTTTAAATATTTTTCGTAGTTAGAAATTATGAAACACTCTGTTAAAAGCAAGGGAGTTTTTATGTCCGTTGCAGTAAAAGAAAATGCCTGACAAAGTAGGGCTTGGACAGATTCCAAGTGCATTTTTGCAATTTACGTTGCATTGTCCATTGTGCTGCTGTAATACAGTTTAAAATAAGTCTAAACTGTATCAGCTTTATTTATAGGTTGCAATTTAGAAAAGTCTAAAACCGCACTCAAAATGCAATTTAGAGCTTTCTGGCAAGAGGAGACACCCAAATTAATAATGTAACATGCCACTGTTTGTGCATGAACAAAGTTATACTGCTATTTCTTAGATACTCAATTAAAAAAAAAATTTTTTTTGAAGCCCCGGCGTAACACATTCCATAAGATTCAGCGCTTTTATATATCGCCTTTAAAGGTGGCTTCTCAAAACGCTTTACAGGATAAAAACAAGAATAACAGCAACAACAACAATATTGTATTTCATTGCACTTTGAAAACCAAGTAATAACTTAACTATATATGCAAATGTTTTATGATATGTCGCTGTTGTGAATGTCTGTGGAGTGTACCTTATTTGCCTGTCTGTCCTGGCTCTCTCGCTCGCCCTCCCCCCCCAATTCAATTCAATTCAATTCAAGGTGCTTTATTAGCATGACAAGAGCAATTACACTGTGTTTATGTAGAATAAGTGATTAGATTTATGAGCAATCTTATTTCTTATTCATTTAAAACGTGAAATGTCAGCTGCAAAAGATCACCAATTTTTCGCTCATAAAATGTGGTTATTAACTCTTGAAATCTGTTTTTATAGGTTTTAATGTCGTGCAATGTCTAAGCCAGAACACATCATTATATCTAATTTTTTATTTCTTTTTTAAAAAAATTAAATATCGTTTGCCCAGCTTAACAGTATTGTTGTTATTGTTTAAATTTAAATGGAAATGGGGGTGACGGGAACTCTTAATCTAAATAAAAATAAAATAAATAAAACAGGTTTCGATAGTTCATAACCACTTTTTATGTGCGAAACACGGGTGATTTTTCTTCCTCCTGATCAGCTTAGAAATCTGTGTACGCTGTAAGGTTTTTACTTCTTAATTAAACTTTTAAAATACACGTTTCGAATAGAAACAACATACTGTATGCTGTTGTCTTCCTGGTATGTAGAACAGATCAGCAGGTCTTTTTTTCCCAGTTTTGCATAGTTTAAATCATTTTAAATTTAGGAAATTATTAAATGCTCAGTTAAAAGCAAGGGAGATTGTCCGTTATAGTGGACATAAAAACAAGAGTTTGCTGCGGCGTTATTGGAAACCCAAATTTAACAAAAAATCTCCGGCATTATATCCTACAAGACACAGACCGGCACCCGGCACCAGACTGGGAGCATGCCCGGAGCATAAAAGAAAATGCAGATGAACTAGGGATTGGACAGTTTCCAAGTGCTTGTACAGTCGATGGAAATGTTCAAATAAATGTGCAAAAGAAATAAACAAAAAAATCATTTATTCCTTTATCATGTTGGCTAGCTAATGTCCTCTCTTTGCTGGTAAGTGGCTGTGTTTCTGCGTTGCGTAGCAACGAGTGACTATATTCTCAGGTGGAGGAACGTAAACAGCTTAATTTTCGTGTTAAATATATTTTTTTACATTAAAATTCATTCTATACAGCAATCGCATATTTGGGGACCGTTTTATAAAACTTTGATGCTTAAAATGTTTAGGGAGAAATGGAAGACTGGTGTGTATTTTTTTCTTTAAACTACCAAGACCAGCCATATACAGTACAGTTTACAAACAGTAATGTTTATGTTCCTAAATTAATATCATTTATGACCTTCAGATGTGTTATGCTCCTCTTCTTTTTATGCTCAGCTACTAAAATTTCCCTTAAGTGGTAACATTTCATATAAATATTCAATACTTAGTGGATTTAATGTGCACAGTAAAGAGATTAAATGATTAAATCTTTTCACTACCAACCAGTGTCCCCAGTCGGTCATTTTGGCCAGCCAATCACATACCGCGGTACACTGCGGTGGCTTGTGGGTAGTTGCGTCCGGTACGGGTTTGTACCGTGCATTTTGAATGGCTGCATCTGTATGTTTTCTTTGGTTTGTCAAGATGGTTGAGTGTTTTAAAGCTTACATATTGATGCCCTGGGTTATATTTTCCATTCAAATTAGTGGAAGGTTGCATTAATTCTTCAGAGAGAATCTGAACACCTAACCCTAACCACCCAAACCCTTAGCTAGGGTTAGGGTTAGGATTATTAGAAAACATAGAGGATGTTTGATGGCATGGTTGTGTGATATTTCAATGTTATCTTCAAATTTTTTGCCTTTCCTATATGGCTCTATGCAATGCATGATGACTTAATTACCCTAAAAGCAAAAGTTTGAAAGAAAGGGCTTCAGCTTTTCAAACCGTTGCATTTCACATTTAATGCACTGGCATTTTAACAGTTACAGGTAAAATGTATTGGCTATTCCTGACTCTTAACCTATTTAACCCTAAAACAATGCTTATCGAGAATATAATTCTACACGCAATTTCTAATGACAGAATACTTGTTACAAAATACAATTGTAGCACAATACATACAGATGCAGCCATTCAAAATGTCTGCGGTACTTCACGGTACAACGCAGTGTACCACGGCAGTATCACACAGTATCACGCATTGTAACGCGTCATTTGACGTCATACCGGAAAGTATCCGGAATCACTTTGTAAAACTGACAGGAGGAGCCAATAAAGCTTAACCTCTCATGTACAGCATTTGAGCTTTTAAATTTAAACTGTGTATTACAGCATGTTAATCATCAGTCATTAAAAAGTTGGTATATTTTATGAAAGCAAGATTGCTCAGTTGGGCAAAAGTACACAACCTACCTTTATCATAAAAGCTCTACTTATTATTTTACAAGAGAATGCACCTGACAAGCTGGACAATATGCTTCTCAAAGCGCTTTACAGGATAATAACAACAATAACAACAACAATTTTACAAGTCCTGGGAGGAAGAATATAATCAATATCAATAATAACGATAAACTTTATTTTATATAGTGCCTTTAAAGGTGGCTTTTTAAAAAAAAAAAATTTTTTAAATGCATTTGCATTTGTACACAGAGCAGTTTACTTGAACATACTGAGATGCCATACTGAATAATTCCTGCACACAACCATTGCAGCAGAATGTGCATTGTTTGGCAGGGGTATGATTCATACAAGTGGTGGTGGATTTGGAGACAAAATGTATTTACATTGGGTTGCTGTAAGTGGAGCACTAATAACCCCAAAGCTCTACTTATTATTTTACAAGAGAATGCACCTGACAAGCTGGACAATATGCTTCTCAAAACGCTTTACAGGATAACAACCAATGAAACAACAGCGGCTGGGGTTTGAAAATACCTGTGAACCGGTTTGTTCATGAACAATGTACTGTAGACACAGAGACTCAGTAGCAGTAGCAATTAGCAATATCAAAATAGCAATATTATGGACACAAAATTGACTTTAAAAAAAAAACTTTTGTGACAGCTGTCGACAGCTTGACACAAGTTTATCGGTGAAAAGACCACGGGCATTCTTCCTCCCCCCTATATTCTCAGAGTAGAATAGAATTTATTACAGTGCTAAATTGTAAGGGGTTTTGGAAGGGGGGGAGGTGACTTTCGCTGGAAGACTCGCCCCCTTCTACTTTGAAAATACCTGTGAAACCGGTTTAATTCGTCACAGCCAGCACTCCCACAGAGAGTGATGAAAACCGCGTAGCGCCAGGCGAATACACATTAATATGTTGGGCTTTTGGGCTCAGGTGGATTTGCGCCCTTCAGTTAAACCTGTGGTACCGCTGTGTACTGTACATACAGATGCAGCCATTCAAAGTGCGCGGCACAGACACGTACCGCAGGTAATTGGCTACATCCTCGCCCAATACCGTGGTATGTGATTGGTTGACATGGGCACTCGCGGTTGGTCGGTCGTAGAAAGATTTAAATGTCTTTACTGTGCCCGTTTTAGTATTGAATATTTATATGGAATTTTACCACTGAAGGGAAATCTTAGTAGTTGAGCATAAAAAGAATAGGAGCATAACGCGTGTGAAGGCCATAAACGATATTAATTTTGGAACATAAACATAAAGTATTTCAGTTTATGGCTGGTCTCGGTACTTTAAAGAAAAAATACACACAAGTATTCCATTTCTCCCTAAACATTTTAAGCATCGAAGTCTTTAACTAACATGTGAAATAGCGTGTATAAAGTGGTCGTTTTAATCTTTTCTGCTAATATAATATGGAATCGCGTATCTGAAGAAATTAATAACGATATAATTATATTCATATACTGCAACACAGTAGTACACGCTGTACAATGTCTGTTGATTGGTCAAGTGACCTTGCCGGTGGTACTGTGGTCTACGTTCCCGATTTGTAAACCAGAGGTTGTGTGTTCAAATGCAGCTGGCGCTGCAACTTTTCTTTTAATAAACATTTCTTTAAAAAAATAAAATAGAAATATTATGGACAATTAATTGACTTTTTATATTTCTAAATAATCTAAAAAGCTGTATTTATTTAATACCACTCGATACTTATATTAATGGAGTTTAGTTGATACTGTTTAAACTTTTATTTTAAATTTGTATTACAGCATTGTACACATGCTTAAAAGAGAAGAGAGAAAACGCAAGCCTTCTTCAGGTGTGAGGGTTTCTGCTCAGAATGAAATGCTAAAATGTAATGTAGGCTCTGAATGGGTTCAATTATGATTTGGGCTTGATTAAGGTCGCTGCCTTTCATCTAAAATCCTACTTGAATCCTGCATCTTACCCGCTGCAATCCAGGCACAGAAGGATTAAAAGAAGTGAGACAGGCAGAGGGGAGAGTGAGTTCTAAACAAAGAGGTATCCAGGTAACAGTGAAACGGGCAGACAGTCTGGGGAGTGCTTTGTGTATATTCTAATGGCAGTGGGGGCAGGGTGTCTGGGAACAGGCTTCCCAGTTTAGCCAATCTTGTTACAGCATGTTACAGTTTACTATTATTAACCATATTAATTTTAAGTGCTTAATGCCATTTTTTGATCACGCACGAATATTCTTATGTCCATATCTTCGCAAGGGAATCAGTGCAAATTGTAATACTAATTAAATGCAAAGGAACACGTAATAGGTTTATTCCATCTTCTTTTTTTCAGCATGGAATAAACCTATTACTTGTTCCTTTGCAGCCTACACATGCTGACGCAGCTACCCACCTGAAATACTAATTAAATGACCACGGGCACTTTCCACCCCCTCTGACAGCAGGAACTCCTATTCTCAGCTCAGCAGCTCATTACAATATAGGGTGTTCAAAACATTTTCTTTTTACACAGTGACACAGCGTCGTGTTGTGAATCTGTTTTTCCTTGTTTACAAAGAAAGTGGAATACAGTGATACTACCTGCTATATAGATACATATGTTTAGATATTTAGACCCGGCGCGGCACCAAGAGAGGGAGGAGGCACGGAGCTCAGCAGTACAGAACGAACGTTCCGCTGCCTGGAGCGCTTAATGACACCAATCGCGTCTGCATTTATAACTTATTTTTTAAAATTAATCAAGCAATATGAAGCATCTCTTATTACTTTTAAGTCACTTAATTATCATTAAGCACAGCTTTCTCACCACTTAGACTACTTTTTGATACCATCCTTAAACAAAGCAGAAACTTTTTGTACTTTCTAATGACATTAGAAGTAAAAAGATTACAGATTTGAATCGTCTTTAATTTTGTTACATTATACATTTTAGAAACGTTACATCTATACAAACACCAGAAAACTATTCTCGATTGTATTTCTGAATGGTATGTTACACTTAGTTCACTGTTCTAAATACATCTAATTAAGAAAGTTAGGTGTTAGCATAAACTATTGGTAATCAATAATATTAAATTAAGCACTGTAATAAGTTGTTTCACTTTCCCCTGCATCTTGTAAAAATATATTTTCATTGTTAAAATATACATTAAATCTGACTATCATATAGTAAGTTAAATACAAAACTAAAGAAAAAACAGGGTAAAATATAATTCAAAATATTTTGCTAACAGTGTTAGCTGTTTATAAATAATAAAATGTATTAACCAAGGAGTAGGATGGCACAGTTGTTATTATGCTTTTTGTTTTGTTTCTTTTTCATAAATACAACAGTAGTACCTGATGTCTCAGTGGCTTTTAAAATTAAATTACAGATGCAGCCATTCAAAATGGGTGAGGTATTTCGCGGCATACCCCGGTGGGCGTGTCACAGTATCACGCAGTATCACGCGGTATCACGTGTGTCACGTGACTAACTATCCGGCGTCGCCTTGTAAAACCGCCAGGGGGAGCTTAACCTCTCATGTACAGCATTTGAGCCTTTAATTTGGAACTGTGTATTACAGCATGTTAATCATCAGTCATTAAAATGTTGGTATATATTATGAAAGCAAGATTGCTCAGTTGGACAGAAGTACACAACCTACCTTTATCAGAAATATTTATGCATCAAAGCCTTTACTGAAGATATTACTAATAGTATTAATAATGGATGACTTTGGACAAGCTGTATACTCAAAGTATAATTTCTTTAGCACATTTGTACAAGCACTTGGAATCTGTCCAAGCCATACTTTGTCAGGCATTTTGTTTTACTTCAACGGGGCATAAAAACTTCCTTGCTTTTAACAGGGCGTTTCATAATTTCTAGCTACGAAAATGATTTAAAATGCGACACCTATCATTCAACTAGAGCTTAAAATATCACAAGGAAAAATACACACCGGTATTCCATTTCTCCCTAAACATTGTAAGCTTCGAAGTCTTTAACTAACGTGATACCGGAGTCAACAAGCATACTTTTAGAATTTGATTAAAAGGGAATATAATATGGAATCGCATATCTCAATAATTTAATAACGGTATGATTATATCCGTGTACTGCGGCAGAGCTATGTAGGGCTGTTTCGCCTACCTGATCATGTGAGCTCTCTTGTAGCCTACTGGTCTAGGTGCGTGACTACCAGCTGGTAGGTTGGGTGTTCGAATCCAGCTGGTACTGGACTTTTCATTTTTATTTATTTATTTTTTAATCGCGTAACATAAACATATTACCGTATGCAAACTGTACTGTATACAGTATGTATATGTATATTTAATGTCTTAACTGTGCCCGTTTAATTGAATTTAAAAAACATATTTAACACGAACATTAAGCTGCTTACATCTTCCGCCTGAGAACAGTCACCCGTTGCTACCCAACGCAGAATGGTGATTGGCTGACACCATCTGACACCCCTCTGATTGGAGAAAAAAGACGTGCTGGTGTGCTATACCAGGAAGAGGATTTCTTTCCATTCAAAACGTGTATTTTAAAAGTTTAAGAAGTAAAAACCTTACAGCGTACACAGATTTCTAAACTGATCAGGATCGTTATCTTTGTCTTATGCATAATAATGTTCACCGCTCTGTCCAGCAAATTAATAATAAACTTTATTTTATATAGCGTTTTAAACGAATAAGAAATTAGATTGCTCATAAACCTAATCACTTGCTTTTTCTTTTTATTTAGGCTCAGATTTCAACTATAGATCGTATTATTAATAACCATAATAACAACCAACCAACAAAAACAACCATATAAACATAATGGTGGTGCTGGACCTTCCAGTTTTATTTATTTATTTTTTAATCGCGTAACATAAACATATTACCGTATGCAAACTGTACTGTATACAATATGTATATGTATATTTAATGTCTTAACTGTGCCCGTTTAAGTATTGAATATTCATATCTAATTTTACCACTGAAGGGAAATCTTAACATAAACATACAGTATATGGCTGGTCTCGGTACTTTAAAGAAAAAAATACGCACCAGTATTCCATTTCTCCCTAAACATTGTAAGCTTCGAATGAAACCACTAAATAAAGACATAAATATAGAAATCTTAAGATTTGTTTTATTTAATGTTGGTAGCAGGATGAACTGTCAGAGTGTATATTTTGTCGCAAAGTTGCTACAAGATGTTAACAGTGAAAAAGGTATTTAGAAATGAGTTATTTCAAGATGAAAAAGAAAACATACACGAAACATGGTTTCATTACGACCAGAATCGTTCTTGAGATATTTTTAACTTGATTTACAGTATTTGAGAGGTATGTCTTAACACCGATACTACAGTGCTTAAGTACTGCTCACGTATATGTTTCTAGGTTTATATTATGCATTTCATACGGTCAAATTACTTTTGAGCAACTAATAAGAAGCGCGAAACGGTATGCGTTTTACTTTCGTTTTGTGCTGGGACCCGTGGATTGATTAGAGATATCAAGTACATACAAGTCATTTTTTAAATGTTGTAGTTCGTCTTGAAAAAATGTTACGAGTACATCATCTATCAACAATTACACAGGTTCTGTTTCCATATTGCGGATTTTGGTTAGGTACAGTATTATCAAATCCACTGGCGCTGTGTGTTACTTTACTGAGTCCCAATCTGTGATTGAAACCTGTAAAACCGGTTTAATTCGTCACAGCCAGCACTCTTCAGGTGTGAGGGTCTTCTGAATGAAACGCTAAAATGTTTGTGTATATTCTAATGGTAGTGGGGGCAGGGTGTGTGGGAACAGGTTTGTTCTTCACACCTGAAACATTTTCTCTGAAAGGATTTTCTTCGAAGTTTAACCGATCTTGTTACAGCATGTTACAGTTTACTATTATTAACCATATTAATTTTAAGTGCTTAATGTAAAATCTTGTAAAAATATATTTTCATTGTTCAAATATACATTAATATACATTAAGTCTGACTATCATATAATAAGTTAAATACAAAACTAAAGAAAAAATAGGGTTAAATATAATTCAAAATATTTTGCTAACAATGTTAACTGTTTATGAATAATAAAATGTATTAACTAAGGAGTAGGATGGCACAGTTGTTAGTATGTTTTTTGTTTTGTTTCTTTTTCATAAATACAACAGTAGTACCTGATGTCTCAGTGGCTTTCAAAATTAAATTATGCATGCAAACCTGTGAACTAGAAAGATAACTAAGATTTTAATACTAATTAAATGACCGCGGGCACTTCCCACCCCCCCCCCTACATTCTCAGAGTAGAACAGACTTCTAATGAAAGACGGTCCACCCCCCACGGACAGGAAAAGTGCCCACAGGCACTTAAACTTAATATGGTCAGTAACGGTAAACAGTAACATGGTAAGAAGGAGCACGTACAAACGTTTTCGAAATAACCACATGTAAGACTCTGATCCTAAAAATGTTTAGGGAGAAAGTGGAATACTGGTGTGCTTCCAGAAGAATCAGTATGGCTCAGAGATTAAATAAAACTTCACAGACATTAACGAAGAGCATAACGCGTGTACTGTATACACTGCAAGTACAACCCAACTCTCTGCAGGAGTGCTGGCTGTGACGAATTGAACCGGTTTCACGGGTATTTTCAAAGTAGGAGGCGAGATTTCCAGCGAAAGACACCCCCCCCCCCCCCCCCTCAAAAACCCAGTAAATACAGTACTTACTAGTTAAAGGCTAGGCTCTCGACTACGGCGAAAGGAACCCTTCTTTCATTAGAAGACAATGAACATATTTTAGCCCTGAATGAATTAATAGCAAACATGGTTTACATAAAAGACATTTTTCCAAGAAAGTTTAGCCTTTGTCACTAATGAAACCACTAAATAAAGACATAAATAGAAAAATCTTAAGATTTTTAAAATACATGACTTTGCTAAAATTTATTTGAAAATAAAAACAATTACAACCGCCAGGGGAGAGAGAGAACAGGGGAGGGATGTTGGTTTTGCATAAGGGGCGGGGCTATGGAAAGTAGGTATGTTTGGGAATGTGTAGTTACATGTTCTGGCTGTTTGTGAATTATCGTTGTTGAGTATGGAGTGTTGAGGTATTGATTTTGTGTAATGCTTTATGTTGAAAATTGAGGTGGATTTTGTTTATGATAAACAGGATAAACTGGGATGGGAGGAAGGTTTGGTTTTGCATAAGGGGCGGGATTATGATAATTGGATGACTTTGCGAGTGTAAAATGGTTTGATTATTTGATTTTGTATTGTGGTTGTTATCTATGTTTTTGGTTGGTATTATGTTTATATGGTTGTTTTTGTTGGTTGGTTGTTATTATGGTTATTAATAATACGATCTATAGTTGAAATCTGAGCCTAAATAAAAAGAAAAAGCAAGTGATTAGGTTTATGAGCAATCTAATTACTTATTCGTTTAAAAAGCTATATAAAATAAAGTTTATTCTTAATTTGCTGGACAGAGCGGTGAACATTATTATGCATGAGACAAAGATAACGATCCTGATCAGTTTAGAAATCTGTGTACGCTGTAAGGTTTTTACTTCTTAAACTTTTAAAATACACGTTTTGAATGGAAAGAATCCTCTTCCTGGTATAGCACACCAGCACGTCTTTTTTCTCCAATCAGAGGGGTGTCAGACGGTGTCAGCCAATCACCATTCTGCGTTGGGTAGCAACGGGTGACTGTTCTCAGGCGGAAGATGTAAGCAGCTTAATGTTCGTGTTAAATATGTTTTTTAAATTCAATTAAACGGGCACAGTTAAGACATTAAATATACATATACATACTGTATACAGTACAGTTTGCATACGGTAATATGTTTATGTTACGCGATTAAAAAATAAATAAATAAAAATGAAAAGTCCAGTACCAGCTGGATTCGAACACCCAACCTACCAGCTGGTGGTCACGCACCTAGACCAGTAGGCTACAAGAGAGCACACATGATCAGGCAGGCGAAACAGCCCTACATAGCTCTGCCGCAGTACACGGATATAATCATACCGTTATTAAATTATTGAGATACGCGATTCCATATTATATTCCCTTTTAATCAAATTCTAAAAGTATGCTTGTTGACTCCGGTATCACGTTAGTTAAAGACTTCGAAGCTTACAATGTTTAGGGAGAAATGGAATACTGGTGCGTATTTTTTTCTTTAAAGTACCAAGACCAGCCATATACTGTATGTTTACGTTCCAAAATTAATATCGTTTATGGCCTTCATACGCGTTACAGTATGCTCCTATTCTTTTTATGCTCAGCTACTAAGATTTCCCTTCAGTGGTAAAATTCAATATCTACAACGGGCACAGTAAAGACGTTTACAGTACAGTAAGTCTTTCTACGACAGACCAATGGACCACGAGTGCCCCTGTCGGTCAACCAATCACGCACCGCGGTATCGCGTGTCATCTTACCTGCGGTATCTGTACTGCGGTGTCTTTACCGCGCACTTTGAATGGCTGCATCTGTATGTATGCAAACCTGTGAACTAGAAAGATAACTAAAATATCCATCCATTTATAATGGTGGCGAAGTGGTTAGCATTGCTATCTTGCAGCATTGGGGTCCTGGGTTCAATTCCTGCCGTCCTGTGTGTGTGGGGTTTGGATGTTCTATTTTGGATACATAGGTTTTTCTCCATATGTGTGATATGACTCCCTCTGGCACTCCAAAACATACTGGTAAGTTAATTGGTTTATGGGAAAACTGGCCCTGGTGTGTGTGTTTGTGTCTGTCTGTCCTGTGATGGACTGGCGCTATGTCCAGGGTGTATTCTGCATTGTGTTCGTTGCTTACTGGGATAGGCTCCAAATCCTCTGTACTGGATAAAGAGATTAGAAAATGGATGGAAGTAAAGGCACTATGTGGCTATGTGTTCTATTTTGGATACATAGGTTTTTCTCCATATGTGTGATATGACTCCCTCTGGCACTCCAAAACATACTGGTAAGTTAATTGGTTTATGGGAAAACTGGCCCTGGTGTGTGTGTTTGTGTCTGTCTGTCCTGTGATGGACTGGCGCTATGTCCAGGGTGTATTCTGCATTGTGTTCGTTGCTTACTGGGATAGGCTCCAAATCCTCTGTACTGGATAAAGAGATTAGAAAATGGATGGAAGTAAAGGCACTATGTGGATGGAACTATATACAGTGTTAGAAACCCACTATGAAATGGCAGCATCTCACGGCGAATAAAATATTTTATAGTGCTGGCTTAAGGAAATAGCCTTTCCACATCAGTATCCATACCTAGTTATTTAAACAAATTGCCTCTAATTATAAACATCTTAATATGCTGGCTCTGTGGATCAGCATCAGCTATGTTTGCCCATTCCTTCATTTCATGTGCATTTAACATACAGTTCAATGCTAGCAACTACACAAAATCTAAAATAAAATCCTCATTTCAGTATCTATGTAAACATAAAGTCTCTTAACTTCATCAAACGTATGCCTAACCCCATAAGGAAGTGTTCTTGTTATCAGTGTATTCCTCAAGTTTCCCAAAATTATCTTCTTCTTACCAACATCTCTAGTCTTTTATCCTGCAATAACTCAGCCAACACTTAAATCCCCAAAAGCTGCTTGTGTTAAATATCTTTAAATCACAAATATCACATGTAAATATTGGCCATGTAATACTCTGCATTGTGGAATAATAGTTTATTTTAAAGGCTAGAGAAAGCACAGAAAAAAGGCAGTTAAATTGATCAGATTAGTATGAAAAACCATTTAGCAAAGAGGGAATGAGAAGAGAGACAAACTAGTATACTTTAGATGTTTTTTTCTGAACCAGGGAAAATCTGATCATGTTTCTCTATAACAATAATAAAAAACTTTTTTTTTATATATCACCCTTAAAAGTGGCATCTCAAAGCATTACAGTAGATGTAAAACCAGTTAAAAGGACCACAGATTACAAAGTAAATACCCAGACAAACGCAAACACGTTTTTAATTAAATGCTTTTATTCATTCAGCAGAGAGAGAGAGACACACACACATTGTCAAAAAGTAATTGTTTTTTTTTACATTCCTCTTGTTTAACAGGAATGTTTTGTTTGTGGACAGACTGTTAGACCAGAGGAAAAGAGTGCCTTTTTCTTCGAAGCATTTTGTTGATCCGATCACGAATTCTTTTCCAGTCGCACAAAGTAATCGTTGAGACTTTTGCCTCTGGACCCATCGAAATTTACCGATGTGGTCCACCCCCAGTAAATTTCAAAAGTCACAAGATTTCGAAACACGAGGGCGGCGTAGCGGTCGGCTCTCACTTTCCCATCTATACCGATGCACCGCAAGTACAACCCCCCCTCTTTCTCTTGAGTGATGGGCAACAGTTGGATCTTCAGGAGTGTCTCTTAACTCCCAATCCTCCCCAGTAATGCGTCGTACTGCTCCCGCTGCTGCCGAAAAGTCTCCATACAGGTGCTGCTTCTACAGGTTGGTACACTGGCCAGTGGCCGAGAGCAGAGACCCACAGCCTGTGGCAAAATAACATAATTCATGTAAGAAATAGTCACACAGTAGTATTCATCAGTTGCGGAACAGACGTCAAAATAAACTTTTCTTTTTATCCGTCTTACCGCTTTCTTTTTTACTGTCCTGGTGGTAGATTTAGAAGATCGTTTCGCCCGTGCAGTGTTTTCCTGAAGAACAGGCTGCGAAGAAATATTTATAATTTAATGTATAATTCAAAACGGCAATAATACCTTGTGATATGCGCTATAATCGCGTATTTCAGATGAAGTCCGCTGTATTTGCTTACCCTTTGCTCTTTGCAAGCTGGGGCGGCAGAAGCATCTCGTCTCTTCACAGGGGCTGTGATAGAACCTGGTGCTGCTAGAGCAGCACTGTCAGACCTGGGCGCTGACAGTCAATCTGGACAAGACCAGAGTTATGGTTTTCCTGAAAAAAAGCCAGACCTCAGGGAAACAGGTAGAAATTCACACTTAACAACAACACATTAACACCTAACAACGGGTGCAGGGCCGAATTAGGCCAGTACGCACTATTGTTAATCATACAGAAAAGAATATAAAAGTATTGGCTTTAATATTAGCCGTACAGAACATTAAAGTGCCCCTTTCCATTCAGCAGGTGTCTGAGCTGCTGTGTCCTATCTTCTGACAGTCACTGTTGTGAATGTCTGTAGAGTGTATCTTATTTTTAGTACTATATTTTTATATTTTATTCCCTATTAATCAAACTCTAAGAGTATGTATCGGCTTGTCCCCCCCCTCCTGCCCCTCTCTGTGTACAGTAGAGCCTCCTGTCCTGGATGGTGGAGCCCATACAGCTGTGTCTGGAGAGAATCCAGGGTATCAGCTTCAACCACACGGCTGGGCAGCTTGTTCCCCCCTCCCGCCCCTCTCTGTGTACAGTAGAGCCTCCTGTCCAGCCAGTACAGGAGGCTCTACTGTACACAGAGAGGGGCGGGAGGGGGGAACAAGCTGTCCAGCCGTGTGGAATGCTACAGAACCCTAAACAGACCATACACACTAGCCGAATATTTGACCAAGATATCCAGACGCAGCTGGATGAGCTCCACCAGCCAGGACAGGCAAATAAGATACACCCCACAGACATTCACAACCACGATGTATCATAAAACATTTGCACATATTGTTAAATTACTATTTTTTCAGGAAGTTTAAAAAAACACTTGAATTACTTATCCAGTCTCTCGAAATAATTTTTTTCAAGCAATGTAACTAACGTCGGGCAATGTGTTTTTTTTTTAATCTAACATTGACAGCCACATCTTAAATCTTCTCAGTCAGCTCTATTTTTCTCTATTTGAATTGTGGCGATTCAAACAACTTAGGAACACAAGTGGTCTCAAAGTCATCGAGCTCACAGAGCTTCAACAACAGATGACAACTTCCTTAGTCCTTCCTTAGTCTTCCTGAAATTGTCCGATTACGAGTGAATAAAAGCATTTTATTAAAAACACGTTTGTGTTTGTTTGGGAGCTATATTATGTATTTTTCATATATAAGATATAATGATGTGTTCCTGCTTACACATTGCACGACTTTAAAAGCTATTAAAACAGGTTTCGATTCGTGTCTTTTTCACATTATCTGGCGAGCCTTGTTTTGTCAAAGAACCAGATATCATCTCGCTTTCAAAGGACAGCACATACTTTGAAAAGACCACAAATGTATTAGCAAGGGTTAATTGCACTATGGACCGCACAAAGAAATGTAAAATAGTCTTCTTTAGGTGTGAGGGCAGGAGTGGATCGCAGCAGGCATACTCAGCAAATTACAAGAAAACAAAGAACAGGGCAGGTGAGATGAGTATCCAGACAGTGAGTGATCAGAAAAAGGAAACAATTGTTACGCCCAGCTTTTTTTTAACTTGCTAATGCATCAGACACATTTCCTGGCATATTGTGTTTTAAATAAAATAGGAGTGTTTATCCCTGGTATTAGCTCATCGGTATGGTGTAAGTTTTATCTGTACCATGCTCTATACCGGTACAGACAACAAGCTGCACCACTGTATCGCTTTGGTAAGGAGACGGACTATGGCCAAAATCACTAAGACTCTCTCACACCAAATAATGAAGATGAAAAGAAACGGGAAGTCAACACGAGACATTGTACAGCATTTGGCTTCGATGGACATCTTCGTTTGTGAAAGCACAGTGAGCCGACATTATAAAGGGGAGAGAAGGCAAAGAGAATCTAAACTGAGGACGATTCAAAGGTAAATAACTTTCTAAAATTACTTTTGTTGCATGTAAATACAATTCCGCACATTATTTTTATAACTAACTGTTGATCTCTTTTTTTTTTCCAAGTCCTATTGTGCGAGCCATCGACAGACTGACGGATGAAAATGAGCTACCGGCTATGGGCTGACCTCGGTGCGAGCGTGAGTCCGACATCGATTAGAAGAGTGCGCAGAAGGCTTGGATGGAGATACAGAAAAACCAACACATGCCCCATGATAAGGGTAAAAAACAGAGGAAAGACTCAAACAAGTGCTCTAATGGATAGAACAGGGGGAAGCATTTCATGATGTACTTTTCACCGATGAAACGGTGGCTCTGGAACAGTTTTCAACAATGTCATTTTGTAAAAAGGGGAGATGTGTGGACAAGCCAAAGCCCAAACATCCACTGAAGGTTCACGTCTGGGGGGTATATCTAGAAGAGGCCCGGGACCACTTCTTATTTTCTAAGGAATTATGGATCGTGAATTCTTCGAGGAAATCGTGGTGAAACAGCATGTCGCCCCATATATCAGGGAGCACTTTGGATCAAGGCACGGTCTCTTTCAAGACAACGATCAGAAACACACAGCAGCAAGGGCGAGGCTTGTAGCAGAAGGAGTGAACTGGGTGAAAAGTCCAGCCGAATCCCCAGATTTAAATCTAATAGATATTGTTTGGCATTCGCTGAAAGACTATGTTCGGAAAACTGCTAAACCCAGCACAAAGCAAGAACTGATCGATGCGATCTATAAATTCTGGGAGGAAGAACTGACCGAACAAAGTTGCAACAATTTTATTAACAGGCTGGTTCGTGTTCTTCCTAGGATTGTTGACTGGGGCGGGGGACATTCGGGAATGTGAGTCTGAAAAAGAATGAATAAAAGCATTTAATTAAAAACGCGTTTGCGTTTGTCTGGGTATTTACTT
This sequence comes from Lepisosteus platostomus, assembly GCF_059453375.1. Classification (NCBI taxonomy): domain Eukaryota; kingdom Metazoa; phylum Chordata; class Actinopteri; order Semionotiformes; family Lepisosteidae; genus Lepisosteus; species Lepisosteus platostomus. The sequence continues at coordinate 2,649,346 of NC_142625.1, forward strand.
TGTAATCTGTGGTCCTTTTAACTGTTTTTACATCTACTGTATTGCTTTGAGATGACACTTTTAAAGGTGATATATAAAATAAAGTTTTTTTTATTGTTATAGAGAAACATGATCAGATTTTCCCTGGTTTCAGAAAAAAAAGATCTAAAGTATACTAGTTTGTCTCTCTTCTCATTCCCTCTTTGTTAAATGGCTTTTCATACATATATGATCAATCTAACTGCCTATTTTCTGTGCTTTCTCTATTCTGCTAGATTTGCAATTATTCTGAACATTTTCTTTTTGAAATAACTCATTTCTAAATACCTTTTTTCACTGTTAACATCTTGCAGCAACTCTATCTTGCAAATATACACTTAGCTCTACCTGACAGTTTATCCTGCTACCAACATTGAAAAAAAAAATCTTAAGATGTCTATATTTATGTCTTTATTTAGTGGTTTCATTAGTGACCAAGGCTAAGCTTTCTTGGAAAAATGTCTTTTATGTAAACCATGTTTGCTATTAATTCATTTAGGGCTCACTGACAGAATTGCTGTTTTTTATGCATGCCAAAAAATTTCGGTGCCGTCGTCTCCACTTTAAAGGTACCCCCGTGCTGGAAGAGTTTTACCTCGGAACGTTTGCCCATCGTACTAATATAGGCACATCCCGGAAGTTAGACTTCATTGTGTAATGAAGAAATGTTAAATACTACTTCTTACCGTAGATAAAAAAGCTTGGATTCCCATGGACAGTATCTTATACACGTCTTTGTTCATCTCTTGAGGATCCTTGTGATATTTTGAGCTCTCATTGAATGATAAATGTGTCGCAGTTTAAATAATTTTCGTTGTTAGAAATTATTAAATGCTCTGTTAAAAGCAAGGGAGTTTTTATATCTGTTATAGTAAAAGAAAATGCCCGACAAACTAGGGATTGAGGAGTTTTTCAGTGCTTGTACAATCGATGGAAATGTTCAAATAAATGTGCTAAAGAAATAAACAAAAAAGTAAGTTATTCCTTTATCCTATTGGCTAGCTAATGTCCCATCCTTGTTAGTTAGCTCAACGAAATGCTGTGGTGGGTGTTACCTTTTGTCGATGAAAAATAAAGTCTTTTCATTTAAAATGACAGTTGAAATAGTGTGGACCAGCGTAATACTTTTTACAGATACATACAAATACAGAGTTTTACTGGTGGAGTTCATACAGCTCTGTCTGGATATCTTGGTCAAATATTTGGCTAGTGTGTATGGTCTGTTTAGGGTTCTGTAGCATTCCACACGGCTGGGCAGCTTGTTCCCCCCTCCCGCTGAAGACTAAACCACTTGAAAATACCTGTGAAACCGGTTTAATTCGTCACAGCCAGCACTCCTGCAGAGAGTGATGAAAACCACATGCAAGACTTTGGTGCTTAAAATGTTTAGGGAGAAATGGAGATTGGAGTTTGACTTGCAGAGTTAAAAGCTCCCTTTATTTTCTTCTCCATCACACCTGCCAGCAAGCTCTACCGCGTCCATACCAGAGAGAGACACACAACGTGCTAATAAAGCACCTTGAATTGAGAGAGAGAGAGAAACACCCAGGGGTGCAGAACCAGGGAACTATTTACATATTAAAACTATTTCCCAAATTTAATATGTGCTTTTCTATATTTATTGTCCATAATATTGCTATTCTATTTTTTCAAAGAAATGTTTGTTAATAGAAAAGTCACAGCGCCGGCTGAATTTGAACACACAAACTCTGGTTTATAAGTTGGGAACATAGACCACAGTACCACCGGCAAGGTCACATGAGGAGAGGTGAAAAAGCCCTACACATACAGAATCAACAGACATTGTACATTGTACTACTGTGATGCAGTACATGAATTTAATTATATTGTTATTAATTTCTTTAGATAAGCGATTCCATATTATATTCCATATTAATCAAATTATTTTTATAACCAATTTTTATACACGTTATTTCACGTTAGTTAAAGACTTTGATGCTTAAAATGTTTAGGGAGAAATGGAATACTGGTGTGTATTTTTTCTTTAAAGTACCGATTCCTGGAATCGGACTGGCTGACACCCTTCTGAAGTGGTACCATAATCTCTGTTATAAAGAAAAGAAAGCGTAGATAAAAAAAGCTAGGATTCTCATGTATCTGATACAAGCATCTTTTAATACAGTCTTTGTTGGGCTCTTGAGGATCCTTGTGATATGTTGAGCTCTGGTTGAATGATAAGTGTCGCAATTTAAATAATTTCCATTGTTAGAAATTATGAAACGCTCTGTTAAAAGCAAGGGAGTTTTTATGTCCGTCACAGTAAAAGAAAATGCCTGACTAGGGCTTGGACAGATTCCAAGTGCTTGTACAAATGTGCTAAAGGAATTAGCAAAAAAAGAAATTCCTTTATCGTATTGGCTTGCTAATGTCCTGTCCTCGTTAGTTAGATCAACGAAATGCTGTGGTGTTTGTCAAAAAAAAAATTAAAAGTCTTTTAGTTTAAAATGACGGTTAGAAAGAATGTGGACCAGTGTAATACTTTGAGTGTACAGCTTGTCCAAAGTCATTCATTATTAATACTATTAGTAATATCTTCGGTAAAGGCTTTGATGCATAAAATATTTATGATAAAGGTAGGTTGTGTACTTTTGCCCAACTGAGCAATCTTGCTTTCATAAAATATACCAACTTTTTAATGACTGATGATTAACATGCTGTAATACACAGTTTAAATAAAGCTCAATTGCTGTACATGAGAGGTTAAGCTTTATTGGCTCCTCCTGGCGGTTTTACAAGATGATTCTTTACACCGCGTAATACTGTGTTTTGATGCGACACGCGGTATGTGTACCGTGAAATACCCCACGCGTTTTGAATGGCTGCATCTGTATGTGTGGACTGTGATGGTCCTCTGGTTCATCTTCCTCATCGGCTCTGGCCTGAAATCAGAGAAGCCAAGGTGCTTACCTTTCTCTCTGATCAGCTTTGTTGCCTTCTCGTATGAGGAGTCTGTGGCCATGTAGGCCTCCATGTATCTCTCTGCCTTGTTGTCTTGAAGGCAGTAGAGATCTCCAGCCACCAATTGCAGGATCTCTCTCAGGAAGGTCACAAAGAAGGTCTTTGCAGTTGGCATCGTCTTTCCTTTTCTGGTCCAGTGGAAACTGATTAGTTTCCTCTTGTCTGCCATCTTCTCTTTTTCCTGGAACGAAGAAAAAAGAAAAAATGGAGAGAAAGAGAGAAAGAAAAGACCCTGTGGGGAGGAGGGTTTAGCTGCTAAAGGAGCAGCAAGGGATCCCTGGCCTTTGTCCTTGTGGGCAAAGCCCAGCTAGGTGCAGGCGCAGGAGGAGGCCTTCGCTGGTTTTGAGGAGGGAGACGGGTGCTTGTGGTGAGCCACACGCACTCGGTCCCGGCTGAGAGGCAGGAGAAGCAGAGAGAGAGAGGAAAGCGGAAAGTGCTTCCGGGTCTCGAGGAGGAAGCAAGCGCTGCAGGCAGGCCACGGGCACCTACTCCCAGCCAAGAGGCCAAGGAGGCAGAGAGAGAGGAGAGGAAAGCACTGGTTCCCACCGAGCTCAGCTGCTGCTTGGCCTTAACCCCCTGGGCTCAACGCAGAGTGATACCAGCTCAAGCACTCTTTGGGGTTCTGGAGGCGGAGCAAGAGAAAAGGGGAGGGGAGAGGAGAGAGCAGAGAGAGAATGTTGCTGCTGGATCCCACCCAGCTCAGCTGCTGCTTGGCCTTAACCCATGTTAATGATTAACATTACTGAAAGTCTAACGAGTTTATGATTTAAATTCTTAACTGGAAATAGATTGTCCCTCAGCAATGATCAGGATTTTTAACCAGGCATTTTCTGGCGACAGCTCAAATGCTGTACATGAGAGGTTACGCTCCGTTTGCTCCACCTGGCAGTTTTACAAGATGATTCCGGATACTATTATTATAACCCGCATTGTGATGAGCCATGCCTACCACTTTTTAATGCAGCATACTACACATTTTGAATGACTGGATCTGTACTCATATTTAATATTTGTGTGGGGAAATCTCTTGTCAAATATCTACCTTATCTTGCAGGCGTTGGATACACAGCAATCAAATAAACCAACACCAGTAGGATATCCACCTTTAATATGAAAACCTTCCCAACAAAGGACAAGTGTTTATTCTTCCATAACCATACATTTTCTTATCTCTGTAACCAATTATGTTGAGATGCTCCTTGTCCCTTAAAAAAAACACCCAAAATCTGTATTGAACCTTCACAGTTCTCCAGTCTCAATAGTGCATCTATCCGTCCAGAGAACTTCACCATACTTATTATACTTACATACTCCCAAAAATAATTATTATCTTATAATCTGTACAAAGCATTGTCAAAGGTCTCCAGTTTCTCAAATCAGTTGTCTATCCTTTTTTAAAATCCAAGGTTAATACACCTTCACACATGGTCCCCCATTTGTCTTTTACGAAGAATATGCCCCCATATTTTGCAGCAACATCAGTCCCAATACAACCCAGAAAACCTGAAAACTCTGTAGGCAGCCCATCAATACCCAACACTTTACCTGAATTTATTCCTAATAGAGCCGCTCTCAGCTCCTCTAAATGAAAAGGTTTCTCAAGTCTCTTTTGTGCTCCTCTGGGATCTGCGTCATGTTTTCCAGAAAACTCCCTCAGTTCCTCATCTACTTTTTTGCTAGAAAAAAGGTCCTGGTAGAAAACAGTCGCTGCTTCCAACATTCCCTTCTCCGTGACCACAACACCGTCCTTATTCTGAACTCCCTCCATCATCCTTCTCCTTTGTTTTTGCTTTATTTGACTGAAAAGAAGGTGGAGCAAGTTATTGAAATAGCTATTAGAGCTTTTTATTATTTTTCAATACTTTTTACAAAATTTCCAGGTATGTGAGCAATACCATTCCAGGTCCTGTCTTTACAAAAATATGTTGAATTTTATATATTTGTCTCAATTTTGTATCCAGGCTGGGAGACACACGGGGGAAAATCTACAAGAATTTTCATTTTTGTCAGGAGCACAACATGAAAAATTGATCTTTGAAGAAGAAAAAAAATTTGTTTCTTGTTGTTTTGTCTTTTTCTTCTGCATATTTCTGTCTGGTGAGTGGAAACAGTAAGACATGTTAGAAACGTGGTTTACATTTACTGCCCAAGGGGTTAGCTTCAATTTAAGCCCTAGACTAGATCTCTACTATCTATACTTCCAGCTATATTACAAAATGTTTGATGGAATTCATTCCAGATGGAAATTGCCTCTGTGACACTAACAGGTACTAGATATGCAGTCTGTCAGTTAGTAACAGGTAATGCAGTGAGAGTATTAGTGATGCCATGTTCATTTATATCTTTGTTTTCATTTTCTAGTCTGTAAATTTGCAGCTTATTTATTAATCCTGGATGTGGGTGTTTAAGAGACACTTGTCCAGCCTTCCTCTTGCCCCTGCTTCTCATCTTCCTCACTGGCACATCAGCCTATTAGGAAAACATTTCTACAGAACTCACACACAATTTAAATGAAACAATTAATTTGCATAAATTAAGGAATGTGAATACAAATGAGCTCTGACTGTTTCACAGTGTTAGAAACCACAATCGTTTAAGAAATTTCTATGATGTATGAAATTAAAGTGTGCAGCTGCAAAGAGCTACAGTATTAATAGGGATCAGAGTGGTGCAGCCAACTTTGAGCATTGAAACAGATGTATAAAGTGTATCTATGAGGGAAAAACCTTTACACGTTAGAATATTTTCTAGAGTTGTGAAAGGTTAGTTCTATTTAATGTTCACATTCCTGTAATTAATTTTAACTTCTCTTCAATGTTAAAGACGTGGCTAAATCCTTTTCTAAGAATACATACTCAAAACTTATATTTGTAAAAAAATGTGTAATACCAATTTGATATCAAATGATAAGGAATATTAACATTGAACCACGCAACTAAAGAAATTTGGCAGTTAAAAATATCAGCAACACTTTATAATAACTTTCATTAATGAGTCATTAACAAACATTCTATAATGATTAACAGATCATTAGTTCATGTACATTCACATAATTATAAATGCCATTAAATGATAATTCATGTTTTAGGTAATGCATTTTCAAATAAATAATAAATTCTTTAAATTCTTTGGTTTGAGTACAACCTCAGCATATAGCTAATAGTTGTTTTGGTGAAACATTTTATTCTTATTGGGGTCACAGGCCTTACAGCACTATGACTAGGACATCACAGTAGTTCTTATGAGTAAATGTCCTGGTCTCTAACAAAGTACAAATGTGTGGCAGTTAAAAAAACCTGCAGAGGCCTATTAGACTTCCTGTGCTAAATCATTAATAATCAAGGTTTAAGAATGAACAGGTCTTTTTCAAAATCCACCAACAGAGGCTGAAATTAAACAAAAAAGGGTTTTAAGCTGTACTTCCAGTAACAGATTAAAAGATGATTGTGACAGGCCATCAGCTGGTCCCCATCAGAGATCAGTGACCAATGTGAGACCGTGAGCAAGACTGAGACACTACAGGCCAGAAACACGAACATGAGATTTGATCCTATTCTACAATAATTCTATATAATAATAATAATTAGAGCTTTAAATGGTCAATTTTTATCAAGTCAATAACAACAATAATAAATAACATATTGTAATATCGCTCAGGGTGTGGAATCTCTCTTTGAGAGGTAGGGGTTACTAGGAGATCACAGCTGAACACAGTTTATGTGTTAAAGAGCTTCAGATGTGGGAGGGCTTTAAGAGCAGGCTGAGCACTTCCCTTTGTGGACATTAAGCCTGGATGTTAGTTCTGGTCTTGGTGTAGAGTTGAGTGTGGCTCAGGACGTGAAAATACTTCAATACAGCTCAGAGATCTTGGCTTCTTGCACATCTTGTATAATAAAAGACTTTCAAGCTGAATCTTTCCCAGTCCTCTCTGTTACAGCATTATATAAAAGAAGTGAGAGCAGGCAATTACTATAATGAACAGAAAGGGTGTCAGTGATTAAAGTGAGCTAATTGTTTTAAAAAGTCCTCAACTGGTTCTAGAATAGTTTTATATTTTTACCAACACAGCACACAGTGGCATTCAGACCAGTATGATCACTTTATACAGTTTATAGGTCTCTATTCCTTTTCAGATCAGCCCAGTGTACAGCAGGGTTAGGTGTTGCCCTGCAGCAGACTGCACAGTTATTCACACAAAATATGCCTTGTGATGTCGGACACATTCAGATACACTTTAATAAGTCTCTCTTATTCTCAAAGTGTCAGCAAGAACGGTTGACAAACTGAATTTAGTGGTTGCACCGGAAGGTTTTTTTTTTGTTACTTAAGGGTATGAGAAGTATATAGAAGTATGATTCTGTATAGTGTGATTCTGCTTCCTGTATGCAGACTTTTGCAATATTAAAAGTTATCTGCCAGGTGTTTGTCCAGTATTGAATTCCATCTACATCTTCTTAATTTCCTTTGCTGCTCGTACCGAATATTTACCATGTCGCTCAGCTCATTTGCTCTGGGGTTTGATTACAGCCTCATGCTCTTGCTGTCATGCAAATTCATTATGTTCTCTATTGCAGATCAGATGTGCAATAAAACCGGAGACAAACTAGGGCAAACAAAAAGATTTATTTAAAAATAACGCAACTTAACAGCACATACATTTACACATCATATGATGTTACACTGCATACAAAAAAATCTCAGAGGCCTACATTCTCCAGACCTGTAACTCAAAAGCCTGTAGAGATGCAGCCACTCCTTATTACTGCATTAGTGGTACCACACAGCACTGCAGTACGGCAGGGAAGTGTGGTTCACTGGCCAAAGACGACCGATAGATGTCACCTGTGGTACGTTAGGTGTTAGTGAAACGATTACTTCATTTAGTCTTTTTCTCTACTGTACATGTTTAAATCCCCTTGGAATATTAATATGGAATTTTACAACTAAAGGGAATTTTTTTGAAGCTGAAAGTAAAAACGTTAGTATAGCATAATATATACCTAAAGTAATGCAAATTTTAGCAACAAGTACTCGGGAAACAATCTAATTAAATATTGATAATAAAAAATATATTTCACACATGCTGTACTGTAGTGGCTTTAAAGCCATTTGGTCTCATATAGTCTCATGCATAACATATACCTAATGTATATACAGTAGATGGTAGTGGTGGCTAAATATAAAAACTAAGCACACACAGTATTCCACCATCTCCATAAACATTTTGTGCATCAAAGTCTTCAACTCTGTAACTTACTGTGGATATTTTGGAAATGTTTGTGCTTGTTCTAACTATATAGTCTATAAACCATAAAAACTATGTTTTATCCTTTTCTAAGAATACATACTAAAAACTTATTTTTGTAAAAAAATGTGTAATACCGATTTGATATCAAATGATAAGGAATATTAACATTGAACCACTTTACTAAAGAATTTTGGCAGTTAAAAATACCAGCAACACTTTATAATAACTTTCATTAATGAGTCATTAACAAACATTATATAATGATTAACAGATCATTAGTTCATGTACATTCACATAATTAGAAATGCCATTAAATGATAATTCATGTTTTAGGTAATGCATTTTCAAATAATAATAGTTTGTTGTTCATGATTTGTAATCTGTAAAACTGTCTATTTCATGTTTCTGCCTGCTTTGTAACATGTAAAGTGTAAAAACCTGCGTACATTATTTCAATCTTTACATATAATTTATTCAAAGTTGTAGATCTTTTGCAGTACCTTAAGTTGAAAAAGATCACTGAATGAGGGACATCATGGATGTAGCTTTCATTTAGGAGGATTTTGCTGGTCTACAGCGATCTGCATGGAGTACTGATATACAGAAGACATGATGGATGGATTAATACCCCCATTCATTTCTTTTCTTTGTATAATTCAATTCAACTTTCAATTCAACTTTATTGTCATTAAACTTACACAGGTGCATAGTATAATGAATGTTTCTCATTAGTCACTCAGGTGCAGTATATAAATAGGACAGAAGATAAGACAATAGACAGTAACACAATAGCAATAACAGTAACATGTAATAACATAACATAAATAACATGTAATCAAGTAATAAAAACTGTGCAAAATTCCACAAACAGAGAAAATATAACAGGACAAAAACAGTGCAAGGTAATTCTTGGAACCATGCAAATAGTATGGTTAATTAATAAATATTAAATATTATTACGACTGGTACAGTTTTACTGGGCTATTGAGGGGACAGTACAATTTCGGCTTACGTGTGTGTAGTGGTGTAGGAGTACAGTCGTTGTGGGTACAGGAAGACGTTAGGAGAGATCATAATATTGTGGGAGGGAGTGGGGTCATCACCAACTTGACAGCTCTGGGGAAGAAGATATTTTGGAGTCTAGTTGTGAGCGACTGGAGTGACCGGAACCTTCTGCCAGATGGTAGGGGAACAAACAAGTTATGACTGGGGTGAATGGGGTCAGACATAATTTTGGTGGCTTTTTTCAGACTCCTGGTGTTGTATATTTCCTGGATGGATGGTAAGGCACTGCCGATGATGTGTTGGGCAGTTTTGACCACCCGCTGTAGTGCCTTACGGTCAGATGCGGTGCAGTTGCCGTACCAGACTGTGATGCAGCTGGTCAGTATGCTCTCCACCGTACATCTGTAGAAGTTGATGAGGATCTGTGGATATAGGTGTATTTTCCTCAGCCTTCTCAGGAAGTACAGCCACTGTTGTTCCTTCTTGATGAGACTGGAGGTGTTCAGTGTCCATGTAAGGTCCTTAGAGATGTGAACACCTAGGAATTTGAAGTTATTCACCATCTCCACCGCAGACCCTTCTATGTAGATGGGGGAGTGAACTTTTCCTTGTCTTCTGAAGTCAACAATTAGCTCTTTGGTTTTGCTGATGGTGAGACATAGGTTGTCGGTTTGGCACCAGTCTGCAAGTTGTTTTATCTCCTCCCTGTAGGCAGTCTCATCATTGTCAGTGATCAGGCCCACGACTGTGGTATCGTCAGCATACTTGATGATGGTGTTTGTACTGAACTTGGCAGTACAGTTGTGGGTGAACAGGGAGTAAAGCAGTGGGCTGAGCACACAGCCTTGAGGGGCACCAGTGTTAAGGGTGAGTGTGTTGGAGGTGAGGTTGCCAATCCTGACAGTCTGGGGTCTGCTGGTGAGGAAGTCTAGGATCCAGCTGCAGAGGGTTGTATCTAAACCTAGAGCCCTGAGTTTCGTAGAAAGTTTTAGGGGTATGATGGTGTTAAATGCTGAGCTAAAGTCAATGAACAGCATTCTTGTATAGGTGTTCCTTTTATCTAGGTGGGTTAGTGTGGTGTGTAAAGCTATAGAGATTGCATCCTCTGTGGAGCGGTTTGTGCGATAGGCAAACTGGAGAGGATCCAGTGTTTTTGGAATGCTGGCTTTAATGTGTGGAATAAGTAGTTTTTCAAAGCACTTCATTATGATGGGGTTGAGTGCAATAGGGCAGTAGTCGTTCAGGCATCTGGGGGCTGATTTTTTCGGTACTGGCACGATGGTGGTCATCTTGAAGCAGCTAGGTACAGTGGCCTGAGCCAAGGACAGGTTGAAGATGTCGTGCAGATATCAGCTATCTGCAAGGCACATGTTCTGAGTACCAGGCCAGGGATACCATCAGGTCCAGCAGTTTTAGGTGTGTTCACTCTACTTAGTGATTTCCACACATCTAGCTTGGATAGTGTGATGGGTGGGGTGGCAGGGGAGTCAGTGGTCCAGGTGGTTGGTTCAGGGTTTTGAGCTTCAAGGCGTGTGTAGAAGGTGTTAAGCTTGTTTGGAAGGGAGGTGTCAGTAGCGCTTACAGGGCTTGTTTTGTAGCTTTTGATTGTATTTATGTCTTGCCACATGCATCGTGGGTTTACGTTGATGTTGTAGTCTATCTGGGATTTGTACTGTTTCTTGGCAGATTTTATGCCAGCTCTTAATTTTTTCCTAGCCCCTCTCAGTTCTTCCTCATTACCAGATTTGAAGGTTGCATCACAGGCTTTGAGCAGGGAGCGGATCTCAGTGTTCTTCCATGGTTTTTGATTTGGGAGTTTGCGTATCTTTTTAACGCTCACCACATCATCAGCACATTTGCTGATGTAGCTGGTGACTGATGATGCATACATGTCAATATCGGTGTGGGATCCATGGGAGGCTGCATCTTTGAACACACTCCAGTCTGTGAACTCAAAAAAGTCCTGAAGCATTGATTCTGCCTCTTCGGTCCATGTTTTTACAGTTATAACTGGAGCCTTGGTGCGTTTGAGAAGTAGGCTGTATGCTGGGAGTAGGAACAGGGAGATGTGGTCAGATTGTCCAAGAGGGGGGTGAGGTACTGCTTAGTAAGCACCGTGTACAGTAGTATAAACAAGGTCAAGTGTGTTGTTTGCCCTGGTGGGGCAGTCAATGTGTTGGTTGTAGCTAGGCAGGACTGATTTCAGATTTGTATAATGTTAGTATGCCCAGAGGGGTTGGGCAGCCAGTTGACCTTGGACTCCTAGAGGTTTATTTATCTCCTTGCTAAGGAGTTTTTGGTTACTCTCCTCCACTGTCTTCTGGCCTTTCTTTGATTGCATTTTTATTTGTGTTTTACAGAGTGTGAGCATAACCGTGATGCTGAAAAATAGCTGGAATAAATCCAGAGGGCTGTATTTTTGGGAAGTGTCCAGCTGACCACCTGGTGTCCGTGCTGGACTGAAATGAAACTTTTCAGGTCTCACCACATCCTGTTCAGCTTCCGTCTTCCACCTGTCCTCTGTCTCTTCAGCTGTGGGGTGTTTTACTCTTTCTGCACTGAACAGGTCTTGTGGGCTGGTGTGTGGTGCTTCTGGAAGGAGGTGTGGGAATCTTTCGCCCTCTCTTTGGCTGAGGAACCTCAGCACTTGTTGCAGTGTTGGGTGGTTCTTCAGTGTCCTCACTGAAAAAAAATGGAAACAAATAGTGAAACTAGGAATGAGTTTCATTATTTTATTACTGACCAACAGCCTTTGTTGCTAGGTGACAAAGTTAGGGCAATAGGATCACACTCCACATGTGTAATGATTGAGCTCCAGACCAAGGCATTGGAGAATGAGCAAACTTTGCCTGGCTGTAATTGCAGACGAGTCTGTTTATTCACACTTTAGTGCCAGGTGACCAAAAACCTAATAAAAATGCATAGAAATATGAAAAGTCACAAGCAATGGTGATTTCTAAAATCATACATCTAAGACCTTTATGAAGACTGTGAAACACAAAAAAACAGGAATTTCGGTTGTTTGCAAATAGCCACCAAGGAAACATAAACGCTTTTAACTCAAAACTATAATAGCTAAACTTTATTCCTGTGGAATTTGACTTATCTCTGAAACTTCAAATAGTATGACTTACAGACCCAATATCATGGTTGGAGGACTGTGGGGTTTCATTTTTATTGGTTAATACTGAACAGGAAAAACTGAATCATATGAATCAGTTTCTGCTTGTATTGTCTTGTATGGGTTTAGGTGGATTTTGTATAGAAGTGGTTGAAATTGTTGTACACGGGTTGAGCAATCACGAGTAAGCTTGGTGTCCTTTGTTGCCTTTATTGTATATTACATGAGGAGGGAAGTGATGTATAAGGCTGTTAGGGATGGGGGTAGGGGTGTGCCTGTTATTCCCTGAAACTGGATTGCCTGCTCTTTACTGTATTATGTAGGACTTTGGATAGTAGTTGTTGTGTGAGGTTTGTATTTTCTCATTTATAGTTTAGGGCATAGATGAGGGGAGACTATGTGGTCCAATTTAATGTTGCATGCTGAGAAAGCCCTGGTGCATTATTTTGGGCTTGAACTTGAGGAAAAAGTGTTCGACATGTACGAATAAGGCTGTATGTGGCGATCACAGGTAATTGTATGACTTGTATGTCTTGGCAGAGCATGGTGGCTTGATTGTGAAGGTGGAATATAATGCGGGACTGTGCATATTAAGTTTTTGGATAACAGTTTGAAGGATCCGCTGGAGGTTTTATATAGGCATAAGTTATCTTTTTTAGTTTTTGTTAGAGGAAGTCTATGCTGTGGAGACTTTGAGGCATGCATTTTAGGATTGTGTTTTTGTCCATCTGTTGTTTTATGTGAGTTGGTGAGGTGTAGGATTAAGGTGGGGGGTCAGCCAATGTTAATTGAAGCAGGCTTTGTGGGATGCTAGGCCCAATATGGCTTCTTGGCCGTTTGGCCAAGATAAAATTAATGTGGCTTGAACACAATTCTCTTTCCCGAGGTCTGGAATGCGATTGAAGAGTGCCTGAGCTGAGAGTGCCTGAGCTGGTCTCAATTTGGGTTGAGCCCATCAGGTTAAGACCAAGCAGCAGCAGCTGAGCTGGGTGGGAACCAGCAATTTCTTCCTTCCTAGAGGTAAGCGTGTGTGTGTTCTTGCATGCAGTACTTACAACTTCCTGAGTCTCGAAGACAAAGCATGACTTGCACCTGGCAGAACATGGTGGTTTGATTGTGAAAATAGATTATAGAGTATGGGATTATATGCACCATAGGTGTGTTAATAACAGTTTGAATGATCTCAATCAGTGGATGGTTCATGAGAAGTTACCTGTGGAGGAGGTTTTATGTAGGCATAAGTTACCTCGGCCTTGGGAGCCTGTGGAGACGTTGAGGCATGCTTTTAGGGATTTATCTATTGATTTGGTGGGGTGTTTTAGCTTTGTGGGAAGCTAGGATGACTTGGTGAAGCAGTGGGTTGGGTGTAGGGGGAGGTGCAGTGTAGGGTGTAACAGGATGTACATTAGGTTGTAGGGTTGCTTTGTGGTTGGATGGTTTTATTTTTGTTCTGTTAATTGATTGTTTGGAATAAACGTTTTTTTTAATCTGTTCTTATATCCAATATGTCCCCCATATCCAATACGTCCCCCATCGGGGAACCACATATTAAACAGATTTTTGGAACAGGGAAATTGATCAATTGAGCATGCCTACTATGCATAGGCATGGTATTATGTTTTCATGAATGGTGCACTACCTTCATTCAAGGTCCATTGACAGACCACACAAGCAAAGGTGACAGATGCTTTTCCTTTTTGCTTGCTCTATCCTTTGTCTGGTAGGGAGGTAGATATGTGTGACTTTTAAGCCAGTTTGTCATTTCCTTACCTGCTGCTCTGTTTCTGCTTGCAGGTCAGTAGGTGCTGCTGCTTGTGGGAGGGGCCTAAGCTAATGAAGTAGTTGCTCCTTGGGGCTGCGGTCATTGTTAGATCGTTGACAGAAGATCAAGGCCCGCACCTCGGGCAACAGTGGGAGTGGAGTCCAGGCTGATGCAGGACTCCAGGAATGCAGGAATGCCACCAGCTGTGCCTTTTCTGGGATTCAGAGGTGTCAGCCTACACTACAGTCTGGAAGCGGGGCCCCCACATGTTGGTTCAGCAACAGTATCAGGCATTGCTTCTCGGACTTTTGGAATGGGAGGCGTATGGGTTGATCACAGTATTCCTTGTCGGCCTTCCCGTAAAGATTTTGGGGGTGGAATTTGGATCCGGTGTGTTAGGGCTACGGAACTGGGAGGCGTTGATGAACAGGGTTAGTCGTAAATTGGGTATGTGGAGAGCTAGGCAGTTATCATATATTGGGAAGGTGATGGTGATAAAGCTGGATATCCTCCCAATGTTGGTCTTTTTGGCGCACGTTTTTCCAGTCCCTGCGTGTTATAACAAGAAGCTCACGAGGTTAGTGTTTCATTTTATCTGGAATGGGAAATATGAGTACATAAAACGGATAGACATGTACAAGGGCACTCACCAAGGCGGGCGGGCTGTTCCAGATCTCCCTTTGAAACTGAATGCGATTTTTGTAGCCGGTGTGTGTGGTGCAGTGTATGGAGAGGTGGAGCATGAGCATCAGTTTTTCTCCAGGTTCTGGTTCTCGTGGGCGGCGCGGCCTTTGTGCAGGTGGACGAACGCCATTCCCAAGGCAGAACAGCAGCCAACTATCTGGTTGAAGAAGTATTCCGGGGCCAAGGTGGATGAGGAGTGTATGAGACACCGGGTTTTATATGAGAGAGCGAGAGAGGTGTGCGTGCGGAAGGAGTATCCACAGATTACAGTACCGGAACAACGTTGGAGATTCCTCCATCACAAGGGTCTCCCTAACAGGATGAAGGACCTCAATTGGTTGTGTGGGTGGAAGAGGCTTTCTGTGCGGGAGGTCATGTGTCAACATAGACTGACGAGGTCTCCGGAGTGTCCAAGAACTGGATGCTCCGAGGTGGAATCCGTTGCACATGTGTTTTGGGGTTGTGGGGTTGCGCAGGCTGTCTGGGTTCAGCATAGGCCCCTTTTCGCGGGTTTGTGGGCAAATTTTACACTGACCGAGCACATGGTTTTATGGGGTTGGAGGTCGGTTAAGGGTGATGGGAGAACAAACTTTTTGCTATGGTTTTAGGTGTGTTTGATTAAAATGGTTTTATGGGACTGCAGAAACCATTTGGTGAAATACGGGATTGATGTGGGTGTACAGGGGATAAGTGGGCGGATTAGGCACGAATTATGTCAACTACAGAGAAATGATTACAGGAGATGGGGTTTCCATGCGGCTAAAGAGCGGTGGAAGACTCTTTTGGAGTTAAAATGAAGAAGGGTTGGTCTTTGTTGGTTTTGGTTTTGTGCTGTTGTGTGTTGTTTTGTGCTGTGTTGTGATGAATTGTGATAATTTGTTTCTTTTGTACTTTAATAAAAAACAAAAAAAATTCCTTCTCGGCCTTTTGGCAAAGATCGGGAAGAGGATTACGGCTGGAACGACGACCTGCGGACCAGGATTTTGCCTGTGGACTACTTTTCGACATTTGGATTGCCTGATCGTGTGGATTGCTTTGGAGTTTCTTCGTTGTTGGACTGGAGTGGACCCTTCGAGGAGCTGGCCTGGAGGCCTCCTCCAGGATGGCGGAAGGGTTTGACTCCTTCGACCGGCCCGGGGAGGCTCCCAGGCTGAAATGGACTTTGCGCTTTCGCTGGATGCAAGGGGGAGAACCGCCTGGGAGACGTGAGTTCGAATGTCTTGTTTGGGTGTTTGGGCTTACAAGCAGAAGAGATTTTATGTGCACAAGGGAATAGACCTCTGAAGTATAAGGATGTCACCTTTAGAGATGAGGAGATTTACAAGAGGGTGTCTGCAAGGTACACGGATAAGAAGGACGAGAAATTTTTGAGGGATTTTGAAGTGCTGGGATGTTATTACGACAATTTTCTTGTGGTGATGGTGCATTTGTACGATCCTTTTCTGAGCGATGATGATGTAACAGCTTTTCTGCTGAGGCATGTCTCAGTCATCAGCCAGCCGGAGAAAATTATCGATAGCCGTAACGTCTGGGCTGGGAAAAGGAAGTACAGGGTGAAGCTACGGTCAGACGCACGTGGGGCAGGGGGCTTTCACCACCCCCCGGCATCCTTTTCGCTAGGAGGTAGTAGGGGTTATCTCTACTATCAGAACCAGCCCAAATTTTGCAGACGATGTCGTAATTTTGGACATCAAGCCGCGGAGTGTCGGGGGAATGAGTGCACAGTGTGTGGAGGTGTTGGGCACTTAGCAAGGGAGTGCCGGAAGAAAGTGTGCACCCTGTGTGAGACTGAAGGACATTTGTTCAGGGACTGTGTGTGGAGGGATATACGAAGAGCAAGAGAGTATGATAACGGCACACTGAGGGTGGATGGAGAGGAGGAGGAGGAGGAGGTGCAGGCTGCTCCAGTGATTGAGGAGGAGGTTGCTGGCGTGGAGATGGATGTAGCTCCGGCTACTGTGCACGTACAGGAGGCCGAGCCCCCGCAGGAAGTGGGGCAAGGTCCTGCTGACCCGGATACGGAAGAGGTGATCACAACAGTTCCGGAGACGGCGGAGAGTGAGCAGGAGCAGGGGAAGGTATTGGCCAAACGACGGCACGAGGAGGTCGAGAGTGATTCCGGGGCGGAGGAGGAGAAGAAGGTGAGGCAAGATTCGTTGGAGGTGTTTCTGGAAGAGGCCGAGGTGGAGCAGTGGTTGCCAGAGATGGAAGTGGAAGCAGAGGGGTCGGCGGACACGTTTGGGGAGGAGTCACCAGCTCCGGTCAGGAGGAGGGGCAGGGCTTCTTTGAGGGCCATGTCAGTGGCCCCGGATATTGCTGATACGACTCATGGGGAGGATAGCCTGCACTATCCCACTACGGGTCACTACTCACCCGTCTCAGACATTTCGGAAGTTTCCACTTCCAGCCAGTCCGGCGGCTCAGAGAGAGAGACAGATCTGGATCCACCATGAGTCTTCTTGTCCGAACAATAAACGTGAGAGGCTTAAAAGATAAAGTTAAGAGGACTGCCGTTTTTGAGTTCCTGAAAAGACAAAGGTTCGATGTGTGCTTCCTGCAGGAAGTACACTTGGCGGGAGAAGGTGATATTCAGAGTTTTACAAAAGACTGGGGCGACTTGAAATCTAGGTGGAGTGTGGGGGGAGTGTATTCGGCGGGGGTGGGCATTGTTTTTGGGAGCACGGTGGTGGAGGAGACAGAATTCTTTGTTGTGAGTCCAGGGAGAGTGATTGTGGTGGATGGGGTGTGGGTGGGAACCAAAATACGTTTGATTTGTGTTTATGCCCCAGCAGATCGCAGTGCGAGAAGAGGGTTCTTTTCCGATTTGGCGCCATGGTGTACCACAAATAGGCAGATCATTTTGGGGGGAGACTTAAATGAAGATATATTGTCTCGGACCACAGGGGCGATTGAAATTAGTCACTTATTACGTGATTTTGAGTTGAGGGATAGTTTTGTAGGTCACTTTACAACCTTTCCGGTTACATGGAGGAACACTAGGGGAGAAGGAAGGAGATTAGACTATGTTTTTGTCTCCTTAGGTATCCCTGTTCAAAAAGTCACGGTGACCCCGGTTTGGTTTACAGACCATGTCATCGTCCAGGTGGAGATGGGTGATTCGAGTGCTTGTTATGGGAGGGGTGTGTGGAAGTTAAACACAGCTGTTTTGAAGGAGCATGATTACTCTTTGTTCATTCGTGGTAAGCTACAGCTCTGGTTAGCCCAGAAGAGTACGCGGCCGGCTTTAGTTGATTGGTGGGAAGGGCTAAAGCGCAGGCTTAAAACAATCTCACAGCAATATTGTTCTTTACGTGCGCGCAGAGAGAACAGGGAGGTCTGGCGTTTGCAGGAGGCGCTGCAGAAGATTTATGAGCATGGGAACAGTGGGTTGGCCTTTGACTTCCAGGCAGCCCAGGAGCTGAAGGCGAAACTGAAGGGAATCTATGTTAAAAAGGCACGGGATTTTTTGTTTCGTCTCAGGGACCAGGTTATGGAACCGTCTGAAGAGGTGACGGGTCAACTTTTCAGGTCAGTGAGGGCAAAACAAGGACGAAGGAATTTTGACGGTATCTGGGTGAGTCCAGAAAATGTTAAGTCTTCAGAAGGAATGGTGGCGGCTGCTGCACGGTATTATGAGTTGTGTTTCCAAGAGGAATCTCAAAATATAGACCACATGGGGGAGATTGTGAACTTGGTAGTGAACAGATCAGATGCTCAGGAGATGGAAGGGCTGGACTCCAGGATAGGTTTGTCGGAGGTAGAGAGCGCTGCATGTAGCCTAGGTAAGGGTAAAGTTCCTGGAATTGGTGGGCTGCCCGTAGAATTTTATCTGGCCTTTTGGGACCTGCTTGGTCCAGTCCTGGTAGAGGTCTTTGAAGAGATCTTGAGGGGGCGGGGTTTATGCGAATCAATGAGGCAGGGAGTTTTGGCCCTGCTTTTCAAAAAGGGCGATCCTTTGGACCTGGGGATTTGGAGACCAATACAGTTACTTTGTGTTGACTTAAAGATCCTTGCTAAAGTTTTGTGCACTAGATTGCGACAGGTCCTGCCAATCTTGATTCACCCCGACCATACGTGCGGAGTGGTAGGGTGATCAAATTTTTGGAACCTGAGACTTGTAAGGGACGCTAGTGCTTGGGTGGAGGATAAGCGCCTGCCTCTGTTAGTTGTGAGTCTAGACCAGAAAAAGGCCTTCAATAAGGTTCATCTTCCCTTTTTGTGGATGGTGCTGCAAAGAGCAGGCCTGAGACCACGATTTGTGAATCGGCTGAAATTATTATACCTCTTGATGGTTTCAGGGTATGCATCAATGGTCACCTGGGTGAGAAGGTTCAGATAGGGAGAGGGGTAAGACAGGGGTATCCTTTGTCACCCCTTTTGTATATCATGTATCTGGAACCCTTACTTACCATGCTTAGAGCTAATAGCAGGGTGGATGGTTTGTGTGTGCCAGGAACTGGAAGTCGACAGACAAAACTAGTTGCATACGCAGATGATATAACTTTGCTGTTGTGTTCGGAGTCGGGGTTACGACATGCTTTGGAGACGGTGGATATCTTTGGTCGGGCTACGGGCTCTAGGATCAATCGTGACAAGAGTTTGATTAAGGTGTTTGGGCACTGGAGGAACAAGGAGGAGGTGGTTGGGACTTTGAAGGCAGAGCCCGGGCCAGTAAAGATTTTAGGGGTGGATTTTGGACCTGGAGTACTAGGGCTGTGGAACTGGGAAGCACAGCTGAACCGAGTTAGCCATAAACTGGGTATGTGGAGATCTAGGCAGTTGTCATACATTGGGAAAGTAATGGTGATTAAGCTGGATATCCTCCCAATGTTGGTCTTCTTGGCGCATGTTTTTCCGGTGCCTGTGTGTTGCAACAAGAAGCTCACAAGGTTAGTTTTTCAATTTATTTGGAATGGAAAATACGAATACATAAAATGAAGAGATATGTATAAGGGTACTCACCAATGTGGGCGGGGTGTTCCAGATCTCCCTTTGAAGCTAAATGCGTTTTTTGTAGCGGGTGTGTGTGGGGCAGTGCACGGAGAGGCGCAGCATGCGCATCAGTTTTTCACCAGGTTCTGGTTCTCGTGGGCGGCGCGGCCCTTGTGCAGATGGACGAACGCTGTTCCCAAGGCAGAACAGCAACCGTGGTTTTACGAACAGGCAGCTGCCTGGCTGAAAAAGTATTCCGGGGCCAGGGTGGATGAGAAGTGTATGCGGCACAGGATTTTATACGAGAGAGCGAGAGAGGTGTGCATGCGAAAGGAGTACCCGGGGATTATTGTGCCGGAACAGCAATGGAGGTTCCTTCACCATAAGGGTCTTCCCAATAGGATGAAGGACATCAATTGGTTGTGTGGGTGGAAGCGGCTTTCTGTGCGGGAGGTGTTGTGTCATCACAGACTGACGAGGTCTCCGGAGTGTCCAAGAACTGGATGCTCTGAGGTGGAATCGATTGCTCATGTGTTCTGGGGTTGTGGGGTCGCGCAGGCTGTCTGGGTTCAACATCGAGCCCTTTTCACGAATTTGTGGTCAAATTTTGCACTAACTGAGCACATGGTTTTGTGGGGATGGCAATCGGTTAAGGGGAATGAAAGTATAAACTTTTTGTTGTGGTTATTAGTGTGTTTGATTAAAACGGTCTTATGGGAGTGTAGAAATCATCTGGTGAAATATGGGGTTGATGTGGGTGTACAGGGGATAAATGGGCGGGTTAGGCATGAGTTACGTCAATTGCAGAGACATGATCATAGGTGGTGGGGTTTTCATGCAGCAAAAGAGAGGTGGAAGACTCCTTTGGATTTAGGATGAGGAAGGGTTGTGTTTCAGTGTTTTGGTTGTGTATTGTTCTGTACTGTTCTGTGCCTTTTATTTTGATGATTTGTGTTTCTTGTTTATTTTGTACTTTAATAAAAAACAAAAAAAAATTCCTTCTCGGCCTTTTGCCTCCGATCGGAAAGTACGTGGCTTGACCGCGACTTGAAGACTGGGCTGGGGGACGAGAAGGGCGACGGAGGAGAAGAGGAAGAGGAGAGAAGGCGCGGCGGAACCTGCTTTGAAGTCCGGGATATAGGCGAGCCAGGAGGAGGATCGGAATCGTTTCCTTTTGGAGGGATTGGACGTTTCCAAGGACTGGTGAGGGACGATCTTTGCCTAGCAGCGCGGCCTGGGTTCTCCTCAGCTCAGGGTTTACCCTAAGCTGGGGAGCCAGGCGATTTCCCGGGGGCTTTGTGACTTTCTTTGATCGGCGACATGGAGGCTAGGAACTGGAGGGGTCAACCAGCAGCAGGGCCTGGATTGAAGAACACCATCCAGTTCCGGTGGTTGGGAGATGTTGGCTTGATGCCGGGGAGAGAGGATTTCTCCCGGCATGTTTTGATGCGAGTTTTGAGTGTGGATTTGAAGGATGTGTTTTGCGTGCAGAGCTACGTATCTTTGAGATTTTTCAAAGTGACTTTTGAATCTGCAACAATGTACTGGAACGTATATCGGGCGGCCAGAGAAAAAAAGGATGCTGGACAACTGGAGAACTTCGAAGGGGTGGGACTTTGGGCACAAGAGGACAGAGTGGTGACGGTGCACATGCACAACCCTTTTGTTTTGGAAACGGACATTTATGCTTTTCTGTGTCGGTATGTGGAAATTTTGAATGATGGGTGGATGGTGAGGGATGGTGTGAGGGTGTGGACAGGCCGGTGGCAGTATAGAGTCCGGTTTCGGCCGGACACTGTGTCGAAAGATGGCTTTAGGCATCCACCAGCAAATTTCTTCCTGGGATCCAACCAGGGATATTTGTTTTATGCAGGGCAACCAAAACTGTGTCGGAGATGTGGGGGGGGGCCACTTGGTGGCGAATTGTAATAAGGTGATTTGTCGGAGATGTGGGATGGAGGGACACGAGGTAAGGGATTGCAAGGAGAGGCCAAGATGCTCCTTGTGTAATGAAGTGGGACACCTGTTTAAAGATTGTTTCGAACGGCAACCGGAACGGGTAATAGCTCTTCGCACTGGATTAGTAGAGCTTCAGGAGGATGAAGGGACGAGCGAGGAGGAGGAAGGAGTGCAGGAAGGTGGGGATATGGAATTGGGTGGTGTAGAGGAGGAAGTTAGGAAGGTAGGGGGCGTAAGAAAAAGAAAAAGGGTAGGGGGAGGGCGAGGGAAGAGGGGGATGGGTCTAAAAAGGGTGAGGAAGGGGATATAGAAGGGGAGGATAGAGATAAGGGAGCTGGGCTACCAGTGGAGGGGGGAGAGAGGAGTGAGGTTGAGAGAGAGGTAGCTGTAGATAAGGGGGATGGGGTGGGGCTTAGCGGATTAGTGAGGGATACGGTAGAGGATACTGAGGAATCTGGTGAAAGGGGAGATTTGGGAGAAGCAGGGGGGGGGAGGAAATGGGGATCAGCAGGACATGGAGATGAGTGATGGCAACAGTACAGCGGAAGAGGAAAGCGGGGGAGATGAGTTTGAAATAGTGGTGGGGAAAAAGAAAAAAAGGAAGCGGAGACAAAAGCAGCCAGCAGCCATATCACCCTGCAACTCACAACTGGCAACCCACTGAAGCTAAGCAGGTGTGAGCCTGGTCAGTACCTGGATGGGAGACCTCCTGGGAAAAACTAAGGTTGCTGCTGGAAGAGGTGTTAGTGGGGCCAGCGGGGGGCGCTCACCCTGCAGTCCATGTGGGTCCTAATGCCCCAGTATAGTGACGGGGACACTATACTGTAAACAGGCGCCGTCCTTCGGATGAGACGTAAAACCGAGGTCCTGACTCTCTGTGGTCATTAAAAATCCCAGGGCGCTTCTCGAAAAGAGTAGGGGTGTAACCCCGGTGTCCTGGCCAAATTTCCAATTGGCCCTTACTAATCATGGCCTCCTAATAATCCCCCTCTATGAATTGGCTACATTACTCTGCTCTCCTCCCCACTGATAGCTGATGTGTGGTGAGCGTTCTGGCGCACTATGGCTGCCGTCGCATCATCCAGGTGGATGCTGCACATTGGTGGTGGTGGAGGGGAGTCCCCATTACCTGTAAAAGCGCTTTGAGTGGAGTGTCCAGAAAAGCGCTATATAAGTGTAAGCAATTATTATTATTATTATTATTATTAAAAGGACAAGCCTGGAGGGGAGTCGCTCTCACCTCCCAGGTCAATAACAAAAGTTATAGAAAGAGAGGAAGTGTGTGAAGGTGGAGGTACTACTATGGAGCCCTTAGCTGTAGGGGGCGAGAGTTGGGGTAATACAGAAGATAGGTTAGGGGAGTGGAGCGGAGGCCAGTTAGGCCATATCTGGTCTACTAGCTCTCCGAGTAGTATAGGCAGCTACGAGGGCCCAACACATGATACGGCTAATATAGAGGAGTTTTTGAGTAGTGCGGATTTTAGTTAATAGTGCAACAATGGGTTTTTTTGCCTTTTCTGCAAATGTGAAAGGGTTGCAGGATAAGGTGAAAAGGACAACATTTTTTTATATCCTTGAAGTCTGTGGGTTTTTCGGTTGCGTTCTTACAGGAGGTTCATTTAAAGGATAGGAGAGATATGGGTTTTTTTTCTGGGGAATGGAAGGAGGGGGAAGCCAGATGGAGTGTGGGTGGTGTTCGTTCGTCAGGAGTGGGGATAGTGTTTAATGGGAGGGGGTGGGCGGTGGGCGATGCAATGTTTGTGTGGCCAGGCCGAGTGTTGTGTGTGGATGCGGAGTGGATGGGTGTGTGCCTGCGGTTAATCAATGTTTATGCCCCAGTGAACCTTAAGGAGAGGAAGGAATGTTTTGAAGCCATAACGCCACTGCTTTATACGAATCGTGTGGTGTTGATGGGTGGTGATTTTAATGTGTGTTTGGATAAGGGGCGTGAGGGGGATTTCACAGGACAGTTATGGGGGAGGGTAGTGAGGGACTTTGGTTTGAAAGATGCATACAGGTGTCTTTTCCCTAACCAGCAGGGATATACTTGGAGGAATTCGCGAGGTGTCCGGAGCCGATTAGACTACTGGTTTGTGCCCCAGGGGGTGCGGGTGGTGGATGTGGTTTTGCGGCCATCGTAGTTTTCTGATCACGATGGGGTGCTGTGTGAGCTGGAACTTGGGGTGCTGAGCTTTGGAAGAGATGTATGGAGAATGGATGTGACAGTCTTGCAGGATGAAAATTTTAGGATGCAATTTCGAGCATGGTTCAGGGAATGGGTTGGGTTGCAGGGTTGTTTTTCATCTTTGGTTGATTGGTGGGAATGTGTTAAGAAAAAGATTAGGGTGTTTGTTAGGGATTTTTGTAGAAGTGTTAGGAGGAAGGATATGAAAGAGGTGGAGGAAGCTATGAGGAGGATCGAGATGTTGTATGCTAGGGAGAATGCAGGGCAAGCCATGGATCACAGTTTATTGACGGTCCTGAAAGTCCGTCTAAAATCCCTTTTTGAAGATAAAGCTCTGCGATTTTTGGTGCGTAGGTGTCAGAATTATATTGATCAGAATGAAAAGTGTTCCGCCTTTTTTTTTCAGCAAGTAAGGGCGAGACAGAGGGGGACAGTGATCAGAGCATTGCGCACTAGGGAAGGCGGGGTTGTGCAAACGAACACAGAGATGGTGGAGTGCGCAACAGAATTTTATTCTAAATTGTTTGAGGAGAAAGTGGTTGACGAAGGGCTGGGAAGCTATTTCTTGAGTTTTTTGAAAAAACGGTTGTCTGGCAGTGTGAAGGAGACTTTGGAGAAGCCCCTCACTCTAGAGGAACTGGAAAGTGCCCTAAAGTCTCTCAAGGAAGGGAAAGTCCCAGGGGTGGATGGGCTCCCTAGGGAGTTCTATGCCGCCTTTTGGGATCTGCTGGGGCCAGTGCTCCTTGCTGTCCTGAACGAGATCTACAGGGATGGCAAGTTGAGTAGGACTATGAGAGATGGTTTGATAGTGCTTCTGTTTAAAAAGGGGGATATGACGGATTTAAAGAATTGGAGACCGATCACTTTGTTGTCTACGGATTACAAGCTGGTTGCTAAGGTTCTCGTGAGCCGTTTGAAGACTGTGATGCCGGATTTGGTACATTTGGACCAAACCTGCGGAGTCCCGGGGCGATCAATTTTTTGGAATCTAGTTCTGGTCAGGGACGTGATTGCATGGGTGGAAGCTCAGAGAATTCCATTGTTGCTGGTGAACGTAGATCAGGAGAAGGCATTTGATAGGGTTCATCATGGGTTTTTGTTTAGGACTTTGGTACATTTAGGTTTTGGGGATTTTTAATGCGTTGGTTAAGGATTTTGTACACAGAGGTAGGTAGCAGGGTGGTGGTCAATGGGCATATGGGGGAGCGATTTTTGCAGTCTTCCGGGGTGAGGCAAGGGTGTCCCCTGTCCCCTTTGTTGTATGTGTTGTTCGTAGAGGCCTTAGCATGTTGCTTGAGGGCAGATCCGGCGGTACATGGGTTGTGGTTGCCAGGGAGTGGAGGTGAGGTACTTAAAATTCTGCAATATGCAGACGATGCTACACTGTTTATGACATCTGAGAGTGGTGTGAGGCAGGCTCTGCACAGGTTTGGGCAGTTTGCAGCGGCCTCTGGGTCTAAGCTTAATGTGCAGAAGTCTGTGGCGATGGGGTGTGGTGGGTGGAGTACAGTGTGGTCGGTGCCTGGCGGGTTACAGGAATCTGAGAGCGGGGTAAAGATTTTAGGGGTAGTTTTTCACAAAAAGGGGAATGAGTTGATTAATTGGAATTTGGTATTTGCACGAGTGAGGGTTAAGTTCGGGTTATGGAAGTCACAGCGGTTGTCTTTTTTGGGGAAAGTGATTGTTCTGAAAGCTGACGTATTGCCAGCTTTGATGTACTTGGCCTATGTATATCCAATGCCAAAGACATTTAAGAGACTGTTGACACGGATGGTTTTCGAGTTCATGTGGGGAGGGAAATACGAATATGTCAAGAGGGATATTATGTATATGGAGGTTAGTGAAGGTGGGAGGGGGGTCCCCAACTTGCCCCTCAAATTAGATTGTGTGTTTTTTTCAGGGTTGTGTAGGGTTCTTGGTGGAGGTGCTGGGGGGCGGTGCAAGAGTTTTGTGTGTTTGTGGTTTGAAGAGTGTATGAGGACAGTGTATGGGTGGACGAATGCGAGGCCGCATGCAGCGTTAGCTCCCACTCACTATAGGAGAGCGCGAGAATTGAGGAAAGAAGTGTTTTCTTTTGGGGACAAGGATGTTTGTCAGAGTCACAGGCAGTTGTATACATTAGTGATGGAAACTCGGAAAGTCAGTCCAACAGTATTAGGTATACAGCAGG
Source organism: Lepisosteus platostomus (assembly GCF_059453375.1). Lineage (NCBI taxonomy): Eukaryota > Metazoa > Chordata > Actinopteri > Semionotiformes > Lepisosteidae > Lepisosteus > Lepisosteus platostomus. The sequence continues at coordinate 2,675,409 of NC_142625.1, forward strand.
AGGTGTGGGCCCGAGTTCAACCTAAGGGTTGATGGATTTGAATTGGAGGATCGTCCATGACAGGTTACCAGTACGGGAGGTGCTGTATAGACATAAGCTGTCTAAGATCAGAACTTGTCCAAGGGAGGGGTGTTCTGCAGAGGAAACGGTGAGACACACTTTTTGGGAATGTGTTTTTGCTCGGGGAATTTGGGGGGAATGTCAGAATGTATTGGTCTGAACGGAAATGCACAAGGAAATTGCGATCTCCATCCCTAATTTTCAGGATGTGCTGGCGGCGTCTTCTTGCTCCCCGGGGCC